>NC_068938.1:109577579-109919714 GCF_016801865.2 Culex pipiens pallens
ACCCATATTTACACAAAGAATTTTAGAGCGCCCGCCGCGGGATTCGAACCGGCGACCTCTGGATTGTGAGTCCAGTGCGCGGTCCGATTGATCCACACGGGCGGGATGAGGATTATCACCATTCGATATTATTAAGCTAATTCAATGATTTTAAGCTTGAAAACATAACAAATATAATGAAACATAGATTTTATTAATGATTCAAAAATTTCCAAAAATATTTTTCCCGTTTCCCGGGAAATTCAAAACCCGGGAAAATTGGACGCTCTAGAGAGAAAGAGTTTTTTTACATGGTATTGGATTTTTTCTGTTTAAATTTAGTTAATATAACATCATTAAAATTGTTATATTAAACCACATCTTTCAAATGTTCTCATGTTTTTAATCGTGTATCTTTAGGCTTATTTTTGCCTACCGAAACCAAAGTAAATTTCATAATTCCTCACTTATTGAGTCATGACTGTTCCCCCCTGTTGTGCACCAATTCTGCTGGAGAAAAAAATAAACTCACACAAAATGCGCAGCAAAACCCCGTTTCGATTCGGGCGCAGGAAGGAAGGAAACACTTCAGCAGCATCCCAAGTTTTGCACCAAACTCGATCGCAGAGCTCACCATAAAACGAACTTTCAACTGTGTTACCGGTGGGGATGCAATTTCAGCCCGTTCTGCTACCAACAAAAACACACCCACTTTATTGGAAGTGCATCTCTTTACCTTGCAAGCTGTTTTTTTTCACTTCTTTTCTGCGGCGGTGGTTTCTGTTATCTGAGAACTTTATTTACCCTCGGAAAACTCCCTCCCCAAACCACCTGCCAAGACATCCCCAAGAGCAATTGTTTGACCGGAGCGCCAACTCTTTCGGGAATCGCAATTAAAAATCCCCACGGCGAGCAACCCGAACTCGGTTCCTGGAGCAAAAACTTCCCCGAACTTGAGCACTTCCAAGCGCTCTTCTTTCTTCCAGCAGGTTGTTACGTGCTTTGGGAACTCAAACGACCCCGGAACCATGTTGAGCATTTGCGGGGGTTTTTCTTCCCAAATTCCCACTGGCGCAGACCCTATTAGGTGGATTGCTCGTATTTCGGTTGGGTTTGCAGTGCTGCTGCTGCTGTTTGCATACTTACTTCCTGGATAGCTGCTTCTTGTTGGAAGAAGTTGTTCTTTTTGCGAGGGGGTTCTTCTCAAACCGGGTCAAACAATGGAACTTTACTCTCTTCGAAATTTTTTTTTTTTTTTTTTTTTTTTTAATTTATATTTATTCAAATTTCTTTTCCATGTACATTCATTCAGTTAAAATATTATTGAGTGTCCAATCACAAACGATGACTTTTCACCTCAATTTTAAATACTAGCAACTTTCATTTATTCATGAAATATTGTAGCTTTCGCTATTCAGTGATTTCAAATGTAGGAGGTCCTACATGTACAAAAGGGAAAAGGGATACCTTAAAACTAACTTATAAACTATATAAAGAGCGGATCAATGCAGCTGAAGACTGCAATGATTTTTGTCGAAATGCATCAATTATCTTATTGGACATAACATCCAAAGTGTCAACTTCGGCTAATTGATGAAGTTCACTGGTGCTGAACCAGGGAGGAAGTTTCAGAATCATTTTCAGAATTTTGTTCTGAATCCTCTGAAGTTTTTTCTTCCTGGTTAAGCAACAGCTTGTCCAGATCGGCACAGCATAAAGCATGGCAGGTCTGAAAATTTGTTTATAAATTAACAGTTTATTCTTGAGACAAAGTCTAGAATTCCTGTTTATAAGTGGATACAAACATTTAATATATTTGTTACATTTAACCTGGATACTTTCAATGTGATCCTTGTAAGTAAGGTTTTTGTCAAAAGCAAGTCCAAGATATTTCACTTGATCCTCCCACTTTAAATTTACCTCATTCATCTTTATAATGTGATGACTTTTTGGTTTAAGAAAATCAGCCCTTGGTTTGTGAGGGAAAATAATAAGTTGAGTTTTTGCAGCATTTGGAGTAATTTTCCATTCTTTCAAATAAGAATTGAAAATATCCAAGCTTTTTTGTAATCTTCTTGTGATGACACGAAGGCTTCTGCCTTTGGCGGAGATGCTTGTGTCATCAGCAAAAAGTGATTTCTGACATCCTGGGGGCAAATCAGGCAAGTCAGAAGTAAAAATATTGTATAAAATTGGACCCAAAATGCTTCCTTGAGGGACGCCAGCACGTACAGGTAGTTGATCAGATTTGCTATTCTGATAACATACCTGCAGAGTACGATCCGTCAAATAATTTTGAATAATTTTCACGATATAAATCGGAAAATTAAACCTTTTCAATTTCGCAATCAAACCTTTATGCCAAACACTGTCAAATGCTTTTTCTATGTCTAGAAGAGCAGCGCCAGTAGAATAGCCCTCAGATTTGTTGCTTCGAATTAAATTTGAAACTCTCAACAACTGATGAGTAGTTGAATGCCCAAGGCGAAATCCAAACTGCTCATCAGCGAAAATTGAATTTTCATTAATGTGCGTCATCATTCTATTAAGAATTATTCTTTCGAATAATTTACTAATAGATGAAAGCAAACTAATGGGCCGATAGCTTGAGGCTTCAGCAGGATTTTTATCCGGTTTCAAAATCGGAATTACTTTGGCATTTTTCCAACTACTGGGAAAATATGCCAAATCAAAACATTTGTTGAAAATTTTGACCAAGCAACTTAAAGTTGCTTCTGGTAATTTTTTAATTAAAATGTAAAAAATGCCATCCTCACCAGGGGCTTTCATATTTTTAAATTTTTTGATAATAGATTTTATTTCATTCAGATCCGTATTAAAAACTTCATCTGATGAAAATTCTTGTTCAACAATATTCTGAAATTCTATTGAAATTTGATTTTCAATAGGACTCAAAACATTCAAGTTGAAATTATGAGCACTCTCAAACTGCTGAGCAAGTTTTTGAGCTTTTTCCCCATTAGTTAATAGAATATTATCACCATCTTTTAAAGAAGGGATGGGTTTTTGAGGTTTCTTAAGAACCTTTGAAAGTTTCCAAAAAGGTTTGGAATAAGGTTTAATTTGTTCGACATCTCTTGCGAACTTTTCATTTCGCAGGAGAGTGAATCTGTGGTCAATAACCTTTTGCAAATCTTTTTGAATTCGCTTCAGTGCAGGATCACGAGAACGTTGATACTGTCTTCGGCGAACATTTTTCAGACGAATCAGAAGCTGAAGATCGTCATCAATAATGGGAGAATCAAATTTGACTTGGACTTTAGGAATAGCAATATTCCTAGCATCCAAAATTGCATTAGTTAAAGATTCCAAGGCTGAATCAATATCAGCTTTGGTTTCTAAAACAAAATCATGATTTAAATTATTCTCAATATGATGCTGATACCTGTCCCAATTAGCTTTGTGGTAATTAAACACAGAACTATTGGGTCTGGTAACTGCTTCATGAGAAAGTGAAAAAGTTACTGGAAGGTGATCAGAATCAAAATCAGCATGAGTCACTAAAGGACCACAATACTGACTTTGATTTGTCAAAACCAAATCAATTGTTGATGGATTTCTAACAGAAGAAAAGCAAGTTGGCCCATTCGGGTATAAAACCGAATAAAGACCAGAAGTGCAATCTCTGAAGAGAATTTTACCATTGAAATTTACTTTTGAATTATTCCAAGATTGGTGTTTGGCATTAAAATCACCGATGATCAAAAATCGAGATCTATGC
This sequence comes from Culex pipiens pallens, assembly GCF_016801865.2. Classification (NCBI taxonomy): domain Eukaryota; kingdom Metazoa; phylum Arthropoda; class Insecta; order Diptera; family Culicidae; genus Culex; species Culex pipiens. Next base: position 109,581,301 of record NC_068938.1, read on the forward strand.
CGAGTAAGTTTATTCAAATCCCCTTTGAAATAATTTTTATTTTCCCCAGTGCATTGGAAAGGCAAATATGCAGCTGCAATCATAATTTTCCCAAAAGAAGTTTCAAGTTCAATGCCCAAACTTTCAATAACTTTTAACTTAAAGTCACGTAACGTGCTATAAGTCATACTACGGTGGATAACTATTGCAACTCCACCGCCATTTCGATTCATTCGGTTATTAGTTATAACTTTATAATCTGGATCACTTTTCAAATAAGTGCCAGTTTTTAAAAATGTTTCGGTTATAACAGCAACATGCACGTTATGAACTCGTAAAAAGTTGAAAAATTCATTTTCTTTCGCTTTTAAAGAGCGAGCATTAAAATTCATAATATTGATGGAATTACTTAGATCCATGATTAAACTTCAGGGTAAGAACAACATCATTCGCAAATTTTAATCCAATCTGGATTGCTTCCATCATGGATGTAGCATTACTCATTGTTTGAATCAAACCAAACAGTGAGTTTTGCAAAAAAGTCATTTTTTCAAACGTAACATCGCCGAGATCAGAAGATCCCAAAGCGTTGCCAGCAGAAAAATTTTCAAATGAGATTTGAGGTACCTGCCCAATTTCAGAAAGATTGGTAGAGGATTTAAAATTCGTGGATGAACCCGAAACGACGTTAGCATAAGAAATGCCATTGTTGTTACCTAACTTTTCCACGGTAGGGGTATTTCTAGAATTGTTCGAGTGAGACAGCACGAACGTTTGATTTAAAGATGCAGGTACAACCTGACTTTGAGAAAATTTCGGTTTGGATTTCGGCTGATGCTTAGCACGAGAATCCAAAACCTTTTTTCTGATGGGGCAATCCCAGAAATTTGATTTGTGATTTCCACCACAATTTGCACATTTAAATTGGGTGACTTCTTTCACGGGACAATTGTCCTTGTCGTGAGAAGAATCCCCGCAAACCATGCATTTTGGAACCATGGCGCAATGATCAGTACCGTGACCGAATGCCTGGCAACGCCGGCACTGGGTCAGATTCTGGCCATTACCGCCATGTTTCTTAAAATGCTCCCACTTTACCCGTACATGGAACAAAAACTGAACTTTGTCCAAAAGTTTCAAATTGTTGATTTCATTTCTGTTGAAATGAATCAGATAAAATTGTGAAGTCAAACCAAAGCGAGAAATATTCCCGTTTGATTTTTTCTTCATCGGTATTACTTGGGATGGGGCAAAGCCAAGCAACACCTTAAGTTCGTTTTTGATCTCATCCACCGACAAGTCGTTGGAGAGACCTTTCAAGACCGCCTTGAATGGCCGAGCATTCTTGGTCTCATACGTGTAGAAATTGTGTTTGTGGTTTTTCAAATAACCAACAAAAGTTTGGTGATCTTGTAAAGATTCCGTCAACAAGCGACATTCTCCTCTTCGACCAAGCTGGAACGAAACTTTCAAATTGCAAGTTTCCTTGCAATTCTTCAGTTGCGTTCGAAAGCTGGCCAAATCGGAGACGGAAGTCACTACAATTGGCGGAGCCTTTACTCGTTTCTCGACGGCAGAAGGCTCAGTACGAGGAGAAGGTTCCTTGTCAACAGTTTCGAATAAAACACCGAAACTGTTTGTCAATGGAATTGGAGGATTGACCTCACATTCAGAATCAGAATCAGACCTCAGAAGAGGCTGTTTTCTTTTTCTGTTACCGTTAGCCGGTTTAGCGTTCAAACGCTTCACCGACGTAACGACCAAATCTTCAGAAGATTTGCGTTTACCTTTGTTTTGACGCATTTTGCAAGCAAAGTTCTCTTAAAAAGATGGCTTCGTTTGTAAAATACAACAAAATTTCAGGTGGGGTTAGTCTTGAAAAGACTGTTTAGAATTTTGGAAAATAACTCAGGTAGTCTTTAAAAAGACTGTGAATTTTGTTTTGAAATAACTCTGAGCTTAGGTAGTAAAAAATACCGCAGCTCTAGTGTCCGTTCACCACGAAGGTTCGCAAGACACTGGATCGAAATTTATTTATCCTTTCGATTGTAAAGTGAACAACAGCAGCCAGCCAACGGCAAGAGTAGTGATCGTTTTCGACGAAACTGGAGTTTTGGAATAGTTCCCAGGGAAGCGAGAAACGGGAATCGAGTTTCAAAACTGTGAATGTGATCCAAACTCTTGAGGTCTTAATTTCTGTTTTGACAGCGATTTGTGGTAATTGGCTGGAAAGGATTACGTTTCAGGATTGTTTGGGGTTTTGACATGTGAAAAACTTTGCGTTAACAATACGTTCTTTGTTTTAAGGTTCTAAAGAAAAGAAATCGCAAATAGAAAACGCGAACTTTTCAAGATATTGAAGTCCACTTTAAAACACCAAATAAATAAATCAATCCAAAAAAGAGATCGAATGTCTCACTTAATGCCAAATGACGACACCAGAGCGCCCAGTCACGTAAAACTTTTCACCGAATAAAATCCAACAATGTTAAGCAAACAGAAAAAAAACACACACACAAACAAACACGAGCTATAATTTCCGATGACACAAAGTCACATTACAATATGTATCGAGATCGAGAGAGGAAGGCGAATGTAAAAGAATAATCAAATGAAGCTTAAACGAGCAAAGCTCCTCTGCTCAGTCAGTGTGTTCAGAATGATCAGAGGGAGAGAGAGAGAGGAAGAGGAAACATAATCTACGATGGGAAATTCGAACGGTTTTTCCTCCCCCGTCCCATTGCTCCTTCCTCTTTTTGATACCCGACTGAAGTGGTGTTTCCTCGTTCCGATTTTTTTTATTATATTGTGTATCGATACATGGCACGGTGTGGTTGGCGAAATTGACAAAAGCTTTGATTTGAATTTACAGTTTTTTTTTCAAGACTACAACACAACCATACGTTAAAATAAAAAAATGTGTGTGTTGTTGAGTTTTACTTTCTAACATAGAAAGTCTGATCAATAGCTTCCAAGATAATAACTTGAATTTCAAATCATAAAGTATTTCTGTAAATTTTTGATAAAGTAAACCATTTTTGAGTTGAACCCATTTTTAGTTTGAACTATTCAACATAATTGTTTTTTTTTAAATAATTTCCATCCTTGTTTAAGACAATTATGTTGAAATAGTTCAAACCAAAAATGGTTTCAACTCAAAAATGGTTTACTTTATCATAATGTATATGAAATACTTTTAAGCGTATCTAAATATTGACGAAAATTTTATTTTTTGCGATGCTGTACATTGGAATTTTATACAAATTCAAAACATTTTTATACAAGCCCAAACATGCTGAATCTGAAACAACATTTGAAACGGGCGCATACTCTAAAATATATAAAACTAAAATTTGTCTTAATTGAGTTTATGTGATAAAAAGTTGTTTGAAAATGGGTAATTTTTAATCCTTACCTTATACATTGCTCAAGACAACAAATAAATCAGAAAATCTTTCTCAAAATACCAATTTTCGAATGTTTTCATAGCACTTTTCCATTGACAGCCTTTAAATCTGTATAGAGACTTTCATAAAGAAACTTATGATGCAAAATGGTTTATTTGGGCATGATTTTTCCACCAGTTTAACAAAATTTCTGGGATAGAGGTTAGTTTAATAAGGTTTTTTTAATTTTATAAACTAACATTTATTCCAGAGTTTTTGAAAAACTGGTGGATAAAATTATATACTTGATTTGAATAAATAAAAGCGGTTGCAAATATTTAGGCTTAGGTCAGTAAGGGGTTGCACGGAGAAACTACGCAATAGTAAAAATTTTAAGAGCTGAAAATTCTTTTAAAAATTCTAGTCTAATTCAAGGGGTTTCCAGCATCAAGGATTACTGGCCAGTCTAAATGGAATTACAAGGATTACTGGCAACATGTCACGTATTACTATGATTTCCCAGAATTACTTGGGATTTACAGAAACCACGCAGAATTGCTCAAATTTATAAAAATAACTTGGAATTACTGCCTAGTTTCCCGCATATTGAGTCTTTGGAATTGGATCGAATGACAGCTGTCAAATGCACAAAACCACGTGCTTGGCAATACTGCGTCCAACCCGAGAATTCCCGGCACAAAATTCCCGGAATTTTTATATGTTTTACGGGAATTCCCGGAATCAAACAAAAATCTTTATTTGGCCTAGAAATTACATTAGTATTACAATTTATAAGTTTAAAATTTTCTAAAATTTTACATAAAATGGTACCATTTTATTTGCTGTCATTTTTTTAGACATCTTGAACCAATTTTTAAACTGTTTTAGTCATGTCATATAATAATAAATAAAAAAAAATATGTATAAGATACTTATTTGATTTGAATTAGAAATTTGGTGCATATAAAATTCAAAGCACATCAAAAATTTGTATAAGCTATCTAAAAAATGTTACCCTTGTTTAGATTGATATTATCAGTATTGAGCTAATTCTATACATTTGAAGCTTGAAAAACAAAGCAAATATAAAGAAAACATAGATTTTATGACTTTTTCAAAAACTTCCCAGGAATATATAAATATTTTTCCCGTTTTCCCGGAAACTCAAAACCTGGGAAAATTTGACGTCCTGCTTGGAAATTATCGAACAATTGGGTAAACATCAACATCAGTTTGACAACAAATTTTGGCGTTTGAGTGCATTTAAAATTAAAAGCACATCAAAGAACAAACAAAAAATCACTACAGCTATCTAAAAGTGCTATCCTTGTTTAAATTGATATTAATAGTACTGAGCTAATAGTATGATTTAAAGCATAAAAAACATAACAAATATAAAGAAAAGATTTTATGACTTTTTCAAAAAATTCCCGGGAATATTTTTTTTCCGTTTTCCGGGAAACTTAAAACCCGGGAAAATTGGACACCCTACTTGGAAATCATCGAAAAATGAGGTAAATATCAACATCAATTTAACAACTGATTTTGACGTTTGAGTAACTATGGAATTACACGAATTACTACGGAATTACTAGGTAATTCCAGAATTAAAGGAATTACTGCAGAATTGAGAAGTAATTCTTGAATTACTGAATTACTTACTCACAATCCGAATAATCCTGTACTAGCTATAACTATGGTTTCTTACATGAAAATTAATAGGCTTTAAATAGAATCATAAAAGGTTTATCGAAATTATCTTTATAACAGTTATTTTCTATTATTTTATTATTTTCCGAAGTATGTTTTCACAAAAAAAAATCATGGAATTACCAGGATTACTGGGATTATTAGGAATTACCAGGATTACTCTGGAATTACTCAGTAAATACGGAATTAAAGAATTACTTGCTCAAATTCCAAGTAATCCCGGATTAGTGACCAGTCTGAAACGATGCTGGAAACCCCTAGGTCTAATTATTCATTGTAATTTATAATGTAAAAAAAACGTTTCATAGCTTGTAAAATAAAACCACAAAAAAAATCTGATATAAAGTTTTTTATTTCATCCATTAAATTTATCCAAAAACTTCAATCTGTCTAATAAAAACTAACTTAATCCACCTATGTGGTTGATGCCTTCCTCACTTTTTATCAACAATGGGTAATATGAGTGGTTTGGAAACATATTTCAGCTATTTTTTTTAGATCCAGAAAAATATGTACATAAATAGCACTTAAGTGGTCATAACTCGAGACAGGGTTGCCAGATCTTGAATGTTCTGGACTCTTTGGAAAGGTCTCTTGATAACCTAACCAACGATGGGTTGGATGGTGGATCCGGACATCGTTTACATACATTTAAGTGAGATCCGGATTCAAAAAAAAATACATAAATATAACTTAAGTGATCATAACTCGAGACAGGGTTGCCAGATCTTCAATGTTGTGGACTCGTTGGAAAGGTCTCTCGATTACCTAACCAATGATGGATCGAATGATGGAACCGGACATCGTTTACATGCATATAAATGAGATCCGGATTTATGATAAAACACATTTTTATACATAACTTTTGAACTACTTATCGAAACTTCAAACAATTCAATAGCGATGCATGGGACCCTAAACCAAGTCGAATGAAACCGGTTTGATCAAAATCGGTCCAGCCAGTGCTGAGAAAACTTGGCAAGAATTTTGAACACATACATACATACACACACACATACACACACACACACACACAGACATTTGTTCAGTTTTCGATTCTGAGTCGATAATATACATGAAGGTGTGTCTCTGAGCTCTTTATAAAAAGTTCATTTTTAGAGCAGGATTTTAGCCTTACCTCAGTGAGGAAGGCAAAGTCCATCCAATAATTTGAAGAGTTCATTTCATAACAGGTATACTTGACGACGGTTCTATATCCTTCAACAGTGGTTCGTATCGGAAATTGAATTTCCCGGAAAATTGTGCAGTTTTGGAAATCATGTCTTCAGAAGAGCTGTTGCAAATTTGAAGGGACATGTTGGGATTGGAAACAGAATCTTCTTCCCAGAATTATTTTGGGAATTTTTGTTATGAATAAAATGTATGTGTTTCCAAGCTATTTAGACCGCTATCTGGAATCTGTCCTTAAAATTGCGATTACTCTAACTGGAATGCCATTTCTTGGAATTCTTTTCCCAGCTGATAATTTCTATAATTTTGGAATATTTGTTTTTTTTTCCAAACTCTTGAAATTACAAATTTCGCTAAACTTTTTCATGATTAACAAAAATAAAATAAAATCACCAATTTCCAAGTTCAAACCCACCACATCACTTTCAACGTTGTCGATACTGCTCTATTCAGCAACAGCATCATCCTCACACCACACTGACTGTCATCATGTCCCTTGGATATTTCCCAGCCCGCCTCCCCCCTCCCTTTCCCAGCAATCTCTCTGTGATCGAAAAATCGCTTTGAATTCCAACTTTGTTCGATACCAGCTCGATACCGACTCCGAGTGGCTCTCGAGATGAGACAGCAATAACATAAAATTCAATTTACCCCAACCAAACCAAACCAGCCGGCCTAGGTTCTCCGGTGGGAAGCCCCCATCGTCGGTGTGCTAAACAAACACGTGGACGACCCCCGTCCCAAAAACCGGGAACCGACGACGTGTCCAAGTCTCCAACTCCCATCCCATTATCATTGATTTTAATTAATTCCGTTAATTTCTTTTCGACTGTAATTATCGGGCTTTATCTAATGCTGCCGACGGCTCGTTTTCAACCTGTGGCGTGTGTGTGTGACATTGTGTGACGGAGGTTGGGGATGACCCCACCGAGCTCTCTCCCTTGATCAGCCAAAATCGTTGTTTAACATTGTCATTTTGGAGAAGAGGTGCGCAATAAAATGTTATTTCCCGATAGATTCCCACTGATGGTCACTCTGGATCGGACCATGGTCCAGGCCGTCAACAAGCCTTGGTGTGGTTCAAACGGGGAGAAAAACTGTCATCGACAGTAGATTGATGAGATAATGGGGCTCGCCGTCAAAGTGCGGGCCGCGTCGCGTCATTCTGGGTGATTTTATGTCGCATCACTTTTCTTGTCGTCGTCTCCGCGGCATTGTCCGGGAGAACCCGGAGTGACGACCACCCCGGACGGTCTCTAGCCGCTAATTAGATTAGTGGATGGCACCCGCGGGGGAAGGGGCAATCTGCGGCGGCGACGCCGGAACCATAATTAATTTGAAAAATTGTCGCTGGTGTGACTGTGCCTGCTGCAGTCGTGGCCCCTTTTCTGTTGGAGGTTATGTAAACTTTGCAAACGATGAGGAGAGCTCTCCCACCCCTTAAGGGGGGAAGGGAGCATTAGGGCGCGGTATTCAATGTAATTATCTGCAGACGATCGAAAGCGCTCTTCCAAGCGCGCAGTATCTCTGCTGATGGTGGTGTGACCGTGATGTGATAACGGGTTTGGTTGTGAAGTTGGTGTGAAAATTATGCTTACAATTCATGTTTCATTTTGTCTAAAAACTAAAACAAAAAAAATCAAATCAAATTATTCGCTCTACAGCATTGCCTTGGCGTTCTCGATTGTGAGATTCCTACTCGTAACTAGGTGTCCGAAGGCTTGATTGTTGAGGCAATTGCAAACCTCTTTTTACACCTTAGCTTCCATCCACCCCGGGATTCGAACTGACGACCTTTGGATTGTGAGTCCAACTGCCTACAATCGACTCCACCGAGGCAGGACCCAGGGAGACGACTCCTACAACTAGATTGAGCTAACGACCTAACCCTCTAGGTTAGACCGGGGCCAACATTTACTTCCCCATCCGACGGAAGGCGTGATCAGACAAATCTCGTCTCCAAAAATGCCATCGGGACCGTCTGGGTGAGAGCCCAAGCCGACTGGGTGAGAGGCAACCACGCTTGCCCCTACACCACGGTCCCGTCACACTAAAACTAAAACATATTTATGAAAACAAAATCTGCGAAGTAACGCAAGCGGAACATTGAATAACAATATAATGCTTACAGAAGCTCAGTGCTTCTTCCTCCCCTGTCGATTCAGAATTGTGTTTTTGTTCGAACACTCAGTGCTCAAACTCAACCCAATTACGGCACGGCGTGTTTTCTGGGTAACCTTAAGGAGAAAAAATAGTCATCGCTACTTTCAAAAGTGTTTTATAGGAAATTTTCTCAGCTTTCCAATGCTTCTAAGAGCGAAATGTTTCATCGGGAAATTTCTGAAATATCTCTTTTTTTAGTTATTTATTTTGAAATCCTTAATTATTTATTGGAAACTTTTAAATAACAGTCCAGAAAACATGTCAAATGATGTGTTTCATATATCATTTACTCATCAAAATGTGCAAAATAAGACAAGAAACAACTTTGTAGAAGGTTGCAAACCACTTAGCATTTTGAGAATTATATTTTATATTCAGAAATTAAAATCATAAAACCGCATTAAAATATTATTTTCACAAGAACAAATTGATAATTACATAATTGTTGTGTACAAATAACACCGGTCTGCTCTGATTCAGCTTGGAATTAGCTGCTACAACCGAATTTTTTACAGGCATGAGATTGATAGGGTATTATTAGATTTTTATGACTAAATATCATATTTCTTTAATCAAGCATTAACCAGTTGCATAGATACAAAACATGTTTAATACTCGAAATTAAACTGCAAACTACCGTTGCAAGCTTTAGAAGAAATACTTTTCATTAGTAGGAATTGATTGTTTTAGTTTTTTGTATTAAATGATCAAGGATTTACCAATATTTTAAAAGTTTATAAGACTCTCATCTTCAATCTCATAGATCTTTAAAAAAAATATTTCTTGATTTTTGTTCAAATAGTTTTGAAAGAAAGTTTCTGTTTGATTTTGTTTGTTAAAATAATATTTAAAAATAAAAAGTTTTCGACGGTGTTTTCAGCATTCTGAATTGAAAGACTCGAGTTTTATTGCTACTTTTGAGTGCATTTTCAACAGAAAACATTTTATAAAATTTTATCTTTATTTTATACACACGAAAATATGACTCTAGCATTTTGCAACAGTAATATGTTTTACATTTTCGATTTTAAATAATATTTGTATTTATGTTCCTGATTAATGTCTGCTTAAGAGAATATCAAATTTATTCTTTGAAATTCAATAATACCATTAACAAACACAAACCTGCCAAAGTTTTGGTTGAACAAGCTAAATCAGAGCAGACACGTGATATTTGTACACACAAAAATAATCTAAGTAATCAAAGTAATAACCTAATAATTCTTGAAAAAAAATATTTTTACACTGTTTTATGATTTTAATTTGTGAATAAATCCCACATATTCAAAAATTCGGTTAGAACATAATTTTCAAAATGTTTAGCGATTTGCAACCTTTGCACATTTTGATGAGTAAATGACACATGAAACACATCATTTGATAAGTTTTCTGAACCGGTAATATAAAATTTCCAATAAATAATAAAGGAATTTAAAACCAAAAAAACTTAAAATAGAGATATCTCAGAAATTTCCCGATGAAACATTTCGCTCTTAGAAGCATTGGAAAGCTGAGAAAATTTCCTATAAGACACATTTGAAAGTAGCGATGACTATTTTTTCCTGAAAAGTTTGTTCTAGAAAACACGCCGTGACGGATCATCTCTGCGATACGGCTTTACGCAGTAGGCCTGGCCGCTTTAACGCTTGTGATGTTTCAATGCATTTTCAATGCAATGGCGCACTACAAGTGTTAATAAATGACAAGAAAAGTGCTACACCCAAACGGCGGTCGCATGATTGTGATGCATGGCGGCATGAAAGTATATCAGAATCTGCATGAAAACTGTCCTCATGCATTTTTTGCGATATAGGGGTATGACATTTTTGCCCGTTACCGACAATTATCGACATTACCGACGGCTTTTTGGTTGTATGTCACAAAAAAAACCTTTAACAGAACGAGGATTGAACCACTAACTTCTTGATTATTGATCCGACACGCTACCACCGCGCCATGGACGCTTGATGAAAAGTGAGTGAAAGAGCCCCAACATATGCTTCTCTTTGGAGTGTTGCTCGGGGACGGGCCAGCGTTATATGTGTTGGTGAGAACTGCAGATCATTGAAATGATTACACGCGGGCAAAAATGATTTAGGGGCTTGCTGCAAAAAATGTTATAAAATATGACATTTTCTGCAGCAAATCCAATGTTGCAGATTTTGAGATATATTTTTCCTTTGGGTGTAGGCGTCATCTAACCTAAGGCACTCTCCAGGATCCCTTCAAAAGATTGGCTGCGCTAGGGTCTGATTAGATTAGATTAGATTAGATTAGATTAGATTAGATTAGATTAGATTAGATTAGATTAGATTAGATTAGATTAGATTAGATTAGATTAGATTAGATTAGATTAGATTAGATTAGATTAGATTAGATTAGATTAGATTAGATTAGATTAGATTAGATTAGATTAGATTAGATTAGATTAGATTAGATTAGATTAGATTAGATTAGATTAGATTAGATTAGATTAGATTAGATTAGATTAGATTAGATTAGATTAGACTAGATTAGATTAGATTAGATTAGATTAGATTAGATCAGATTGGATTAGATTAGATTAGATTATATTGGATTAGATTAGATTAGATTAGATTAGATTAGATTATAAACATTTTGAAATATTTCATTTAACTTCAAGTTTTTTTTAAGAACATAAATTTCACCAAAGTTTCAATTTTAACATTGAAAATCTAAACAATAGTTTTCGAGACATCGCTATTCAAAAAAAAAATGTGTGTTATAAATGATTTTTGATTTTTTGCATTTAGCACATTTTGTACAATCTAATCAATTTAAACTGTAGCGCAAAAGATTTCTCTAGCCTTTGAAGTCTTCCTGGAAATTTGCATTTTGGAAATCAAACTTTTAAAAACTAAAATAAAAAAAATCATATAACTATTTTTTTTAAATCTAAATTAAAACCTAAAACTTTGTCGAAGACACCAATTTTGTATGACCAGTCCGCAAAATGGTATGGAGTCTTTTATGAAATAAAATATTGATGCAAAATTGCTTTTTTGACATGGGGAATGATTTAATTAAAGTTTCATCTGATTAAAAAAAGTTGGTTTGCAAATAGTAAGAACATTTTCCTTTTTTGATTTATTAATTTCATCAACATATCAGGAATACTGCAATCTTATTTGGTCTGTTAATCAAGTTTTTACATCCTTATCACCAACAATTGGCAATTATCAATCATTTTGATATTAAATCAAAATCCAAATTCAACTCGAAGACGGTGTAATAATAATAACAATAAGTGTAACAACATAGTTTTAATAATCCTTTAATAATATTTTTCTTAAAAAGTCACTTGAACCAAACCCTTGTCTCCGAACTATTTTAATTTTTATGTATGTTGTAGTATGTTGTAAAAGTAATATTTTTTCTAAAACTAGAAAAGTTCCATTATACTAAAAGCTGAAAACAATTTTAAATTCATTCTCCTGTGTTAACATAATAATATTTAACATGTTTGAGTTGTGAAGTTTAATTGTTAAAAATGATTTTTAACGCAGAAGAATGGATTTTCAATTGTTTTCAGCTAAACTTTTAAAAATTGCAATGAACTTTGAGGTTTTTTGAAAAACATATTTTTTTGACAAAAACTCTAACATGTTTTAAATGAAATAAAACTTTGAAAAACATTTGCATTGGTCTAAGTTTTTCTGGTTTAATATTGTGACTACTTTCTACTTATCAAATTCTAAAGTTTCGAGAGGTTGTCTTAAAGTAAAATAATTAAATAAGTTGAGGTAAAAATAATAGGGATAACATAAACAATCGCTAAACACTTTCCGGATCATTCCCCTTTAATCTCCACCCACAACCCTCCCGTTAGACATCTCGCACGAACCGATGACGATGTGTTTAATAACATCACTTTATGGTTCATCACCCGTTCCCGGGGGACGACGTCCGGGCTTTAGGCGAGCATAAAGTACAGCAGCTCCCAAAACCGGTGGTCGATCGTTCCCCAAGGAAGCAGATTCTGTTCACGCCGGGGATTTACGGAAACAAAAAACGAATAAAATCGCTTTACGATCGCCCATCAACAGGATTAATTAATCAATCAAGACATCGACGGTTTAGTTTGGGATAAGTCGAATCAACACCAGAAGTGACTGATTTTTTCTTGCGAGAAATAAAGATACCAATCCGATTCTTCATCGTGGGTGGTGGTGGCATCGAGCTCGTAATCAACAGATTGACCAAACTCGAGTTGCTTCCTGGCCAGATTGAAGCAATTACGTCCATCGAATTACGCTTGGTTACGGAAATTTGTGTACCCTTCGCCTTCGAGTTGGCAAAAGTCGTTACGGAATTGTGAAACTGGAAAAGTACACACACAAAGAAGTCGAGTCCTTGGTTGCCGGAGATTATTACATCGAAGCAGATTACGATTGACCGCACCCTTCGTAATGCTGGGGCCGTAACTCGGGTGTGCACTGATTGCAGTTTTGTTGACCAATCCAAACCAAACTGACCGAATTTTCTAATGAATGTCGTGTACCAATTCCGGCTGGGATGATTGGGAATTGTTGGTCTGAGTGATTTGTTAGTGCATTTCTCGGTTTATTGCAAATTTCGGCAGAACTTAAAATTATAATTTTACAAAAAAAACCGTAAATTGAATTGTGAATCTAAATCAAAATCTCAAAAAATCGAAGATTCCGAATAGCCGGCAAACACTGTGCACTTCCCCAGGTGGGTTTGGGTGCGCCCGGGTTCAAACGATCAATATTTGCTGTTACATTTATTTATTGACCAACCAAACGGTAAGGGGTGTGGGGTGAGGTTTGTTCCGGAAGAAGAGACCATCCCTGATTGTGTAACGTTTGGTCAGTGTGGCACTTCTTTTTTTTTTCGTATCAGGTCAGGTGGACAGAGCTGGAACGGGTAAGAGGAAGATATCAAAAGCATTTTGAGCAGGAAGAGTGAAAAATACTTAGAATTGAATCGAGTTTGTGATGAAATATTGATGAAAATTTTATCGACGACCAGGGAATTGAAGTTTTTAGCTTGTCATTTTTGCTGGCAAATATTTGATGCAATTTATTCTATCGATTTTTTTTTCTATTGGTATCGACTATCTTTGAAAATAGTTGATAAGCATTTTTCTTGTGTGAGGCATAACTGATTTTTATTTGAAATTTTTATTTGCTTCTCTGGAGAGAAATGAAGTTTGTGAATTGCATTGTTAAGCAATTAAAATCAATTGTAATGTTATTGAGAAATTTTAAAAGTTACCAGTGATGTTTTATTATATAACCAAAATTATATTGATGATTCTCATCAGTGCTCCGAGCAGATTACTAGTTTTTTCTTGAGTCTGTGTTAAAGACGGCTTGTTACTTCAGTATGTTCATATTTTTAAAGATAATATAAGTTGATAAAAAATTTAAAATGAGACTAAATTTATCAAAACCTTAGTATCTTATCTGATAGTTTTTACGTGAAAGGAAAACTCAAACTTTTCTAACCTTAGAATTGAACTTTTAGCCGTCTCCAGTTTGGAATAGTCCAAATACAAACTTCTGATTGACCAACTAGAGTGCAATAGAGCTTTATGACGTTTCGCGTACACACACAAGCGCACCATTTGATTTTGCTGGCCGGACAAAATTTAACCTCGATCTTTTCGTGTACGTACCCGCAATACATGCGCACGTAGATACCCCTATGGTCTATGCTCCAACTTTGGCCATCCAAATCCGAAGGGTAAATTCACTCATTTTCGATCTTCTTTCTATCACCCCAAAAGCGTCCTCCTTCGCAATCCGTAAACAACTCCCTCAACCCTGATTCCGCTGCGCTGAAAATTTATAAATTTCATTCACGCGTCAATTTTCTGCCTCATAATGAGCGTGGCACGTTCGCCGCTGACCGAAAAGCTGCGTGAACGCACCCCTCCCCCACCATCAAAATGGCGGAAAATTGATCAACTTTGCCCGCACTTGTGTGTGAGTCTGCGAGGGTGTTGGCACGCGACACAACCGAGATGACGCTTCAAATGGCCAATAATTGAATGGAAATTGACGTCTACAACACGTGTGTGCACGCGTGAACGGCGCCTTATTGACAGCTCACCTGACAGTTGTGTGCGTGGCAACGTGCGACTGACAAGGTGCGTGATTGTGGGTGGTTCGACGTGACAATTGCGGATGGAGTGACGGGTACATGGTATTAGTAACTGACCAAAATTGATTATGACAGATGGCTTCCAGCACCGCGACCTTCACGACCTTGGCGGTAATTTGATACACCAAGGCATTCAACGCAAGGTAAGCATCTGTCAAAATCGGTGAACGCACCCCCGAGGAATGGCGCCTTCGCTAATCGTCGGCACCGATTCCGACCGGGATAAAATGCGACCACACGAAACACTTTTCGACACTTTCCCCATGTTCACGTCACTCAACCCAAAACAACAACAACCCGCTTGCGCCCCAAGATTGTTGACACGCACACGTCACAAAACGCAACGCACACTTTGTCACGAGCGGTCAATCGTCGTCATCGGCGGCAAAGTGGTGGAAAAGTGCCAATAAATCTTTCGGGGAATTACGGTTGGAAATCCGGTCACGTTTCTCGAGGGGTCCCCGGCGCTTGACGACGTCTGTCTTCCGTCACAATCGCGCACACACACACACACACACAGACATCAAGGAAAGTGGCCAAATGGCCCACTCTCACTCTGTGGTCACGCGAAGGTTCTTCCTCTTTTTGGGCCGGAACTCCCGGCGGGTTGAGCCCGGGGGAAAGGGGCGACGAAGAAGAAAAAACGGATGCTAAAATAATAATGTCTCTATTCGACATTAACTGGTGAATGTTATTACAGTTGGTTTGCTTTGGAACGTGTGTGAGTGTGAGAGTCGGTCCCTTTTTTGCCTAAACCCAGGCGCCGGCCTCGCCGGCGTTGGTTCAACCGATCCGGAACCGGTACAATGGCACTAACCATATGCACGGAGAACGAGGCAGCTCTAGGAAAAACTATTTGCCATTTAGGGAATTGCCCAGCTGGCCGGAACCCCGACTTCGTCGTCGGAAACGGGGTGAGGATAACAATGACAATAGCCTCCATTATCTATTCTGGGGGCAAAAAATCAACACTGAATGCCCTAACCAGCTCTGGTTTAAGACACCGGAGCAGGCCATGTCGGAAAACTCAACTCTGTGTAGCCTGCTACGGCTTGAATTTTTGCGACACACGAATTTTCCTGGGAATTCGACCGACAATGGCAGAGCAGATTAAAATTTCTCGTGTATTTTGCTATCAGCCCCTTTTCAAAACATTGCACACATTTTTTTGTCGAGCCTGAACCGATTGAGCCGAATGGGGTCGATAAAGCAGTTTAGTAGGAGCACCCTGAAACGGTTCGGTTCGGCTCAGTGAGCTCGGTTGCCGGCTACCGGGAAGAATTCAACCGGAAAGGAGAACAATAGTCGAGGAAGGGATTCTTTTTTTTTCCCCGTTGTTGTTCTTTTTCCGCTCAATGGAAGCTGTACTGGTGAACTATTATTGCGCTGTCGATGGTAATAATCATTTAAATAAACAACCCCCGCACCTTCCTTCTTGTATTGAGTGGAGAGTTTTTTTTTGCTCCGTCCGTCCTTGTTTTTGTTGCGATTTAGTAAGGGTACGTTGCAATTGTCGTGATGATGATGGTTACGATCGGGGATTCCAGGAAAGGATGATTGTCGGATGAAGTGCGACGGAATCGTTTCCAAAGTGTCCGTTTCGTAAGCGATACAACTAATTGAGTTAAATTGTTTCCAGATGGGAATTTGGAGGGTTTGGATACCTTTTAAAAAATTAAGACGTGCATGATTAGAAGATCCGTCAGTGTCAGTGTCAGTGTCAGTGTCATTGTCAGTGTCAGTGTCAGTGTCAGTGTCAGTGTCAGTGTCAGTGTCAGTGTCAGTGTCAGTGTCAGTGTCAGTGTCAGTGTCAGTGTCAGTGTCAGTGTCAGTGTTTTATTGAATATCTCAGGATCGCAAGAGAGTTATCTAAGCCCGCTCTCACGCACACTAGCACACCATTTGATTTGCTGGTCGGTACAAAATTCAACCTCACTTTTTTTTCGTGTAAGTACACGCAATACATACGCACGTAGATAACTCTAGTAAAGAATTAGTTTCTGAGACAATTCCATCGATGGCTTCTTATCATTTTTACAAAAATTTCCCATTCCAAATCAATCCCACTCCGTTCGAAAAAACAATTCGCCCGAATCTTTTCCAGCAACAAAACTAATTTACATCTCTTCGAGCAGTGCGTCCCGAGCGCCTCCGGCGACTAACCCAACTTACCAGTAAGCCAGCTCCTTCGAGCTCTCGAAAAAAGAATAACAGACACAACTTTTAAGCCCAGTGTATTATTCATAAAGCGCACCCCCCAAAAAGCTCCCGCCTAAGGTCCGGTTCGGTATTGAACTTTTGAATTCAAATTGGTTCGCACCTCCCCGACGGGCGTTCCGGCAGTTCCAGCTCCTTCTGCGTATTTATTGTAGGAGGGGGTCGGAGGAGAGAGATCCTTTTCTTTCAATTTAATAGGGACTGTTTTGCTCCGGGGAGTTGACCGGAAATTCAGGGCTTTCTTTTTTTGGCTGGGGGGTGGCTTATTGACGTCACGGATTTTGTGGGGTCGGGGTTAAAAAGGTTAAAATGGGTGGAAATTTTAATACTGCCACGTGTAGGTGTATTTTGGTAGCCTTGATTGAGGTTTGGTATCGTATGTTTGTGGAATTTACGATCGGAAAAACAGTGTTACTTTGAGGTTATGTGAATCATCACAAGCCAATTTTACGGCTTCTGACAAGGGCCCAAAATGGCATCGATCTCAAGCTGAACGGTAATCCAATTTTGTGGCCAGTTCCTGTCTTTCAAGCTCGGGCCAAGACAACATCCGAGGATGCACCAAGATATGAGATGAGATGTCCAATGATCAACGGACCGGCCAGATGAATCCCATTACATCGATTCCAAGTCCTCGCCGACCAATCCGGGACGGACGGAGGGGGTCCATTCATCGTTTCATCATCATCATCTTCATTCCCGGGTAATGCACAGATACACGCCAATGATTGATTTTGCTGAGCGCCAAGCCAAGCCGCGTGGAGTCGACAAGGCTGCATCCAACTGAACATGATATTTTACGAGATGACAGAAACCGGCTCTCCGGATCGTCTCGGGCTGACCACCACCGGAGAATGATATTGCAGTGGTTCCTAGCATCAACTCAACTGATTTTGGAATCATCTTAAGGTGACTTCCACCGTTGTCACAGCTTATTATCTGTTTCGTATTGTTCTATCAATCTAGAAAAAAATATCTAATCTGAGAACCCCCGACCCAGCATCCAACGGCGCAAGATGACAGCGCGCTCTTCGGGAACGATTCTTTTATCTCAATCAACTTCAGCTCTCAGTTTCCAAGCTGTTGGCCTTCAACACGGACCCAGATCCAGCAGAAGAAGACAACGGAGGGAGAAAAAAAATGGCAAAATATATCTGAATAAATTATTATCCTCCTCAGCCCGAACCCCGCTGACTTGGCCGCTGATCGACCACCTACGACGACGACGACGAAGACCACCAGACATAATGCATGTTCAGTTCGGAAGCTTTGCTGGCTTTAGCGGCAGGTCGGGTCCGGACGTCCAACCAAAGGTTGGTTCCGGGGGATGGACGACCGTAAGTGTCGTAAGCATAAAAACCCCGTCGGATAACCGAGAAAAGGTAGTCGGAGAGTGGTGTAAAAGGACATTCTTTATTTTGATTAGATTTTTTGCTGCTGCTCTGCTTCGTCTCATCTGTAACTTCACACATGTACGGTCTCTGTGTTGGTCGCCCGGAACAGTCCGGAATGCGGAATCGGGGGCGGTTTTCATGTCCTGCCCATTACCATCATGCTGTATAGAACGGTGACATGAGAGCAAAATCATCATCATCAGGACCATCATCATCGAGGCCGGGCAGCTATTGTCTTGTGTGTTTTGTGTGTGACAAAATATTTCCTGACTCCCCCCCTCCTCCTTTGATGGAGACCAAAGGACCCCCCCCCCTAAACACCCACACTCAGGTAGGGCTCCGGGATGAGCAGAGAGATATGAGCAGGAGTCGTCCTCCTGCCGCCCGTGAACACGTCCTTTTGTCAATATGTATAATTTATTTACCGACTTGTTTAGCATTGTTCCAACCTTGGGCCAACGGAGCACCAGGAAGCAAACGAGATAAAGTCAAACTGCAGCATCAGCCCCGAGTTCAGTGATGTGGAAGAGGAAGAGGACTTTACCGCCACCCCCATTTCGTAACGCTCGACCACCTTCACAGGATGGTATTGACGGTTGGTGTTGTTGTTGGATTAAGGTTGGGGGGAGATGATCATATCATATTTCGTACCCATCCGAGCACGGAACGAACTGATTTTTCCTCGGTGGCACGTGAAACATGTTTATTGCAGGTGGATCACGTGTCCTGCCAAGTTGGTTTGTGGTCAGGTTTAGGTACGTTACGGAAAAAGGAATTAAGTTAATGCTAGAAGTTCCTACGTTTTGTAAATTTACAGGGTTTCAAAAGTTTCCATATTGTCTCTACAAGGAAAGGAGGTTTTAAATCCGCTTGATTTTAATTAGTCTGTTGAGTAATTTAGCCAGATTTTATGGTGTTCTTGCGAGTCCTCTGATTGGTCCAGCTATTTTTCGACTATTTCAACAAGATTTTTTTTTGAATTTTACGAAATCCATTCCTGACTGTGAATCTAAAGCATTCATATAGCCTTTGAAAAGCAAAACTACAAATACAAAAAAAAAATTATTTACAAAAAAAAACTCATAATACTTAAAGTACTTAAAATACTAAAAAACTTAAAATACTAACAATACTTAAAATACTTAAAAAGCTTGAAATATTTCAAATACTTACAATACTTAAAATACTTAAAATACTTAAAATACTTAAAATACTTAAAAAACATAAAATACTAAAAATACTTAAAATACATAAAATACTTTAAATACATAAAATAATTTAAATACTTGAAATACTTTAAATACTTTAAATACTTTAAATACTTTAAATACTTTAAATACTTTAAATACTTTAAATACTTTAAATACTTTAAATACTTTAAACACTTTAAATACTTTAAATACTTTAAATACTTTAAATACTTTAAATACTTTAAATACTTTAAATACTTTAAATACTTTAAATACTTTAAATACTTTAAATACTTTAAATACTTTAAATACTTTAAATACTTTAAATACTTTAAATACTTTAAATACTTTAAATACTTTAAATACTTTAAATACTTTAAATACTTTAAATACTTTAAATACTTTAAATACTTTAAATACTTTAAATACTTTAAATACTTTAAATACTTTAAATACTTTAAATACTTTAAATACTTTAAATACTTTAAAAACTTTAAATACTTTAAATACTTAAAATACTTAAAATACTTAAAATACTTAAAATACTTAAAATACTTAAAATACTTAAAATACTTAAAATACTTAAAATACTTGAAATACTTAAAATACTTAAAATAGTTAAAATAGTTAAAACAGTTAAAATAGTTTAAATACTCAAAATACTCAAAATACTAAAAATACTAAAAATACTAAAAATACTAAAAATACTAAAAATACTAAAAATACTAAAAATACTAAAAATACTAAAAATACTAAAAATACTAAAAATACTAAAAATACTAAAAATACCGTAAACTGGGGTCAATCGGGACACATGAGGCGAATTGGGACAGCAGTTTTAACCATGTTGGAGCAAAATATTTTGATTTTTCTGGTTGGTTTTGGTTAGAACAGACTCAGGCCAACAAAATGTGTACATCCATTTCCAAATTTAATAGCTTTAAGTGCTCTAAAAACTGCTGTCCCTATTCAGACCGTAGTCCCGATTCACCCCAGATTACGGTACTTAAAAATACTAAAAATACTAAAAATACTAAAAGTACTTAAATTAAAATACAAAAAAAAAATACGTGAAAAACTTAGGCCGTTGCAAATATATGGGGGGAAGGGGCAAAAAAATATATTAAACTTGAAATTACAAGCCAACGTTCCAACATCTGGATGAAAAATGTGTCCTTAAATGCATTTTACACTCATCCAGTTGTTTTTCCAGTCATAACTTTTCAATATAAATTAATTAATTGATTTTTTCTGTTTTTTTTTTTTGCTGTCCAACCCTTTTAATGTATGAAAAAACCATAAATATTATTTAAAATTCCGTAGTAACTCATCATAAGAGTTTATTTTGCAATCTTTTTTTTAATCTTTTTCTTCTTTTCCTTGAGCGAATCTATGTGAAACTACATCAGCATTGCAAACGCTGGCTAAAACTTCCTTCTTAAGCTGCTGCCAAGATTGGTGGACATAATCTCCCCCCATCCGCCAGAATGATTAATACCCCACCTATTAAATCCTCTGTTCTGATGTCACCTCGTCGAGATTCTTCGAACCGATCAGGTCAATTAAGAAGCAAAAAAACCTTCCACCTTCAAACGAAATCGAAAACCTCGCTTAATTAAGCCACTAACAACAAACGCGCTGATAACAATCGAAGAATGGACCCAACATCCTCCTCCTCCACCGCCACCATCTGGCTCTGGAACTTCCTGAACACGTCGGTCGTCGCCGAAGACGTTCGAAACGACATCTCCCAGTAACAATTCTATTAGGAAGGCGTTACGGTTCAATTCGGACGGTTGGCGGTCCTTAAATTACTCGAACCGCTGAGTTCGGGCATAAATCTTATTCCAAGGAAGCAGTACCAAACTAAGGTGGGGGTTGTTCACGGATGACGTAACGATTTTTTTTAGTTTTGGTACGAGCTCGTTAAATAATTTTACAAAAATTTCCCTTCTAGACTCTTTTTTTCGTTGCGTCATGAACGAACATTCCCCTAGAACAGAACCGTTGACAGGCGGCCTAAGAAATCAAATCAACGCTCACACGCACCAACGCAGATTTGAGAGAGAAGAAAAAGAGACCAAAAACAGAATCGATGTCATTTGATCTCTTTATAGCCACGGAAAGGTCCCGAACCGTAAACAAATGTTAAAAGATCAATAAAGGAAATATAAACAAGTTTTTTTGTGTGTGTTTCAGCTCTGTTTCTATTCTGAAGATTTGCCTGCTTTGTGGCGTCTCCTCTCTTCTCTTCACTTCTTCTCCTTCCTCGGAATCTTCTCATCGTCTAGAGTTGCTCATTTGCCTTCTCCTCTTCCTTTTCTAAACTTCTTAATTTAGAGATTTTTTTTTTCGAGGCATTTTAAACCGAATCGTTTCTCTTTCCCTTCTGGCACCAACAATGAATGCTTTTTACTATTTTCGGTTTTAGGTTTGGTCCACCGGGAGAGTTCACCAACCGTCAATGACGACATTCTTCGGCGTCGGGCTAATCTTGCTACTTTGAGGCTGAGCTGAATGCTCCATTCACGTGGCCTTTCCCCTGGATGTTTTAGAGTATTTTTCTCTGTCGAGTTCAATTGCTTCGATGGAGACAAACGGACTGTTTGTTACAATTACAACCAGAGAAAGCAATCAAATTGTCGTTAAAAGTGATTTGATTTATGTTTCTGTTTGGATTGAGTTGGAGTCGTTAAAGATTCGAAAATGCTGCACTTTTAGTTGAATATTTGAGAGATTTGATCTACTTCGAAAACATCTGGATTTTAATAAACCAATTTTTTTATTTACCTGTGCATTGAACTTTTTCATGAAATATCTTATATGAATGATAATCATCTTTAGCAACGTACCACGAAATTTGAACATTTGTTACGACTTTCATGAACGTTTGTTCACGGTTTTGTAAACCAATTTTTCATCGTATAACTGTTTTTGCTTTGAAACTACTTTTCAAGCATTTACATTTAAAAGCTGGGTGATGAATAGGGAAAATGCGTAACGTGATTTTCGAATGATCCCACTTTGTTTACATCTACAAAGTAGTAGGCTGTTCAAGCACAAGCATGACTTTTTTCTTACTTTTTAAATGAGCTCTTTTATAATCAGTAGTAAAGCTAAGAACAAGATTGTCCGTTCGACGCAGTGGTGAACGCAGAACGCTGTGCCAGTTCGATTTTTCCATCAACTGTCAGTCGAACAATCTGCAGGGGTTGCTTTGTTCAATGGTCGATGACTGGCAGGCTATGATGACAGGCGCAAAATTTTGCGTTTGCGTTCAGGCCTGACGGACAATCTTGTTCTTACCTTAAGTGTTTTATTTTGTCTAGTTTTTGACATTTTTTGCTGGAAAATTGTCACATTTCGATCGGTTAGTTGTTTTTTTTAGGATGACAAAGAACTGCGGTGAGACTGTCATTCTGCGATGTCGCATATAAATTCCCTGGCTAGTTTTAGAATACTGCTGCTAATTCTTGCTAAGCTGATCTAACAAATAGAGATGATTTTCACTAAACCAGGTTTTCAAACGGAATCAATCAATAAAGTCAGCTACTGGATGGATACAACCGCATCGACTTCATAAACAACTTCCATTCATTTTTTTTAAATCAATCTCGCCTTCAACTTTCGTGAGATTTTTTTACTTCAACTCCAGGTCTTAAAAAGCCACACATTTTGTATTCTTGTAAAAAAAATCATGATCGATAACAATACTCTTTACTTTTGGCGAACAGTAAATTGGTTCCACTTTGACAGTTCAAAATTGAGGCCGTTTTGTGAACCACTTTTCAGCACCCAGTTTAAAATTATCTTCTATTGATTGATTCCCGCCACAGAGCTTCGATTCCCACACCCTCCACGTGACCAAATCCCACGTGCCCCCCAGGTCATCCATCCGTTCACCGGACATAATCTCGTTCCGCCCAGAAAAACGCCCCTCTTTATCGATCCCGGTCCACAAAAACCGTCGTCACCGGGCAAACCCTGGGTGAAAGGTGATATTATTAAGTCATTAATATCTCATTTATAGCAGCGGCTCGTGCGTCCGAAAAGTGTCTCATTTTTCCTCGCGTCCCAACCCAAAAATTAAGGAGTTTCTTCGGCGCGTCAAATCAGGGGGGCTCGTTTGACGCAAGGTTACACAATCAGCTTCACCACCACGAGCCGGGTGGAAACTTGATTCTGTAAGGCTTCCCCCCCAACCAGTCACCCTGCTCCTAGCGGAAAAGCCTTTGCGTTGGAGGTTTTATCGGATTTGATTTACCACCTGTCTGTCATCGGACGGATTGGGCACAGTAAACAATAAAACAAAAGAAAACTAATATTGAAAATTCATTGCTAATTTATTCATTTAAATTTTTCCTAGCAAATCTAGTAACTATTTTTCATTTGAATGTTTTTGAATTTTGTACTAATTTCATCGTAAAATTATTCACTGTGCAACAGTAAGAAGTCAGAAACGGACACGCCCAGGACACCGGTTCCGTGACTCGCGGTAATGACGTTTGACCCCGCTTGCCAAATGTGTCCGTCATAATTTGTGTCCCAATGTATTGCTCTGGAATTCGGCGTCGTCGTCGATCGTTTTATTTTCGTTAGGCAGGCCGGGAAATGGTTCCACCTGCGAGTGATTGTGACAGACTGACTGACTGACTGTATGTGAGTTTTCTTCTTTTTTCCCTCCATCAAACCTCATCAAACGGTCGATGTCTGTCACAACAATCTGGCAGATGACTAAAGGTGGAATTGTTATGAGAACTGTAACTGTAGTTCTACTAAAAAAATATTAGTATTTTAAATACAAAATACACACATCCAAACGATTATATGACAATTTTACCAAAGTTTTTTAAATCATTTTTTTCTCTTTCTTTTCAGGTATGTAACAAATCCATTCAAACAAAAGTAGTACATGTGAGTATTGATGCTGACTTATGACCTAAATAAAAAATATGAATGTGTTTTACACTCAAACAACCAAAAATTCAAAGATGAGTTCAGTTATAGAGCAATTGAAGCTCAAATCAGCAATTTTTCTGGTACTTTTGTACCCGACCCACGCCGATTTCAATTAAACATTGTAAACATGTTATCCTAGGCCTATATAAGCCATTTTTGTGTAGGAAATTGGATGGACTTTCTGGAAAAAATACACTGAAAGAAAAATACACGCCACTTTTATGACATTTTCGATTTTAAAGCGTAAAAGTTAAATTTGAAGGTGATATCGCGCTTTATTTTTGCTCAATGTTTTTGTGGAAAAATCCTAAGGCTTGTACAAATTTGATTTATAGTTTTTTTCAAGGTTGGCCCGAAAAATCAGGGGACAAAAAAAATATTTTTTTTTTCAAAAACTTCAAAATTTCAATGGAAATTTCGGTACAATCAGCTGAAATCAATTAAAAATGCGTTTCCCTGCGTTAAGAATCAGTTTAATCAGTTTTAAGTTTTTATTCTCTGAAATTTTTGTTTTCGACAAATCTTTCAACTATTGGTTAAAATACCCTAGCTCGTGATGGTTATAAGTTACCCTTAATGTTTTGCCTTTGGGTAATTCTCTACCAACTCACACGAAATCGGAAAAAGTTACCCCGACCCCTCTTTGATTTGCGTGAAACTTTGCCCTAAGGGGTAACTTTTGTCCCTGATCACGAATCCGAGGTTCGTTTTTTGATATCTCGTGATGGAGGGGCGGTACGACCCCTTCCATTTTTGAACATGCGAAAAAAGAGGTGTTTTTCAATAATTTGCAGCCTGAAACGGTGATAAGATAGAAATTTGGTGTCAAAGGGACTTTTATGTAAAATCAGACGCCCAATTTGATGGCGTACTCAGAATTCTGAAAAAAACGTATTTTTCATCGAAAAAAAAAACACTACAAAAGTTTTCAAAACTCTGCCATTTTCCGTTACTCGACTGTAATTTTTTTTGGAACATGTCATTTTAAGGGAAATTTAATTTACTTTTTGAATATACATTGACCTAGAAGGGTCATTTTTTCATTTAGAGCAAAATTTTTCATTTTAAAATTTCGTGTTTTTTCTAACTTTGCGAGAGTAAAACAATGTTGTACAAAGATTTAGAGCAGACAATTACAAAAATTTTGATTTATAAACATAAGGGGTTTGCTTATAAACATCACGAGTTATCACGATTTTACGAAAAAAAAGTTTTGAAAAAGTTACTTTTTGCGTTTCTCTTTGTTTCGTCGTTCGTGTCTGTCGCGGGTGACCATGAACGGCCATGATCAACGACGACCAACATTTTCAAAACTTTTTTTTTCGTAAAATCGCGATAACTCGTGATGTTTACAAGCAAACCTCTAATAGTCATATATCAAAATTTTTGTAATTGTCTGCTCTACATCTTTGTGGAACATTGTTATATTCTAAAAAATAACCCTGCAAAGTTAGAAAAAACACGAAATTTTAAAATGAAAAATTTTGTTCTAAATGAAAAAATGACCCTTCTGGGTCAATGTAGATTCGAAAAGTACATTAAATTTCCCTTAAAATGACATGTTCCAAAAAAAATTACAGTCGAGTAACGGAAAATGACAGAGTTTTTTTTAACTTTTTTAGTTTTTTTTTTTTTCGATGAAAAATACGTTTTTTCGGAATTCTGAGTACGCCATCAAATCGGGCGTCTAATTATTGAAAAATACATCTTTTTTTGCATGTTCAAAAATGGAAGGGGTCGCACCGCCCCTCCGTCACGAGATATCAAAAAACGGACCTCGGATTCGTGATCAGGGACAAAAGTTACCCCTTAGGAAAATATTCACGCAAATCGAAGAGGGGTCGGGGCAACTGCTGTGTGAGTTGGCGGGGAATTAAAACTTTCTAACAAAAGAAAGGTTTAAGATTTGCTTTTAGAAAAACGCTTTTCTCAGAAATCTTTTAAAAAAATCGTTTACGGCGGGGAATCGTCCCAGGAAAAAAATCCTACTACTAAATTGAAGGTTTAAATGCGCTCTTTCGATTGAATTTTGGCCCGAAACCCGGAACTCAAAGCCTGATTTTTGAGAGCTCTTTTTCTGAAATACTTGTGCGATGTCTGTATCCGCTCTTAAAAATTTGTGTCTTCCATCATTGGAAAACCGCTCGTAAAACCCACAATTTTTATAATTCAGATTTGTAGCCGTGGGGTCGGAGACGAACATTTTATTTTTCGATTCAGAATTTTCGACCAGGAAATGTGGTCAAAGCCATTTTTAGAGGTATTTTTTGGACTATTTTACAGATAACACAATCAAATTAAAAGAATTCAGTTTCAAACAAAAAGCCATTCGAAAACATACGCCATTAACTGCTCGGGCCCAAAATTTGAAGCTTTTCCAAAATTTATTTCCATAGATAGAGCCATATTAGTGTTTCAAGTCATATTTTTACCCTATTTTTCCCGGCTCGTTTTCGCTCAAAAGATCGACAAGTCGTCAAGTCGAAGCATAAACGCCAGCACATCTACGCTTGCGCGATTCACGCTGCGCGTGAAAGTGTTCTTTCTGGCTTCTCATAATAGATTGACAAAGTGCAATATCGATGCATATTTTTATAAGTTAATCATAGACTAACATTAAAGACTGTGTACCCTTCATTTTTTCAGAAATGTCAATCCAATATGTTTTTCTTAGTTAAATTTAATTATCTTGCGACCTATGATGTACCTCGGAAATAAAAAAAATGGCATTCGAGGTTTAGCCTAAAAAGATTCGAAGCTTTGGGTCAAATTCTCATGAAAAAATAAATGCACCCATATATTTGCCGGAGTTTCATCATTTTGTTAGAAAAACTCAATTTCACCTCTGGTGATATTAAATCGGATTTTTATAGCAATTGTTTTTATGTTTGAACTTTGTAGAATATAACCCTGCAAAGTTATAAAAAACACGATATTTAAATTAAAATATATTTTTTTGTTTATTGCAGATTCGAAAAGTTTATTAAATTTCCCTTAAAATGACATGCCAAACAAAATATTACAGTCGCGTCACGAAAAAGGCAGGATTATTTAAAATATTTTTGTATTTTTTTTATGAAAAAAATCGACAAATCGTCGCCATCGTGCTAACTTGTCGTACGTGCATTTTGGGCCAAATTGAGTTAAGAACGCCATTTTGTGCAGCTCACAATGCCTCACCTTTTGACCGTCACAGATCCCCAAAATTTGATTTCAATCCTGAGATATTCAACAAAAACCGAAAAAACTCCGTGCATTTTTGTCACTTTACATATGAAAGTAGTTTCAATCTTGTCGTGCTATCTTGTCACTCCATGAAAATTGATGTAAGTGCGACAAAAGGCCAAAAGGATTTCAGGCCAGGAAAGTCAGGATGCGTTTGTCGCACGTACAAGCTAGACTACCGTAAACATTTGTAATTATAACTCGGGACTCCAGCAACCAACTTCAACCAAACTTAGGGACAATGCACAGAATGGTCAGCCAAACAAAACGTGTTTGTTATTGTTTACATTGCGTGCTCTCGTTTTTGAATATTCAAGGTCAAACATTAAAACGCGTTTTTCTCGGAACGTCAAAATGGCGGGTGCGACAAGATAGCACGACGACGTCGAAATGTTCTATGATAAGATTGCTAAGGCATCAATCGTGTGGCAAGAGACTTGTGACAATATTACATTTAGAACACGCAATTTTCAGTTCAATGAGTTTTAGATTTTTAAATGTAATTTAATCTAAATTAGTTGAGATAACCGAAAAAACAATTCCATATCAATTCAACTGCCAAACGTTCATTATTCAGTGTTGGCAGGATTACTTTCAGCCCACCAGCTCAATTACGGCGTGTGTTTGTTCACGCTCCGTCGTGTTTATGATTTCCAAATTTAATCAATTTCCTATCGAAAACACAATCAACCCAAAACAATGCATAATGCATCGTGCATCACTGTCACAGGCAATAAACACACGGATTAACGAAATTTCGCCGTCGCGCCCAAAACTGAACCAGGTGTTGGGCGGCCTCGATTAATTCACCCAACCTGCCAAGTTGGGTGGCCTGGGGGAAGGAGCTTTCCGATTGGATGAATGTAAATGTAAATGATTGCCATCATAAACCACATGCAGCCTGCCTGCCCGGC
The DNA here is from genome assembly GCF_016801865.2 of Culex pipiens pallens. Classification (NCBI taxonomy): domain Eukaryota; kingdom Metazoa; phylum Arthropoda; class Insecta; order Diptera; family Culicidae; genus Culex; species Culex pipiens. The sequence continues at coordinate 109,609,779 of NC_068938.1, forward strand.
CGCAATCAATAGCACCTCACCACCACAGAGAATATCATCCAACAAAGCCAGCAAAAAAGAGGCCCGCAAAACCGATTTAAGGCTTCGTTGGAAAAACCCCAAAATCCATTATAGCCGTATAATTTTCATTTGCATTTGTGTGACACATCCATCCGGAGCCCCTCCCCCCCCCCCCCCACCGAAACCCTGCGGCGGATTGGTTTTCCACCGCAGCAGGTGGCCGGAATTAGGAGGGAAGGCGGTTGAGGCCTGCCAAATCATGCCAGCAAAAACCACGCAAAAGGATTACATCACGCCATCAAATCGGTTCTAATTTTACCCCAAAAGGCCCTTCCCAACGTCCTCGCCTTAACCTGGCAGGCACGCGCGCGCTCGCGATGTCATTTTAACTGGAAAATTATAATGGACTTGGATGTCACAAATTATTTATTCAATTTAGCGGGGCAAAGTTGTGCCAAAATTTTGTCTGCAAATGCGTTCTAAAAGCTAATATGCAACTTACTTAGGGCTGCTGTAATGCTTCCCAGAAAGGCTCGCAGATGGTCGTAAATTATGCACGCGCCGAATTTTGCCCCTGGCCACCAGGAGCCATTAGGGGGACGAGGCACCTGCCACCACCACCACCACAACCCAATCCATCCGGAGAGTCAACCCGATATATCAATTGAGCCGTCGCCGATGTCCAATTTACTCCATTAGCGGGGGGGGTGAGACCACAGATGGAACAACAACAACAACTGGCAACCGGATAATGTTTCGTTTTGGGCAGTTTGATGGTTCGCTGCTGTAACAGAAGCCTTTGGTTTGTGGGCAAAATGCTCCGAGTGGTAATTATAGAATCTAAACATGGCTGGGGCGGAAAATTTTCGAAGGGGGAAATTGTGAAGATTTTTGAGTGCAGTGTTGCGGTGACAACAATTTGAACAGTTGAGTTACTAATTTTCGATGTACAACTGTGGGGTTTGGCAATTAATGACTGCAGTTTTAAAGTTTGAAATAAAAGTATTCATGAAAGTTTGTCCATACATTTTCTATGTCAAAAGGGAGCTGGCCATATAGATTGGGTACGTAAATGTATGACAATCTGTATCTTAAGACCGGATTTACTGATAGATTTGTGGATTATAATTACATCTATCGTCAGTGCGGGTTACTATGGGTCAAAAAACGATACACCTCTCGTTATTTCTTAGTTACAAAAACAATTTAAAAAACATTGAAAATCTTCCAACGTAGATCTGTTCTTAGATAGTATTTTTTTTACTTTCAATTTTTTTTATATATGATTTATGCGTCTTTCAACCCAAAGTGCAAGCTGATGCACAACCTGGTTCCAGAGATATGAATTTTTGATAAATATCGAAAACGTGGTCAAAAGTTTTAATAAAATATTATAGCTTAATCAAATTTTCAATTAAAAATCGAAATCGAAATCGGCCGATTTCGACCATTTTTATTTTTTGTATTTTTTGATTGGGCTCAAACTTTGTGGGGGCTTCCCTATGACCAAAGAAGCTATTTTGTGTCATTGGTTCAAGACCCATACAAGTCTCCATACAATTTTGCCAGCTGTCCATACTAAAATGGTACGTACATAACGTCATGATTCGAAATCCGGACACTTAGTACCATATTATTGTTGTTATAGCTGGCAAAAAATCATGTAATAAGTTGGAAATGAAGAAATTTCATCAGGATTTAGTATAAACAGTCAGTTTTAAGTAGAGCGTCCAATTTCCCGGGGTTACAAAAATTCCCGGGAAACGGGAAATTTTCAACAAATTTCCCGGGAAATCCCGGGAATTCCCGGGAAATTTGAAATTTAACGAAAATTATTCTAATCCTGTTTCTGATTAATCTTCTGCAACGAAATTGTATAGAACAACAACTTTAATGGTCAAAATGAGTGTGAGGATCAATTAATGGCTTGACTGCTTGTAAAAAATCATGCAACTTTGAGAAAATATATAAACTTTCTAATTTTGAAATCTTTCAAATCGTCCCAAATGAAAAAAAAATATTATTAGTATTTTTGTTGAGAAGGATTTTTTTAAATCAATGTGTTTGGACAGTGAAAATCTATGCTCCACAACCATAAAATTGCTTTTAAATTTGTCTCAGTGACCATAAAGTAAAAATAAAAAAACCAAAAAAATCAACTTGTGAATAAATAATCATTGAATTTACCTTAAAAATCTAATTTCTAGCGCTTTTTAACCTGAAACACTATTTTTCAACTTGAAAATTTTATACGAAGTTGTTTTTTAATGTTTTTTCATGGTTTTATTATATAACTTTAGTTATATGGTATTCAGCCTAATAAATCAATTAGATTAAAATAATGTTGAGCATTTAAAAGTGGTTGAAATTCAACGATATTTTTTCATATATAACCCTCTTACGCCTTTGGTAGCTCACGTGCTTCATAAATTTATAACTTCAATCTGTAATTTCTCGAATACTTAGAAACAAAATCTTCTTACACAAACCTTTTTTTTTAATTTAATTATATCAGTTCAGTTTCCATCCAACATGTTCAAGGTAAAAAAAGTCAAGCAAATCTCAATGTTGATATTGGCCGGAAGATGTAAACATCTTATTTTCAAAAAAAAACTAACTTAATCCACCTATGTGATTGGTGCCTTCCTCACTCTTTTCCAACAATGGGTGATATGTGATATGATGGGTTTGGACACAAATTTGGTAAAAAAAAAACACATATCACTCAAGGGCTCATAAGTGGCATCATAAGTGGTCAAAGCTTGATACAGGGTTGCCAGATCGTCAATGTTATGGACTCGTTGGAAAGGTTTTTCGATTATCTAACCAACGATGGGTCGGATGATGGATCCGGACATCGTTTACATACATTTAAATGAGATCCGGCTACAAAAAAGTACGTAAATATTACTTAAGTGGTCAGAACTCGAGACAGGGTTGCCAGATCATCAATGTTTTAGCCTCGTTGGATAGGTCTTTCGAATACCTTACCAACGATGGGTTGGATGATGGATCCGGACATCGTTTACATACATTTAAGTGAGATCCGGCTACAAAAAAAAGTACATAAATATCACTTAAGTGGTCAGAACTCGAGACAGGGTTGCCAGATCATCAATGTTTAAGACTCGTTGGATAGGTTTTTCAATTATCTAACCAACTATGGGTCGGTTGATGGATCCGGACATCGTTTACATACATTTAAGTGAGATCCGGCTACAAAAAAGTACATAAATATCACTTAAGTGGTCAGAACTCGAGACAGGGTTGCCAGATCATCAATGTTTCAGGCTCGTTGGATAGGTTTCTCGATTATCTAACCAACGATGGGTCGGATGATGGGTCCGGACATTGTTTACATACATTTAAGTGAGATCCGGCTACAAAAAATGTACATAAATATTACTTAAGTGGTCAGAATTCGAGACAGGGTTGCCAGATCTTTAATGTTTTGGACTCGTTGGGAAGTTCTTTCGATAACCTAACCAACGATGGGTCGGATGATGGATCCGGACATCGTTTACATACATTTAAGTGAGATCCGGCTTCAAAAAAGTACATAAATATCACTTAAGTGGTCGTAACTCGAGACAGGGTTGCCAGATCTTCAATGTTGTGGACTCGTTGGAAAGGTCTTTCAATTACCTAAGTAACGATGTATAACATGATGATGTTTGGTTCAGTTTACTGCCATTTATTCATCTTCCGAAAATATGCGAAAACACATTTTTATACATAACTTTTGAACTACTTATCGAAACTTCAAACAATTCAATAGCACCGTATGGGACCCTAAACCAAGTCGAATGCGACTGGTTTGGTCAAAATCGGTTAAGCCAGTGCTGAGAAAACTGAGTGACATTATTGGTCACATACACACACACATACCCACACACATACACACACACATACACACAGACATTTGTTCAGTTTGCGATTCTGAGTCGATATGTATACATCAAGGTGGGTTTTCGAGCTTTAAATAAAAAGTTCAATTTTAGAGCAGGATTATAGCCTTACCTCAGTGAGGAAGGCAAAACATTAAAAAAGGTTGTCAAAAATAAAATAGTTTCTATTCATTCCATAACAGCGTAAGTTTTGTTGTCCAACACATAAGCAAACAATATTCCTAGTGGTGAATGCATCAGAAATAAATATTATCTGAATTAAATCTTGACATGAAATTTACAGACAAACTGATTTGTTAAAATGAACAGTAGATGGTGCCAAAAAGGTAGGAAAATGTATACTTCTGCTTGTATTTCGGGAATTCCCGGGAAATTTACAAATTTCCCGGGAAACGGGAAACATTTTTTTCCGGGAAATCCCGGGAATTCCCGGGAATTTTTTTCCCAGGACGGGAAATTGGACGCTCTAGTTTTAAGAGAATGTATGCAAAATATGTATTTTCTAACAATTTTTCATCAGAATTTGATAATTAAAATGACTTGTTGTGCTTCGAAATCCGGACACTTTTGTTTCGAATTCCGGACACTCGATTTTGCTTATGAATCGCACAAATTTGGACTTAAATGTTACTGAATGGCATTCTTTAGGTCTCAAATATGCTGTTAACACCAAAACAATCGATAGTTTATATAAAAATGGCTAGAATTTAAGAAAATCAAAAACATAAATTTCTGCTTTGCCTTCCCGGTGCTTCGGACGCCTATGAAATATTTCAGTTGAAATGTTTCGCATTTTTGGTAAACTTATACTTTTATTTTATTTAATTGTTTTGGCATTATTTACAGCGTTCAAACAAACTTAAAAAGAAAGTTGATGTTGGAATTCATCAAATAACACAGTTTTGACATTCATAATGCGAACTTGTAACCAAATAATTGATAAAATAAGTTGAAGCGTCCGGGAAATCGAATCATGACGTTATTCAAACAACTGTAACTTTTGAGTGAATTTTCTGATCAATTTGGTGTCTCGGCAAAGTTGTAGGTATTGGTGAGGACTATTGAGAGAAAAATAGATACACGGGAAAAAAATGCGGATTTTTTTATAAACTTTTTTTTCACAAAAACTCAATTTCCCAAAATACATATTTTTTGATTTTCGAGATTTTTTGATATGTTTTAGGAGACAAAAACCCGCAACTTTTGAGCCTATGGAAAAACATGGTCAAAAAATCTGCCGCCGAGTAATGAATTTTTTAAAAATGGTGATTTTTGAAAAAAAAAACCAAGTTTAATTTTACGAAAATTTTTAATGTTAAATTGAATTTCCAATTGAAAAGTACTTAACAGATTTTTTGATAATGGGCTCTTTTTTCAAGATATAGCCACCGAATGTTTGATTTTAGCTAAATATTTGCAGTTTTTCGCTTTTTAAAAATAGTGACCATGAGTGACTATTTCTTAAAAATATTTTTTTGAAGAGTTCAGAAAATTTGCTAAAAAATTTCAATGTTAAAGCATGAAACATTCGTAAAATTTTCCAATCTTTTCAAAAAAAATATTTTGAAAAAATAAATAAAATAAAGACTAGCATTTCAAATGGGCGTAATATCCAATGTTTGGCCCATTGAAAACGTTAGTCTTGATTTAAAAATTTACAAAAACTATTTTTCGAAAAGATCGGAAAATTTCACGAATGTTTCATATTTTTACATTGAAAATCGGACCATTAGTTGCTGAGAATCGACATTAGAAAATGGTGGGTTGTTTAGGTAAAATTTAGAAAACTTAAATTTTCGTGTTTCTTTTCCTTAAGAGGCAGTATTTGTAGATTCTGCTCGGTTTGTTCTAGAGGTCGTATCGAGGTGCTCCGATTTGAATGAAACTTTCAGGGTTTGTTTGTCTATACATGAGATGAACTCATGCCAAATATGAGCCCTCTACGACAAAGGGAAGTGGGGTAAAACGGGCATTGAAGTTTGAGGTCCAAAAAACATGAAAAATCTTAAAATTGCTCGCATTTCCGTAAAACTTCATCAATTCCAACTCTCTTAGATGCATTCGAATGGTCTTTTGAAGCCCTTCAAAATGTGCTATAGACATCCAGGATTGGTTTTACTTTTTCTCATAGCTTTTGCAAATTACTGTTAAAAATGGATTTTTTTAAAACCTTAATAACTTTTCCCAACAGCTTCCAACACCCATACTCCCATAGGTCAAAAGTTAGGGAATTTCATGGACTATAAGCCTGCGGTATTAACTTTTTGGCCAATCGCAGTTTTTCTCATAGTTTTACGGTTTTTCTAGAACAAACATTTTACAACGTTAGTTTTTGCCCTGTAGACCGAGAAGACGGCACTTTTTGGTCTCAATTTTGTCATATTCGGAATCCTCGGACAATTTCACGTAAGTTAGAAGTATTGGAGTTGTAATATTTCTTTAAAAAATAATTAAATAAAACATTTTTGAAAAAAGAAAAAGATCTTATTAACCCTATGACCAATACGTCAAATGCTGTATCAAGTAGGCGAAAACCTGTTTTACCCCCAATCCAACAAATTGTTAAAAAATATTTTAATTCATTCTAAACGGCAATTTTTCCAATCAAATTTACAACTCCAATACTTCTAACTTACGTGAAATTGTCCGAGGATTCCGAATATGACAAAATTGAGACCAAAAAATGCCGCTATGGCGGCCTACAGGGCAAAAACTAACGTTGTAAAATGTTTGTTCTAGAAAAATCGTCAAACTATGAGAAAAACTGCGATTGGCCAAAAAGTTAATACCGCAGGCTTATAGTCCATGAAATTCCCTAACTTTTGACGATAGAAGTATGGGTGTTGGAGGCTGTTGGGAAAAGTTATTAAGGTTTTAAAAAAATCCATTTTTAACAGTAATTTGCAAAAGCTATGAGAAAAAGTAAAACCAATCCTGGATGTCTATAGCACATTTTGAAGGGCTTAAAAAGACCATTCGAATGCATCTAAGAGAGTTGGAATTGATGAAGTTTTACGGAAATGCGAGCAATTTTAAGATTTTTCATGTTTTTTGGACCTCAAACTTCAATGCCCGTTTTACCCCACTTCCCTTTGTCGTAGAAGGCTCATATTTGGCATGAGTTCATCTCATGTATAGACAAACAAACCCTGAAAGTTTCATCCAAATCGGAGCACCTCGATACGACCTGTTTCACATCGGTGAAAAACTCGCTCTTAAAGCGGCTGTATCTCAGCAAACGGAAGTCCAATCTTCAATGTCTCTTAGACAATTTTATAGCAAATTTTCTGAACTTTTCAAAAAAATATTTTAAGAAATGGTCACTCATGGTCACTATTCTTAAAAATCGAAAAACTGCAAATATTTAGCTAAAATCAAACATTCAGTGGCTCTATCTTGAAAACAAAGCCCTTTATCAAAAAATCTGTCTGGTACTTTTCGATTGGAAATACAATTTTACATTAAAAAATTACGTCAAATTTGTTTTTGCATCAAATTTCGATTTTTTCCAAAAATCGCATTTTTTTCTTTAGCTCAAAAGTTGCGGGTTTTTGTCCCCTAAAACATATCAAAAAATCTCGAAAACCAAAAAATATGTATTTTGAGGAATTGAGTTTTTTTGAAAAAAATTTTAATTAGAAAATCGGCAAATTTTTTTCCGTGTACCTATTTTTTCTCAATAGTCCTCAACAATATCTACAACTTTGCCGAAGACACCAAATTGATCAGAAAATTCATTCAAAAGTTACAGATATTCGAATATTTAAGTACCATTTTTGTATGGACAGTTGCCAAAATTGTATGGAGACTTGTATGGGTGAACCAATGACACAAAATAGCTTCTTTGGTCATAGGGAAGGCCCCCACAAAGTTTGAGCCAAATCAAAAAATACAAATAAAATCCATTTCCGGTCTTGGTAGAGAATTGCTCAATACCGATTTAAAAAAAAATCGAAATACTAGTCGCAAAATTTTTTCAACTTAATTTTTTAATGTAAAATCGAATTTGCGATCAAAAAGTACAGTAAAGTGAAATTTTGATAAATTGCACTGTTTTTAAGTAATAGCCATTTTTAGGTAACTTTTTTAAAAATAGTCTCAGTTATTATTTTTTTTAAATTAGTGCCCATGTTTGCCCTGTTTTGATTTTTTTTTTGAAATTTTTCAAAAACATTATTTAAAAATAAATAAATCAAGACTAACATTTTAAAAGGGCGTAATGTTGAATGTTTGGCCTTTTTTTGAAATGGTAGTTTTGATTCAAATTTTTTAAAAATATTGTTTTCGAAAAAATCGGAAAATTTCACGAATGTTTCATTCTTTAATATAACTCTGGCCTTGCAACTCTCGTTTTACAATACTTGTCGTTGAACTTTAGTCGAGTGACTCACAACCTTTGTCTTGCATTTCTAGCGACTTTTGTTGTAAGCATCTGGATCGTCATGAGAGCAAAATCATGTCACGTGAAACTTTTTAAACAAACTTCCAAGTATTAAAACGATTATCAAAATTCAAAAAGAGTTGGTTTGAATTCAATGATCAACTCGATACAATGTTCAACTCTTCATCATCAATGTTAATCAAATAAACTGATTCAACATCACAACAATCCTTTGGAATACCTCCCAAAACTGTCGATCATGCTTGCCAGCACAAAAAAATACCCTCGTTTATATCACTTCCCAACGATCTCCAGGTCATGAAAACGCTCACGTCACTCCAAATCGCGTCCGTTACAACAATACCAGCCCCGATCGCGCTGCCACCCAAAGTAGAGCGGACCATTTCATCGAGAACAACTCTGGACGTTGTTCTGGAGCAATTTCAAGTTTGCGTGTGCTCTCCGCCAAGCCAAGCCCCGCCGCGGGGTCAATTGGAATCAATTCGGACCGATCGGCGCGCGGTCCCTAACCTATGGAGCCGATCTCCGAGTGCCTCCTTGAACTTTTGCTGAGATCCCTCCGCTTGATCCCTGGCAACGATGATCGTTATGTTAATTAGTGTTTTCATTTCTCTCCTTCGCGATCGATCTCGAAGAGCTGAAGAACTAACTTCAACCGGCAGAAACGAGAGCAATGACGCGGTTTCCGCGTTCGAGTGTTGGTCTGCTGTTGAACTCAACGCTTGAAGACGTCGAGTACCACTTCCCTTGGCAGTGATGAGGCGTAGTATGGGGTGTGTGTGTGGAGTTGATTCAGTAAACGATCAATTCGAATAGGGTGAGGTTAAGCTGGAGTTTGTACTAGACTGGTTCAAACTGTCAAACTATTCAAACTAATCCGTCAGATTTATAACAATTGTTAGGTTTATAGGGGCAATTCGATCAGGGGTCCAATGAGCACTTCTTGTCTTGTTTTGATTCTGGCTATTTGAAATTTTTCGACAGAACTTTATGACTGTATTAATTGGCTCTCCAAGCTAGAATAAATCTAAACTCGAAATCGTCATAACATTCAAGTTTATCGATTTGTGGTTTTAGTTCTGAAGCGCGTAACTTGAACCAGCCTAACACCCAGACACATGTGGTATTTGTTTAACCTCAACAACATGAGGACGGGACGGGACGGAAAGGCGCCAGGTGGAGGCAAAGAACCTCAGGAAACCTCAAAGGAAACCAGACAAAACATTTTAATTTCGTAACGTAGTATAACCGAGTTGATCCGATTGTGTACGGTATGTAAATTTCGAATCGCAAAGTTTGCCCTGCCCTGCCCTGGAACTGAGCTGCTGAACTGAATCCGATTCGATTCTGGGCGAACTCGACGTCAAGAGCAGACTGCCAGTAAGATTAAAAAGTTGAATGTTTCCAGCGAACCGACACCGCCGAACTCCAGCCGGGGAGGGGGAAAGGATTAAGTTTTCTTGGGAAGGAGGATTTCCCCGCCGCTGCCGCTGTCCCGCCACTTTGTCAAGATTCAAATTCGCGCCACCGGCAGCGGCGTTGACGCGTTGATGCGAGCCAATCGGATTACGGGGGAATTTGGACGTTCTTGAGGCGTCAACAGTCGGCAAGGTGGCAAAGTCCATGTTTTATTGGCTTAGGCTGCGGGGTGAGGTGGTTCACCTGGACGGTGCTGAGAAGGAGGGGGGATTGACGGGCTTGAACTCTGTAATAGGTGGTTAAGTTGTTCGCTAAAGAGGCGATTTGGTGTTTGTTCTAGAACTTTGATCGAAGTTGATTAATAAATTTGTCGTCGTATGGCAAAAAACGAAATTCGTTTGACATGAGCCGCGTCACAGGTGTCACAAGAAAGTCGTTGTTCGATAAGAGTCACCAGACAAAAGTCATGTGACAGAGCACTGAGACTAAGGTCATATGAGCTACACTGCCCATGTTCGCATAAATGTCCCATATGCAAAAACAGCAAGCTGAGAAAAACGCATTTGAAGTTTGTCCCATACATAAGGCTACGTGTTAAGTTTTCGCGAAAAAACTGGATTTTCTCCTGATTTCTAGAACAAAGTACTGGATGTTATAGGCTTTTCTGAAAGAGCACACGATTTTGAACCAAACTGCATAATTAACTCAAAAACGACGAAAATGCATATGGGACATTTATGCGATCATGGGCAGTACAGTCATGCCTCGGTTTAGCACCGCATATGGGGGATGGAAATGCTATTTTTTACTAAAAAAAATTAACTCAAAATATTTGTTATTGCAATGTGGGTATCAATTGATCGTGTTTTCGTCATACATATCGAATGTCAAACAATTTTATAGAAAAACCGGAAATTTTCACAAAACTACATTTTTCGAAATACTCAAATTTTTAGTTTTTATCAATATTGGAATAAAATGATCAGAACTGTATTTTTTTAAATACTCTACATTTTCACAAAACTACGTTTTTTAAATACTCAAAATTAAAGTATATTGTAATATCGGTGTCAAATGATCGTGATTTTTTCATACATTTGGAATGTCATATCAACATTTTTGAAAATACTCATAATTTTAACAAAACTACTTTTTTTTAAATACTACAAATCTCAGTTTTTTTTTCAATATTTTCAAATGATAAGAATTTTTCCATACATTTCGGATGTTAAAACAATCTCTATTGAAAATACTCAAAACTTTCACAAAACTACGTATTTTTGAAAATAAAAAACACTCAAAATTTCATTAGAGTAACAAATGATCGGAATTGTTTCAAACATTTCGAATGTAATGTAATGTCGAAATTCTGAGTTTTTTTTTTCAGAAAATACGTAATTTTGTGAAAATTTTGAGAATTAAAAAAAATATGAAAGTTAAAGAAAAAAAATTAAAGTGCTTCAATTTTGCTCAAAATTTTTCTGGGGGCCAAAATAATTACACCCGTATTTTTTTGTTTGGCCATTAGGGTAGCCTACGCCGTGTTAGGGTGGTCAAAAAATGGCCATTTTCGTCGATTTTCACAAAAACCACTTTTTTTCAAAAAATCATAACTTTGCTCCATTTCAACCGATTTTAGCTGCCTTGGGCGCACATGAAAGGTGATAAGTTTGACTTCCAAGAAAAAATAATGTGGAGTTTCAGAAATCCAGCCTAACATTTGAAAAAGTCTTATGAAAACATCAAATGCCGTTTTGACGGTGTCTGGACGGAGCCTATATCTGAAAATATTTTTAACGGATTCCTCGGACAATTTTACATCCTATATCATAAATTTGGCGAGGTTCATAAACAGGATTCAGAGATATGATTTTTTGAACATAAAATCCAGTTTTTTCGACGCGCCGCGTGCCAATACGGGAAATTTACGAAATCGGCAAAAAATCAACTTTTTTCAATAAAACAGCGATAGCTCGAAAATTTCAGCGATGACCTATACGTGTTAGGGTACCAAAATTTTCGTAATTGAAACACGTCATTTTTCAAATATCTAGATCATTTGATACCCATATTGTGAAAAATTGGAATGTTGAGCATTTTTTCGAAAATACGTGGCTTTGGCGTCATCCATAAAGTATGTCACGCTCTAGGGGGGGGGGGGGGGTCTGAGCAAGTGTGACATTGCATGTTATAAGTATAGGAAAAGCGTGACAAAGGGGGGGGGGGGGGTAAATTTTGGCTGATTTTTTGCGTGACGTACTTTATGGATGAAGCCCTTGTGAAAAATTTGATTATATTCAAAATATTGTGTTGCAAAAAAAATTTTGAGTGTTTTTTGGAAAAAATATGAAGTATTGTGGAAATTTTGAGCAATTTAAAAAAAAAACAATTAAACTATATTCGAAATGTATGAAAAACCTCAATTATTTGATACTTATATGTATTGGAAAAAAACTGAATCTTTCAGTATGTTTGTATTTATGTAATGTTTAGTATTTTCAAAAATTTGTGTTAGAACTTTCGAAATTTGTGAAAAAATCCCGATCGTTTGAAACCCATGTTGAAATAAATTAAAATTTTGAATAGTAGTTGTTTTGAGTAAGTTTTGTGAAAGTTTTTAGCATTTTAAAAAATATTACAGCGGAAATGTATATTTTGCGTATTTTTGCTTTCCTCGCCTGAGGAAAGGCTATAAAATCACTCGAAAAATGAACTTATTAATTTGACCTCGTAGACCCACCTTCACGTATACATATCGACTTAGAATCATGTTCTGAGCAAATGTCTGTGTTGATGTGTGTAGGTGGGTGGACAAAAAATTGTCACTCGATTATCTCCGGACTGGATGAATGGATTTTGACCGTATTTGTTTCATTCGATCCGTCTTGGGGTCCCATAGGAATCTATTTAAAATCAGCAAGTACTTCAAAAGTTATGCTAAAACAGCTATTTTGGCGTATGTCCGAAAGATTGTAAAGAGGGTGGTGTTTGCAAGAAACCCAATCATGTTATACTTTTTCAGAAAGGTAGTAAAAAGACCTTTCCAATGAGTCCAAAACATCAAAGATCTGACAACCCTATCAAAAGTTATTAGCACTTAAGTGTTATTTATACTCTTTTTGGCCGGATATCAGATGTGATAGAAATATTGTCTGAATCTTCCATGCGAACTATCGTTGGATAGAATTTTTATCAGACCTTGCCGATTAGCCAGAAATATTGAAGGTCTGCGAACCCTATCAAAAGAAATGAGTAATTAAATTGATTTGTTAGGTGGATTAAGTAACGTTTTTCTAGAAACATTGCAATACAGGAAAAATTCGTATTTTTGAGAAAAATTGCAATCGGTAGTTGACATCATCCCGATTCCAAAACACTATAATTTTTTGATGTTAGTATGATTTTTCATACGATTATAGCCAATGTCTTCCATATAGTCAAAATCCCATAAGCTCTGTGCTTCAGTTAAGCACTGGGCCGTGCTTAACCGAGGCAGCTGAACGAATCAAAACCGGGGCAGTGCAAAACCGGGGCATGACTGTATGACATGACAGTCGTTTGACAAGACACTTGTTAAGCCTGATCTACACCCAAAGGAAAAATATATCTCAAAATCTGCAACATTGGATTTGCTGCAGAAAATGTCATATTTTATAGCATTTTTTGCAGCAAGTCCGTAGATCATTTTTGCCCGCGTTTAAAAATTTCAGCGATCTGCAGTTCTCACCAACACATATAAAGCTGGCCCGTCCCCGAGCAACACTCCAAAGAGAAGCATATGTTGGTGCTCTTTCACTCACTTTTCATCAAGCGTCCATGGCGCGGTGGTAGCGTGTCGGATCAATAACCAAGAAGTTGGTGGTTCATTCCTCGTTCTGCTAAGTGTTTTTTTGTGAAATACAACCAAAAAGTCGTCGGTAATGTCGATAATTGTCGGTAACGGGCAAAAATGTCATACTCCTATATCGCAAAAAATGCATGAGGACAGATTTCATGCAGATTCTGATATACTTTCATGCCGCCATGCATCACAATCATGCGACTGCCAGTGGGGTGTACAATGGAAAATGGCTGAATGTTGCGTCTGTCACTTTTGCCCCTGTTTACTTAACTTTGATGTCAGACAGGGATCGCAGCAACCGATGGTCGATACTCGACTGACATCGGGATCAACCTGTTGATTGTTTTCGAAGAGTTTGGTATTTCGAATTTTCTTGTTTTGTTCGACGACAAGAGTCGAAAGATAAAAGTCATGTAACAAAAGTCTTGTGACAAATGTCGTGTGACATTAAATGTCATTTGACTTATGTCAACAGTGAACTACACTTACTGAAGACGGTTATTTTTAATCAACTCGATCGGAAACATGAGACCATGCCACATTCTAAGTATAAGTCCTCCCGACGACAACCCTTCCGCAACAAACAAGCTCATAGCTCAAATCCGTTTTAAATCTCGTGTTGTCATCCGGCACAACCGGCCCCGTTTGCAATACTATCGTTTTCAGCCCATTCTACAAATCACCAGCGCAGTCCCATTTTTCCGAGCTTTCTTGGCACGACACCATGGACATCGAGCCCGATGTTTCCCCTCCGGGCGACCCAGTGCCGGCCGGCCGGCGAAGGCGAACTTTGCCAGTAATTATAACGGTTGAGAAATTGCGATAAGCCAGACATGGCCAACACTTATCAGGGGGGGTAGCTTGACAGCAACGCAAGTGCCAATGCGACAAAAGAGACCGGAGGGGCCTCAGGGGGCGTCGTCGTCCGGTCCGATCCGGAGTGTCTGACTCCTGGCTAGGAAAAAAAAGGTGAAATGGGAACGAGAGCTAGAACAACCAGTAATGGATGCCATGTTCGGGGTGATTCTTGGCTAGGATTCGAAGGAGTGGGGAAAATTTGGACTGGAGTCAGATTTGGTTTCCTTTTTCATTTGTCAGGGTGGCTTGAGGAAGCGGAAATCGCCTGAAGCAGCCTCTGTGTTGACATTGGTCCGCATGATACATCAAGCGAGTGTCACATTTCAAAAGTTTTGAATTGAGAGATTTGAGGTGGGAGGTTTGGCCGAAGAAATAATCATCTCCGGTGTGACTCACACTCGAATAATAACCGACTGGAAGAAAATAACAGCCCTCGAAAGCCCCCGACGCGAGTTCACTCCTTTATTTTGATTGTTTTTCTCTCGTTTCGAGCGCAATCTCGTTAAAAGCCATAACGATAAATCAGACCAGGTTCATCGGAGAAAGATTTTTCCGCCATCAATAAAATTTATAGAGCCCCCCTTTTTCGTTCGTGTTTCCTGGCTGGCTGCGGAGGTTCCCGCGCTCTGGATCCAACGCCGGAACGCCCCTCACAAAGCTTAATAATTTTCAAGTCCGAGCGGGAAAAAGTGCGCGCAAACATCTCATCCCCGCGGACGGACAAGTGGAAGAAGGCTTTCTGTTTGTTTTTCTCCCAAAAAGTGGCTCTTTATCATCGCGGTGATCTCAGGTTTTTGGGGCGGGAATTGGGAGTTTGAACAAGTTCAGTTTTGAGAGGGGATCTTTTTCAACCTGTTCTGGTCAATCGGGAAGGGGAGAATTAGAACCGCACGTTAATCAACGTGATATACTGGAGCGATGCTGTGAAGAAAGCAGTTCTAATCGGTCAGCTGAATAAGATAGATGTGATTTAGTGGTTTTTGTATGATCTCTTTTGATGCCTGCCTTGCAACTTTTAATCTATTTCTTTAGTCTTGCACTCAAATTTTATGTCTTTTGAAACTGTAGTACTCTAGTCTTTTAATTCTTGATTCAAGACTTTTGTCTCGCGATTTTTGTCACACGACTTTTGTCTCACGACCAGGGTTGTTAAAATATCAAAATATCACCTCTCAGCAACTACAATTATCTCGCCTGAATATTCATGCCTCAAATACAACTGCTCTTCTCTCTTCATTGAAACTCTCAGCACCGAACATAGCCGAACACGTTTTCGTGTTTACCCACTCGCGATTGACATTTTCCTTTTCTCTCTCATTCTCGCTTCCACGATCATCCTACCGCAACAGCGTTTAACCACAAAAGCCGCCACAAAACCAATTTTGCAAACGCAGTTTGAAGGGGCATCATGCGTGGTCGGCTCCTAATCGCCATCTCGCGTTCTCTCATTGCAGTTTTCGGAGAGGTTGAGAGACTCAGCGGTGAGAGCGCATAGTCGAGGAAAAGGGAAGGAGTGATAAAGAGAGAATGACATCGCTGGGAATCACGAGACACAAGAAGAGGTCTCACAAGCTATAGTGACGGCCGCTATACTCTCGGATATTTTTGGTGCAGAGATAATCTATTGATAGCTTTTCTATCACTCTTTTGCAACACTGCTCACGACTCTTGTTCAACGATTCTTGTCGCATGATTCTTGTCGCACAATTCTTGTCGCACGATTCTTGTCTCAAGCCTCTTGTCTCACGACTCTGGTTTCACTACTCTTATCTCACGACTCTGGTCTCATGACTCTGGTCTCACGACTTTTGTCTCAGAACTCTTGGCTCACAACTTCTGACTCACGACTCTTGTTTCACGATTCTTGTCTCACAACTCTTGTCACAATTCTTGTCTCACAATATTGTATCACGATTCTTGTCTCACAACGTTTGTCACACGACTCTTGTCTCACGACTCTTTTTCACGATTCTTGTCCCACGATTCTTGTTTCACGACTCTTGTCTCACAACTTCTGTCTCACGACTCTTGCCTCACGACTCTTGTCTCACAACTTCTGTCTCACAACTCTTGTCTCACGATTTTTGTATCACGGCCTTTGTCTCACGACTTTTGTCTCACGACTTTTGTCTCACGACTCTTGTCTCAGAACTATTGTCTCACAACTTCTGTCACACGCCTCTTGTCTCACGAATCTTGTCTCACGACTCTTGTCTCACAACCAACTTTTTCTTGAGATTCTTGTTAAATGTTTATTTCGTGTGACTGAGTTGGGTAAGTCAAACAAGTGGAGCATGTGTCAACATCTCTCCAAGTGAATCATTTAGTCACCGAAGCGACTCTTCAAAATCCCGTCAAGTAAGGGTGTTAACTGCGAAACGGTTAATTCAATTTGACTGCCTTGAATTAATACACATTTCCAATTCATAATTCCACCTGACAGCAACGGTACTTAGAAACAATTCTCAAACGAACCATAAAACAAACATTTCAAAATCCTTCCGCTCCCCAAAATCAGACGTTTCAATCTCCCCAAATTAGCACCGCTAATGCCGCGTGTTCTCTCGTTCAACAACTATCACTTTACACAACACTCCCGTGCGCGAAAGGTACACCGTTTCCACCTTATCCATCACCATCTTGACATTTCTAAACTGTGTCTTGCTCGCAAGTTTCCTCAGCCCGTGAAGATTCGCAAACATTCCCAGGCTGCGCTGCCAAATGGCCACGGCTTACCGGTTTCCCAGCCCCGAACGAAGAAACAATGGCGAAACAAGCCTAAAATTAAACGTATAAATTAGAGGAAAATAAATTCCAAATGTATTCAAATGCAACTCGAAGGTCTGCTTCTCCCCACCCATTTAGCGACCGAAAAATTCCGTCACTTTTTATTTCTCGCAGCGACCGTCGTCGACGCGACTTTTGACCATTCTCTGGCATGGTGGTTCCGGCGCTCAAGTTGGACTTCTCGACGAAAGTGGTTTCCCGAAATTCCTCGACGTGGCCCATTGCCAGCGCTGAGGCCAACCGTGCCAGCGGACACAAGCGGACGCGACAGATTCTGCGACCTTTGACGGAATGGGACGTTCCGTTGCGGGGTTGAGAAGGGGGGCGCTGAGGGGTGAAATGAAGCTTTAGGTTTTTCTTTCTTGAAAGTTGAAGTTGAAATCGAAGGTAGAGTCAGAGTCAGTAGATTCTGGATCAGTAGAGTTAGAGTCGGTATAGTCAGAGTCAGAATGAGAATCAGAGTCGATAGAGTTAGTCAGTGTCAGTAGAGTTAGAATCAGTATATTCATGGTCAGTGAATTCATACAAGAGTCAAAGTCGGTATAGTCAGAGTCAGAGGGAGAATCTGAGTCAGTAGAGTCAGATTCAAAAAAAGAATCAGTGGTAGAGTCAATAAGGGTCAGTAGAGTCATAGTGAGTAGAGTCAGAGTCAGAGTGAGAATCAGAGTCAGGAAATTCATAGTCAGTAGAGTCAAAATCAGTAGAGTCAGAGTTAGTAGAATCAGAGTCAGTAGAGTCAGAGTCAGTAGAGTCAGAGTTAGTAGAATCAGAGTCAGTAGAGTCAGAGTCAGATTGAGAATCAGAGTCAGTATATTCATAGTCAGTAGAGTCAAAATCAGTAGATTCATCGTTAGTGGAGTCAAAGTCGGTATAGTCAGAGTCAGAGGGAGAATAAGAGTCAGTAGAGTCAGATTCAGAAAGAGAATCAGAGTTGGTAGAGTCAATCAGGGTCAGTGGAGTCATAGTCAGTAGAGTCCGAGTCAGAGTGAGAATCAGAGTCAGTATATTCATAGTCAGTAGAGTCAGAATCAGTAGAGTCAGAGTCAGTAGAGTCAAAGTCAGTAGAGTCATAGTCGGTAGAGTCAGAGAAGGTAGAGTCAGAATCAGTAGAGTCAGAATCAGTAGAGTCAGCGTCAGTAGAGTCAGCGTCAGTAGAGTCAGAGTCTGATTGAGAATCAGAGTCAGTAAATTCATAGTCAGTAGAGTCAAAATCAGTAGATACATCGTTAGTGGAGTCAATGTCGGTATAGTCAGAGTCAGAGGGAGAATAAGAGTCAGTAGAGTCAGATTCAGAAAGAGAATTGGTAGAGTCAATCAGGGTCAGTAGAGTCATGGTCAGTAGAGTCCGAGTCAGAGTGTGAATCAGAGTCAGTATATTAATAGTCAGTAAAGTCAGAGTCAGTAGAGTCAGAATCAGCAGAGTCAGAGTCAGTAGAGTCAGCGTCAGTAGAGTCAGAGTCAGAGTGAGAATCAGTGTCAGTGTGAGAATCAGTGTCAGTTCATTCAGATTCATGGTTATTGGAATCATAGTTGGTATAGTTAGAGTCAGAGTGAACTCAGTGTTACTAGAGTCAGAGTAAGAGGGAGAATTAATAAAGTTAATACAGTTAGAGTCAGTTGATTCAGGGTCAGTAGAGCTAGAGTTCACAGATTCATTATCGGTAGAGTTAGAGTCAGTAAAGTCAAAGTTAGTAGAACCATATCAGTACAGTCAAAATTAAAGTAGAGTTAGAGTTTAATGAGAATTGGTAGAGTCAGAATTAGTAGAGACAAAGTCAGTTGAGTCAAAGTTGGAAGAGTCAAAGTCAGTTGAGTTAGACACAGAGTGAGAAT
The DNA here is from genome assembly GCF_016801865.2 of Culex pipiens pallens. NCBI lineage: Eukaryota > Metazoa > Arthropoda > Insecta > Diptera > Culicidae > Culex > Culex pipiens. The sequence continues at coordinate 109,628,827 of NC_068938.1, forward strand.
GAATAAAATCTATTAAGTCAGAATAAGAGTGAGAATTAACAAAATTAATAAAGCCAGAGTCAGTAGAGTCAGAGTTTAGGGTCAGTAAAGTCAAAGTTAGTAAAGCTAGAGTCAGAGTCGGTAGAGTCAAAGTCAACAAAGTAGAGTCAAAGTCAGTAGAGTTAGAGTCAGAAGAGTATGACCCTTACTCAAATTTAATAGAGTTAGAATGAGTAGTTTCAGAATCAGTAGAGTTAGAGTCAGTAAAATCAGGGTTAGCAGAGTCAGAATCAATAGATCTAGAATCAGAATAAGAAGAGTCAGAATCAATAGAGCCAGAATCAGTTGAATCAAAATTAGGAGAGTCAAAGTCAGTAGAGTCAGAGTGAGTCTTTATAAAATTAAGTTCATAGATTCAGGGTCAGTAGAGTTAGAGTCAGAAGAGCCAGAGTCAGTATATTCAAAGTTAGTAGAGCCAGAGTCAGAGTCAGTAGAGTCAAAGTCACAATAGAGTTAGAGTCAGTAGAGTCAGAATCAGTAAATTCAAAGTGACAATCAGACTCGGTTCATTAGTCAATAGCGTCAAAGTTAATAAAGGAGTCAGTAGATTCAGGGTCAGTATAGTAAGAGTCTGTAGTGTCAAAGTGCGTAGAGTTAGAGTAAGAACCATAAGATTTAGGATCAGTAGAGTCAGCGTCAATAGAATCAGGGTCAGTATAGTCAGAACCGGTAGAGTTGAGTCAGAGTGAAAACCGTCAAAGTCAATGAAAATATCAGTTATTTTACCCCAACGACCCATTTCACCCACCATGACCCCAGTTCGTCACGCTTCGAGTGTTCTTGATGCTGCTCCGTTGACGCTCGAGAAAGACAAGACCAACAGTGGAAAGGAAAAAATGTTTTGCTTATGGTCAGATGGTCTCTTGTTTTTTCCCGCCAAGTTTTTCTTCTCTACTCCTCCCAGAAGAAAAAAAAACACAATCATAGCGACGGAAGCGTCGAGCGTGCGGACTTCAAATCGAGGGGTTGTAAATATGAATAATTCAAGCAGAAAGCAGCGCCTGCTCGAGATTTTCGGACCGGCCGCTCGGCTTAGCGATGAAATCATAATTTTTAATATTTTCGCGCAAAATTTAGCGCCAAATTAGGCCTCACTCAGGAGACGATGATCCCCGCGTCATTGCTGCTCACTTAGAGCCGAAAACCAACCTGTTGATTCCGGTGACGACGACGACGGGTTTCGTTGGCATTAACTTTTCGTCCCCTCGAGCGAGTTTCCCGAAACGCGAGAGCGTGATGGGACAGCCCGGGAACAAAAGCACAATTTAAATCTGTTTAAACATTTACTTCCGGAAGTTCCGGAGCGCGAGCGCGAGCGTGCCTGTTGCTAGACTCTGCAGAAGCAGAGCGCAGAGTGGCCGCGGCGAATTATCGATATGTGTGTGTGTGTGTGTGTGATGTTCGAAGCATTCCGGGAACGGTTCTCCCGGGGCAGTAATCATCATTCAACGTGGAGCTTGGCAAAAAAAAAGAGAAGCGCTTTCCTTACGAGTGCTTCTTGTTGGTGGAACATCCGGAAGGAGCACACGCTACATGAAGCAAAAAGCGACCTTAATTGACCCCTCGGGAGTCGTTATCGGGAGCAGCGCAAAATTGCAGTATTATTTTTAGCTATTTCCAGCGGTTGGAGGGAATCCGAGAGATCGATACGTGCCGCAATGAAAGCTTGAGCAGGTGAAAATGGGTCTGAAATGGGTCGGTGATGGTAATAAGGTATAAATTATGAGGGTTTCATGCGTGAATCAAGACAAAAATGATGAGACAAGAGTCGTGAGACAAGAATTATGAGACATGAGTCGTAGGACAAGAATCTTGAGACAAGAGTCGTTAAGCCATATCGTGAGTCAAGAGTCATGGGACAAGGTTCATGAGACAAAAATGGTGAGACAAAAGTCGTGAGACAAGGGGGGTGAAACAAACGTCGTGAGACAAGAATCGTGTTGCAAGAGTCGTAAGACAAGAATCATGAGACAAGAGTCATAAGACAAACATCGTGAGACAAGAGACCTAAACAAGAGTCATGAGACAAAAGCCGTGATATAAGAATCATGAGACAAGAATCATGAGACTAGAGCCGTGAGACAAGAGTCGTGAGACAAAAGTCGTGAAACAAGAGTCGTGAAATAAGAGTTGTTGTGGGACATGAGTCGTGAGACAAATGTTGTCAGACAAGTTTCGTGATTTTAGAGTCCGTAGAAGTCATAAAAGTCTTTTGTACTTTTTTGATGTCTTGTTTCCGAAAAGCTAACTCATCGATCATTCGTAATGGCCATCAAGCTGCCACTAATTAGTTTCAACTCGTCAACGACCACAACTGATCTCCCACATTGTCCATTCAGGTGTCACCGGAGCTCATACCTCCGCAATTCCAACGAATAATCCTTCAAGCATTAATCCTCCAGTTTCCACAAAAGCTTTCCTCCATATGCGAGTCCGCTCGTCAACGCCAGATCCGCCCGACAAAGACATCTCGTAGAGGGCGAAAAAATCCAGTGTCATGTCGAAAATTAATGACTTTAATGAATATGGATAAAAAAAGAGAGCGTCTGTCTCCCACGTGGACTTGAAAAAGTTGGCCGTCATTACACCAACCAGCATCCTCCGCCCCTCGGGGGACACGGAACTTGGACCGTGTCATCTCAAAAACAGATAAATGATTGATGCGCCAACGATTGCCTTGAAAGTTATGCTCTGATTTCTCGACCTGCGACCGGAGGTCGCAACGTCCCAAGGGGGTCTCCCCTCACTCTCAAGTTGAGACATTGTACCAAACTTTGAGCCGGAATCTTTTTTTCGCTCTTGCGAATTAATGGAGGCTCTTATCGTTTCTGACAGGTCAAGATTTATTATTTTAATTAATTTATTACTCTTAAAAATTCTTTCAGTCTGAATGAAGTCGGTTCATTGCGGGCGGAATTCCGCCAAAGGCGGTCATCAAACCCCCCAAACAAGGGGTTTCTTTCACGCGCGATTGTGTGCGGAGACCCGTGAAGATCATAAAAAAAAAACCCAACACAAATCTGTCATCCACAATCAAATGCTAGCGGCGGCCTTCTCAAGCGATGAAGCCACAAAACAATAATTTACGAGTTTGAAAATCATACCTCTAATGGCTTTTCACGCAGAAGAAAAGAAAAGCTCCGAATTCGTTGGCAACAGAGATAAAAACAACATCCCCCATCAACGCTAAAAACATCTATTATGTAAATTTGTGTTTGTCTAAATACAATTTCGTGAGAGAGTCTTCGCCGGAGGAGGATGAGGAGGAACGGACGGACGGAAAAGATGCTGTGTATCCATCGGCAACGCACGGTGAAGCTGATGAAAGCTCTCTTCAGGTGGGGATAGTGGGTAAAGTTTTGGACGTTTTGAAGAAGAAGAGAGAAAGGTTCTGGGACAGACTTGGAAGTTGTCTCAAGACACTTCAGGACAAAAGTTGCGTGAGACAAGAATCGTGAGACAAGATTTGTGAGACAAGATTTGCGAAACAAGTGTCGTAAGATGAGAGTGGTGGGACAACCCTTTTGAGACAAGAATCGTGAGACTAGATTCTTGAGCAGTCGTGAGACAGGAGTCGTGACCAAGACTCGAGCGACGGAACTCGTGAAACAAGATTAGGGAGACAATAGTCGAGAGACAATAGCCGAAAGACAATAGCCGATAGACAAGATTTGCGTCACAAATGTCGTAATATGACATTGTTGGAATTCGAGCGAGAAGAAGGAAAGCATTTCTCGCTCGCGAACGAGGGAGAGAACTTGTAGTACTTTTCTCTTCTCGCTCGCGCTCGCATTTTCGTTCGCGTTCTCGCTCTCGCCGCGAGCGCTCGCGATCGCCTCGTGCTAGCCGTTCGCCCCAAGCTAGCAATTTATTTATCAGGCTTATGAATACGAACCAGGCGATGGTATAGCGGTGTAACTTCAATCGCTGTGTTGTTTTTTGTTCGTTTCTAACACGTTCAACTTCTCGCGAACGGGCAATTCTGGCTCACGAGAAAGCCCGTTCGCGAGCGGAGGAGAGCACGGGCAGTCGGTGAGTTTCTCTCGGCAGCTCGAGACTCGCGGCGAGAACTCGAGAGAGAGAAAATTTTCTCGCGAGAGCGCGATAATACCAACACTGTAATATGAGAATGGTGGGACAACCCTTTTGATACAAGAATCGTGAGACAAGATTCTTGAGAGTCTTGAATCAGGAATCGTGGGGCAAAAGTAGTTAGCAACGAGTCGTGAGACAAGAGTCATGAGACAAGAGTCGTGAGACAAGAGACGTAAGACAAGAGTTGTAAAACAAGAGTCGTAAGACAAAAGTCGAGAGACAATAGTCCAAAGACAAGAATTGCGAAACAAGTGTCGTAAGATGAGAGTGGTGGGACAACTCTTTTAGCTTAGCTTAGTTGACCGTACTCTAGCCGAGCATAACGCTCACAATAGCTAGGTTGGCGCCGATAAGGAAAATAAATGCGTCAGGAATGTGCCGAATGACACATTACCACTCATTTGTCCTTTTGGTCGACTCCTCATGATCAACGGGGGAATTGGGGGAGGGATGTGATGATTGGATACCTTATAGAGATGCCTAAGAACTTAGACGACCTCCAAGATATCCGGATTTGGAAGGGAAAAGGGATTGATGGGATACTTCACCGGCGAATGAAGTAGTGGGCATTGGTTGTTAAATATAATTAAAATTGAAATGCAGTACAATAATAATGACAAAACGCTCTCACCAAATTCTGGGATCATCCAAACCGCTCCGTAAACTCCGATGTAAACCCCCGCTTCCTTGGCATCTCTGCCACCGTCACCGTTGAACAGGTTTCCAGCTTCAGGCCCTGATTTCTTCCGAAATGAGCTCCATCTCGAATTCAGAACAAATATTGAATTTACAAATTATTTTCGCTGAATTAAGTTGAATTTTCATTCATTAACATTAATTTAGTTCACTTAAGGATCAGTGCATTTTTTCAATTAAAATTTAAGGAACATGTTCCTGAGCAAAATAAAATAACATGAGAAATGGAAGGTTCAATCCATTCAGTTCCATTTTTCAATTCCAGGGAGAAAAGTAGGAGATTTGAACCCTTTCTCGACTTTTCTTCTGATGGTGCCAATGAAATTCCAACAATCCACAGCGCTGAGGTAAGGAGGGGTAGGGAATCTTGATCTTCCGAAGATCATCTCGAACTGGAACCACAATTTCGTCAAATCCAAGCATCTCCAGTACAACGGAGTCTTGATTCAGGAACAAATCCGGAATTCCAGAAAAGGAACCATCACTTTCCGAAAACCGAATTATACAATTCAACGTACGGGTTACAAAACGCGAAAGGATTTTTAACTGAAGAGCAAAAGCACGACAAACTCAAAATTTTCAGAAATATGACTCGAGCTTAAAAAAGATATGTCTTTCTTGCACCACCGCCTACTCAGCTCTCAGAGTGGTGGGACAACTCTTTTGAAACAATAATCGTGAGACAATATTCTTGAGGAGTCGTGAGACATGAGACAAGAAGCGTGTTGCAAGAGTTGTGGGACAAGAGTAGTGGAAAAAGACTCGTTAAACAAAACTCGTTGGACAAGCCTCGTGAGACAAGACTCATGAGACACGAGTCATGAGACAAGAGTCATGAGACAAGAGTCATGAGACAAGAGTCATGAGACAAGAGTCATGAGACAAGAGTCATGAGACAAGAGTCATGAGACAAGAGTCATGAGACAAGAACCGGGAGACAAGAATCTTGAAAGTACTGAGTCAGGAGTCGTGAAACAATAGTCGTGAGACAAAAATCATGACACAAGAATCGTGGGACAAGAATCGTGAGACAAGACTCGTGAAACAAGAGTCATGAGACAATAATCGTGTTGCAAAAGTTGTGAGACATGAGACAAGACTTTCAAATCCTAAAATTCTGTCCAATTTCCAACAATTTGTCTCACTGTCCCACCGAAGAATCAAGCGGACGCGTCTCCAAGAAATGGCATTTTACAATGGGGCCCCCCTATAAAAACAGTTTCCGCCTATCATCACTCGACGACTTTGAATGTGTGTGACTTTGGAAAGAGGCTTCTGGAGGGGCGGCAGATTTTGGGAATGAGAGCAGCAAATTTGGCGGGCCCGGTCACGACGATTGAGTGATTCGGAGCCACGGCTTTTGGACTTTTTAACGGGCATGAATTATGCTGATTTGAAGAAAGAAGAAGAAAAAAAGCGGAAATAACATCCAAATGAGATCATTACTAATTGAAAACAGCTCGAACGAAGGTATGCCCTTTATGATATTGAGGGGGGCATTTTTTTGAGGGGAGGTCGAAGAATTGGATCGCTTTCCTGTCGTATTTTTTTTTGAGTGATGAATGACTTTCTGAATGTTGTTTATTTTTTGTATGGCTTTTGATGTTTTTCAGTGATAAACAAGATTGAAGGTGAAATCATTCCAACTTATTCAAATTTGACCTACGAAACCAGAGGAAGAACCCAAACTCAAAACTGAACTAATGACCTGAAAATGAGCCACCTCATTTTGTTCTACTTTTTATGACTTCATCAAGGCAACACAAAGAGAATCAGAAATTCAATATCAATCAATTTGGACGCAGCAGCAAAAAAACAGGCAGCCAATAACGAAACCCCCGCGAAAGCGAACAATCCCAAAAATTAGATCTAATCGATTGGCGACGCGTCGAAAAGTTTTCCGAAAGACATTTTTCGCTGGCCTGTTGGCCCGTGACCAACCCGGTCACACCGCCGGCCAGGTAGCGCTTCCGAACAGGTGCCCGAGAGATATGCGAAAAACATCCGAAAAAAAGAAGAAGGAAGAACGGAAAAAAAAACTTGATGATATAATTTTCTATTTTGCTGGGTCGTTCCTTCTTCAGGGGGTTCCGCTTGATTTGGCCGGGCCGGGCGTCGAGAGGAAATTAAAACAGGTGAACCGGAGAACCTCGGGCACCTGGTTTTGTCACGTGCCAGCAGCTGGCCGCGACGTTGAGGGGTTTTGAGATTTGCTGACGAAAGGTCGTCGAAACAATAATTGGGATTGAAATTTAGGGCTAATTTTCAGCTAATAAGGAAAGTTTTGATTAACGACAAAGATTTTAAAGTAATTTATTGCTATTAATTGTTGTAATACAAGTGTTGCAAGACAAATGTTGCAAGACAAGAGTTGCAAGACAGAAGTCGCAAGATGAGAGGCGCAAGACTGTTAATTTGATTCACCTCAATTTAAAGTATTTTTATCTTTTCATTTTCAGGTAAGCAAAAAGTTACAAGACGACTTCTTACTGGTGGTTCAACGTTCTCTAATGGTTCAAAAATGCTCATCCAGGCTCTTAAAGTTAGTTATTGTTGAAATTTCCTTCAATTTAAAACAAAAACTGCTCATCACCAACTACTATCCATTTCAATAGACTTCAATTACCAGAAGCATCCTTCCTCCTTGTTCCCAGAACCAAACTTTTTCGACTTTCTCCTCCTGCAAAGTCTCAGCTCGTCCATTATTTCAAAATCAACATCCCATCAACGCCAGATCGGACATCCTCCCCCCACTCCCCAACCCGGAAAAGTCATTTTCCCCGGACGGCTTTCGTTCACCTCTCATGTCACCCCCAGCGAGGGAGAGAGCAGCATCTTTTGTTTTCAAAACTTTTCGCCCCTTTCCCGCCGTCACACGTCGAACCTCCCACCGGGTTGTGCTAACGTGACGTTGATAACGAGCAACTTAAATTAAAATCGATTCAGGCAAAAGTTTTCCGATTTATCTGGCCGTCAGATGTGACGCGCAGCGCCTCCGCCGCGTTATTGATGCTTCGCTCGCAGAACACCACCAGCCTTCTGAAGTGCTTTCAGCAGTGCTTGGGAGCTCCCAGGATGCCATTTAAGTTTATCAACCGGTAGTTTTCCCCGGGTGATTGTTTCTCCGGCTTCTGGGGGGCATCGCAAATGAGGATCGCCTCGGAGTTGAGCCCCGCAACCAGAAGTTGGTGTCGCTGATGGACAAGCGATAATGAGGGTTGTTCATCAATCAAGGGTGCGGTAATTGAAGTTTATTGTTTTGAGCTGGATCAATTTAAGTTGGACTGCAGAGATCTGGAGTCAAATCTGAAACCAAATGTTGTGCTTGACGGGTTGTTAGGCCAATTCAAAGATCAGAAACAATCCCAGGATCATGAAATGTATTTCATATCAGTGTTGATTTTATACTCATAATCTTAGCCAGAACTTAATTGTGAACCATTTTAAAACAAAAACATACGGAAACAGAAACATGGAAAATGGAATCGCTTTGCGCAAAGTGAGGACTAAATCAATCATTCCCAAACATTGGGGATATGTTTAACACCCCAAAAGGAACTGAAAAACTGCAAAAAAAGTAGTAGGGTAGGGTAGTCATCAATGAGACACTTTTGGTTTTCAACTTTCAAAGATTTTTCTCATTTTTTCATCAGCATGTTTTAATGAGCTTTTTGTTGCATTTTCTTTCTTTTAATGTGTTCTAACATTGACCAAAATATGAGATCTATCCGACATCTACAGCCAGAGTTATTCAACTGTCTCATTGTAGACGCACTTGGCAGGAACAATGAGACAGCTGGGGAGCAATGAGACAATCTACGAAAATCAACATTTTTCTAGTAAAACATCATGTTTTTTTATTGTTCCATTGCAGGTGACTTGCCTTGAACATTTTAGAGCAATTTTGCCAACATGAAACTTTAATTAACAATAGTTATACTAAAAAGTATTTAAATTTTGTAAAATCCGTATATTTATACCAAATAACTTTGTATTTTTGGTTAAATGAAGCTAAAACTCTATAAATATGCCAAAAATCACTTTTAATACATGTTTTGAAAGATTTCCATAGATTTTGAAAAGTTTAATGAAGAAAAATCAAAGCGTCTCATTGTTACCCATGGGCTAAAATGAGTGGGGAACAATGAGACAGCCCTGGATTCTAGGTATATTCTAAATTTTGGTCAATCCTGATGAAAGGACATTGTAGCCCAACTAAATCCCTATGGAACGTCGAAAGAAATTTGAAGAAATATTAGTTTTTTGTGTAAATGCCAGCATACGAGCGAAAAAGTAATGTTTATCCATAATTTACTTTTACACCCCAGAATCAAACATTTATGAATTACTTTTCAAGGGAGCGTCCATAACCAAAGCCACTTATATGGCAGACGTGTATCCAGTAGACACACCTTTCCCCCAAATATGAGCCTGATTGGTTGAAACTACGACTTGTGAGAGCCATTTTATCAATGTTCCCCGTGTCTCATTGATGACTACTCTACCCTAATCTAGCTATGTGTAAAAGGCCTGGGTGTATAATAAACTTTGCATTATTTTATTAATTTCTGTGTAATATTACACCCTGCAATATGTAGCTCATCAGTATGGGAAACCTACTTGATCGAAATGACAAGCTCATATATGCATTTATCCTTTCAATTCATCATCGGTCTGATGGCCGAGCGGGCTAAGGCGCCAGTCCTTACTGTTGGTGCTGGGTTTGAATCCCGTCGGTTGCAACTTTTTTTTTGTGTTTGCAAAAATTGTACATGCAGTGTGTAATATTAAGTGTCTTTTTTGACGAAGGTGATGTGCATGCTTTTGCATGCGATTTTACCATGGGATTTTTTGCTGTGTCCATATCGAAAAATTTAGTGGGAAATAGATTTTGGGAAAAATTGTGCTGGTCTGGAGCTTTGGTGTCTTCAGAAGAGTTGTTGCTAAAGAGAAGGGGCAACTTTTTGCTGGGTTGAAAATTAGGGTGGTTCCCGATTGAAGTGTTTTTTTTTTAAATGTCTTGTAGAAAGTGGCAACTTTTCCCAAGACACCAAAATTTTATCTCGCAATCAACACCTTCTACGAAGAAAATTTAGAAATAGCATCTAAATAAACCTTCAGCTTTTTAACGTAGCAATTTAGGGTTAGGTTTAAGAGGAAAGGGATGTTCGTGGTACTTCAAGAGCACTGGAAGCAAACCTTTTCTTTTTTTTTTAAAGTAAATTTGGACTTAAGGGTCAAAACACACAGCAATTTTAAAACATTAAATTTCTTGAAAAAGTGCCGGCAAAACTTTTAGCAGTTTGCATTTGGAAGGGAAGGGGAACGTTGAAAAAATATCAAGGGAACTTTTCAATAAACTTGAGAAACATTATTAACAAGGGAAAAGTGTATGGGATCTCCCTTTTGAAATTCGAAAACTATATGTTTATCCATATAATTTTGCTTGCTGTATCTGATACGACAAAAATATTTTGTTTCAAAACCTCATTAAAATAATTTGAGTAAAAATAGCAAATCTTACATTTCATCTAATCTAATCTAATCTAATCTAATCTAATCTAACCCTAGCGCAGCCAGTCTTTCGAGGGCATCCTGGAAAATGCCTTAGGTTGATTAACGCGCTAGCATCCTCTTGTCATTATTAACAATTGCAGTGCCCCAATTCAATAAATTGCTTTGAAACATCACAAACGTTAAAGCGGCCAGGCCAACTGCGTAAAGTTAAGCGCAAAGATGATTTGTTGAATTGGATTGAGTTTGAACACGAATGTTCAAACAGCAATACAGTTCTGAATCTACAGGGGAGGAAGAAACGTGGGGATCCCCCGCTCACGTTCCTGTTTGTTTAGGCAATTTATCGTTGGGAGCCACCATGCTTAGAAGTTTTGGTGCTCCGGGACCCTCTAGGGATGGGACACTGTATTTCCACAAATGCCCAGGACACTATTTGCCGTGGTTGTAGCGCCACAACTCGCTCTAAAATAGCAAATCTTACATTTCAGTAAAAAAAATCATGAAACAGTGATTGAATTGTGTAACTAAACGAATAAATTTGACTTTATTAGAAAACTATACACATAGCAAAACTATAAGAAATTGCATATTAATTGGGCTAGGCATCAAACTTATTTTGCACTCAGAAACCTTCCATCTTGGGGTTCGAAATCTTGAAATTTTAATTACGAGTGGCAGCTATCTGCTTCAGATAAATCAAAATGTAATGAAATTTGATTGAAACCGGAGAAATAATTGTAAGAATATCACTTTAAAAACACATACCAAAAATATTACTTGTTCAAAACAATTATATGACGCCGTTTCAAAAACTTTTTTAATATTCATTATGCTTGCATAAAATTGCATTAACTTTTAAATAAAATTGTTTTGCTTTTTTTAAATTAAATAAATTGAAACCAATTTATGAGAAGCATTCAAATATTAATTCAAATGAAAAAAAGGTTCAAGATATTTTAAATTTAAAAAATAAATAACTGATATGGGAAGTTTTGAAACTTATAACTTGTCAAAACATCGATTTTTCGTCATATTTTGGGTTTCTATGAATTTATAGGAAATATTTATTTAAACTCTAAACAAAAATCACAAAACACTTAGCTTGGTCGAAATACAAACGTCCGTACGTACTCAACTTTTGGTTTACTAAAACGTATCAATATCGAGTTTTTTTTTGTAAAAATCAGACTTTTTCTGAAAAGTCCACCTACAATTTTGCCGAAGACACGAAAAAGGTTTTGCCTCGTTTCATTCCTTCAAACTTTTCCATCAAAACATTAAAAGAAATTTTTTGTTTTCAAAAAAAAAGAAAGAAACGTTAGTTAAAACAATTATCCTAAAAAAACAAACAAATAGCGAAATAAAAATTTGCTCTGAACAAAAGCAACAAAAATTTAATCAGAAAAATTAAAGTCATTATTTAATTCCATACGAAACCGTAACCGGTAAAAATAAAATTAGTACGGTTGGTAGCCTTACCCGACAGGAAAAACACGTGAATAATAAGTTAGTCAAGAACAGAACACTGATGAAGTCTGCAAGTAGCAGACAAAAAACGTATCTGTCAAGATATTCAAAATTTATAATGGAATTAAAAGGAACAACTAGTCTTACTGTAATCAAAGTTTTTGAAATGTCCAAAAATCAAAACGCTTTGAAGATTAATGAGTGAGAAAACTACTTTAACAAAACACTTTTTATGTGCTTTAAATTTTTTCAAAAATTCAAAATGTTCAAAATTGGATTATGATACATTTTTAGAATTAAAAACTAAACTTAGCTATCCAACTTGAGCTAATAATTTATTATGAAATGGCTAGAGCCGATTCAAAATCTAAAATAAATGCTTTTCTTATTATCAAACTTTATCAAAATGCATGATATTTTTCATCAGATATCAACGCAAGCATTACAATGTTAACCATACCTTTAATATGCCAAACAAATTCTTTTCAAAATATTATATGGGTAATTCTCTACCAACTCACACGAAATCGGGAAAAGTTGCTCCGACCCCTCTTCGATTTGCGTGAAACTTTGTCCTAAGGGGTAACTTTTGTCCCTGATCACAAATCCAAGGTGCGTTTTTTGATATCTCGTGACGGAGGGGCGGTACGACCCCTTCCATTTTTGAACATGCGAAAAAAGAGGTGTTTTTCAATCATTTGCAGCCTGAAACGGTGATGATATAGAAATTTGGTGTCAAAGGGACTTTTATGTAAAATTAGACGCTCGATTTGATGGCGTACTCAGAATTCCGAATAAACGTATTTTTCATCGAAAAAAACACTAAAAAAGTTTTAAAAATTCTCCCATTTTCCGTTACTCGACTGTAAAAATTTTTGGAACATGTCATTTTATGGGAAATTTAATGTACATTTTGAATCTACAATGACTCAGAAGGGTCATTTTTTCATTTAGAACAAAATTTTTCATTTTAAAATTTCGTGTTTTTTCTAACTTTGCAGGGTTATTTTTTAGAGTGTAACAATATTCTACAAAGTTGTAGAACAGACAATTACAAAAATTTTGATATATAGACATAAGGGGTTTGCTTATAAACATCACGAGTTATCGCGATTTTCCGAAAAAAAAGTTTTGAAAAAGTTACTTTTTGCGTTTCTCTTTGTTTCGTTGTCCGTGTCTGTCGCGGGTGACCATGAATGGACATGATCGATGACGACCAACTTTTTCAAAACTTTTTGAAAATAAAACTTTTTTTTTTTAATTTCTTCTTTATTTTCTTTATTTTTATGGCAGGTAGCCTCATAAACGTGATTTAAATCTTTAAATTCGATAATCCTAATCGAAAACTAGAGAATGCAAGATTGCTAAAGAAGAAAATTACATTTTAGGCTCATGATGTTTTGGAAATGCAATTCGGTAAAAGTCATATTTTTTATAATTTTCCATAATGATCAGTTTAACTGTATTTTTCCCTTTTAAACGAATCCATTTTCAACTAACCGCCCCAAAATCACGCACAGAAAAAAAGCAACCTTCACACCCAATTAAAGCCACCTAACTCGCGGTTTACGCCACAGCATCTTCTCTCCAGCCATCTCCAGCCGCGCAATTCGTCTTGATTTGCCCCTCTCCAAGATGCCTATCAGCATCCCGCCACCATCGCCGTTTGACCATCATTAAAATACTCGGAAGAAAAAACTCGAGCAAATCCTCGTGCTCCTTTCTCCGACAAAAAAAAAAAACGTTGTTGAACCAGCAACGTCGTGCCAAAGTCATTTTAACGGTTTGTTGCCCAGTCGGAATTCCTGCGAAGTCGTCGTCTGAGGCCGAGCTATCGTGGCCCGCAATCGACACGGTACTAAAAGTGGCAGCTTTTCAGCCTCCGCAGAGGGTAATAAAAATGTAATTACACAATAATAAATTACTCAAATCGACCGGACCACAGTTGAGAGGCCGACCTCCCCGTCCTAAACCCAGCATGGAACTCCGACAGCCGCCCGTTGGTCCATTATTATTGTTATTATTGGACAAATGCCTTCGTTTCCATAGAAGTTCGTTTCGAGAAACACACTTTGCAAGTTCCGTTGCGTTAGCGACGGAGGAGTCCCCTGAAAAAAGGTCGTTTCCTAGTCCGAGGGGCCTCTCTTCTTGGGGCGGTGGCAGCTCCTCAAGATAAATAGTCTCGTGCTGGGCAAAGTTAAGGGGATGGGCCGGCAAGAGCTTTCTTCGCTTTTCGGGAGAGGAAGTTAAGGAAGCTATAACAAATTAAGTGACATCACACAATAGAAGCGTTCAGGCACAATACTGGTGGAGGAAGTTGTACTTGAAAGAGGCTGAAGCGGAAGCTTTAAGCACAATTTGTAGGAAAGTTTGATTTATGATGTTCCATTTGGAAATTTGGTTGTTCTGATTACTATCTGGTTGCTTTTATTGTAAAACTTGGAACACGATTTTTTTGGTCTGAGATAACCTATGATTACGAGAAAAATAATTAATCCATCTCAAGTTGCATCTTTTTTGATTGAACAAATCGCTTTCTTTTCATTTCACTTTCCGACGACCTGTTTTACATGGCCCTTAAAGCCTAATTACCCTTACAATAAAACAATTGCCCATTCCATTCACTTCATTGCTTCATTGTTGCAAAAGAGTTTTAATCGTCAACCATTAGAAAGAAACATAACATTTTCAATATAGTGCAACCACCCCTCCTCCTTTCCACCATCCACCTTCCACCACGCATTGTGATGCCGAATGATAGTTTCAATTCATTCAGTTAATTTCATAGCAAACCGTCTTCTTCCTCTGGGGGTCTTTCATTACTAAGCTACTTACTTGATGAACTGGAAAAATGAGTCGAGGGAAATGCTGCAGAAGCAGAAGCAGCAACACCAGTGTCTGCGAAAATGAAATTTAATTTCAAAACCCCGACCTTATTTGCCTCTCCCAGAGGGTCTTAAATTTTCCCCTCAACCTCCCCCCATTTCCCACCAAAAACACACACGCACATTTCCAACTCAGGTGAGTATCACCAGCCACATTGTTGCAAGAACATCTCAAGCTCCAGTTTTTCCACTCAGAAAATCCCGTTTTCTTTTTCAATTCATTCACTCTTCATTGCTTTTTTCCTCACCAAGACAATGGCAGCACCCTCTTTCCCTCTCACTCTCTCGAGATTTTCTCACTTTTATTCGTCTGTTGGTTGCACCAGCACCAACGAGCAGTTATTATTCTGGGGCTGGGCTGTATTGTGTATTGTGTTTTTGTTTTTAAGACACTTTCTATGCCGCCAGCAGCGTTGAGCCCTGAAACATGCTCCAATTTAATCTTCAACTTTTCACCCACCTCCCAGAAGCTTTTGGACGACCTCAATCTGGAAAAGTTGGAAGGTGTTGCGCGCAGATTGAGTCGGAAAAGAACTTGGTTTTACGAGCTGGGGCGTGCATAATTGTACTCGTGCTGCGCAAGTATAGTTAAACGCAGTCGTAAACCGTCGGAACATATGCTAAACACGGTGGGAACATGCAGGGTGAATTAGCTGG
Organism: Culex pipiens pallens; assembly: GCF_016801865.2. Taxonomy (NCBI): domain Eukaryota; kingdom Metazoa; phylum Arthropoda; class Insecta; order Diptera; family Culicidae; genus Culex; species Culex pipiens. Next base: position 109,644,183 of record NC_068938.1, read on the forward strand.
AGGGAATTGCTTTGAATTAATTGATCGATCCTTATTTTGGGATTTTCGTTATGCAAGGTTTCTACACGCAAAAAAATGTGAATATTAGGATGTAACAAAAATTTCTTTTTGGCGGGCATTCAAGGGTTTGTTCCGGTGGGCATACTAAGCCCAAATCCAAAATATGAGCTTGTTTGGACGTAACAGAAGCTGGCGCTTTACATTTGAATTTTAAATGGGATTTAACCCGTAAAAAAAGATTTTTCAAAAAAAAAATTTTTTTTGAGGCATTTTGGCCACTTTTTTGTAGGGGCCGATTTTTCGAAAAAAAAATACCAAACTTTGAAGATCTGTACCAAGTTCCAGGGTGCTCCAAATTTCTGTGCATACCAAAAGATGCGCAAGGATCAGGCCTACACGCTAATGATGTTGAAAATAAACGTGGCCAAAATGCCGCAAAAAGTGACATTTTTAAATAAATCTTTTTTACGGGTTAAATCCCATTTCAAATTCAAATGCAAAGCACCAAATGTCCAAACAAGCTCATATTTTGGACTTATTATTCCCACCGGAACAAACCCTTGAATGCCCGCCAAAAAGTCATTTTGTTACACTCTAATGAATACTCAAATGCTTCAAATGCAAAATCCAAAACATAAACTCTTAATATTGTAACGTCATGAAAATGTTTTAGTTAAAAATTATTAGTGGTAATAATCTTGTGAATTTCCAAAACTCTTATGTCTATAAATTCAGAAATGTTATGTGTTTGTTCAATGAATATTATGAATAAAGGTAATTATTGTTAATTGGAATTGTTGTTGTGAATATTAATGTTTAAAAAAATCACATAAAAAAATTAAATCCCGAAAAACTGAAAGAGCACCGTAATCTGGGGTGAATCGGGACTACAGTCTGAATAGGGACAGCAGTTTCTAGAGCACTTAAAACTTTTAAATTTGGAAATGGATTTACACATTTTGTTGGCCTGAGTCTGCTCTAACCGAAACCAACCAGAAAAATCAAAATATTGTGCTCCAACATGGTTAAAACTGCTGTCCCAATTCGCCCCATGTGTCCCGAATGACCCCAGTTTACGGCAGTTCATGAAAAAGAGTTTTTATGATTTCTTAGAAATTATCTAAAACTATTGCTTTTACAAATATTAAGATCAAAAAAAATCATGTAACTTTTAAAAACATAGAAATTCATTGTCACAGTCATATTTTTTAGTTGAATTTTTGCAGAAATTTATTTTTTTTTCAATAAAAGTTATTCAGTGTTTTAATTTTCTGCATATCAAAATGTATGGAAAATTTAGTCCGTACCTTTGCCCCGCAAATTTATTTTGGAGAGGCAGATGGTAATTGGCTTTAAACGATATTTTGTATGCTTCGAATATTGGATCAAAATGGTCAAAAAGTGACTTTTATCCGTTACTCACACAAACTGATTTTTTTTAATTTCATAAAATTTACCCGAAAACTAGTCGAAAACCCAAAAAAAGCTTTTTAGGCAAATATTAATTATCAAAATGACTGGTGTGTACCTTTGTCCCGTGCTAAGAAATTATAAAAAACATACACATAATTTAAAAAAAAATCTTGAATTTTCAAATAAGATAGAATGCAAAGCAATTCAAAATTAATCAAAAATATAATGTAAAAACAATAACATCCCCAATTATGGAACCGGGTATTTTCAACTTAAGTGGCCATTACTTGAGACAGGATCTTCGAATTTTTTGACTCAATTACCTACCCAACGATATGTCGGATGATGGAACCGGACATTGTTTACATACAGATAAAAGAGATCCGGCTTCAAAAAAGTACATAAATGATACTTAAGTAGTTAAAATTTAGGACAGGATTACCAGATCGTCAATCTTTTGGACTCTTTAAATAGATCTCTCAATTACCTATCCAACGATGTGTAAAATGATTGTACTTGAGACGATTTATGGCCACTAATCGAACATCCGGATATATGACAAAACACATTTTTATGCATAACTTTTGAACTACTTATCGAAACTTCAATCTGTATAAAACTCGATCTATGCAACAAGTTCGGGTCAAATCGATTAAGCCAGTGTTGAGAAAAATGAGCTAGTTCTTTGGTCACATACATACATACACACAGACATTATACATGAAGGTGGGTCTACGAAGCATACCTCAGTGATGAAGGCAAAAAGACCCACAAAAATCTAAAAACCTCTGAAAACTAAAAAGAACTGAAAAATAACATGACCTTTGGCATTTAAAAAAAATATTGAAAAAAATATTAAAATCAATTAAATTTAAAAAAAAAACAGAGCAATTTGCAAAAATACTGAAACAATAAAAAAAATCGAGGAAAATTCGAAAAAGTTTGGAAAACAATCAAATTTGAAAATAATAAAAGTTTTGAACAAAATATAAAAAAACAAAGATTTTTTTTTTAAATTAAAAAAACAGAAATTTTAAGAAATAAAAAGTACAAAGAAATTTAAAAAAAATCATAGAATTGCTGAAAAAAAATTAAAAAAATATAAACAAGTAAGGAATTATCAAAAAAATAAGATGGGCAAAAGAAAATAAAAGATATTCAAAGGAATCTGAAAAAAAGTCAAGAATATTTAATAGGATTCAACGAAACTAAATAATCGATAAAATTCACAAAAATTCAAAAATGTTAATAAAAATCAAAAGAATTCAAATAAATGCAAAGAAACAAAAAAGTTCAAATCAATTCAAAGAAATTTAAAAAATATTTGTTGATATTCTCTGAACAGAGTCGAGTGGGGAGGGGAAAAAAGAAATAAATATAAATTGAAATTGCACGCCATGGTTTTAACATTAGAATAATAAAAGTGTTTTTAAAAGCATTTTACATCAGTCCAGTTGTTTGCAATTATTATTTCTCAAAATATCTCAGTATATATAACTATTGAGAAATTTTAGTTTTTTTTTCACAAGAAAACAAACTAATAGCTTAATGTTGATGATTTTTGAAAAAATATGTTTTGCTATATATATATGATTGCCTCTCACCCAGTCGGCCTGGGTTCGATCCCAGACGGTCCCGGTGGCATTTTTCGAGACGAGATTTGTCTGATCACGCCTTCCGTCGGACGGGAAGTAAATGTTGGCCCGGACTAACCTAAAAAGGTTAGGTCGTTAGCTCAGTCCAGGTGTAGGAGTCGTCTCCCTGGGTCCTGTCTCGGTGGAGTCGCTGGTAGGCAGTTGGACTAACAATCCAAAGGTCGTCAGTTCGAATCCCGGGGTGGATGGAAGCTAAGGTGTAAAAAGAGGTTTGCAATTGCCTCAACAATCAAGCCTTCAGACACCTAGTTTCGAGTAGGAATCTCGCAATCGAGAACGCCAAGGCAATGCTGTAGAGCGAATAATTTGATTTTGATTTTTTTTTTTGATGTTTTGCTATCGGATTTTCGGGGCGATTTTTGGAAGGGGGGGGGGGATTAACATTGAAAAATAATTGCAACGGCCTAACAATTTTAAACGAACCTTTATTTTTTAATATAAAAACGACAAAAAATCACAGTAAATCAAAAAACTTTACAACGATTTATAAAAATGCAAAAAAACTAAAAGAGCAAAGAAATTTAAAAAGGTGAAATTAATTCTAAGAAATTAAAAAATAATCAATAACCCTTTGGTGAGCTAAAGCAATAAAAAACCTAAGAATTTAATGAAAACGAAGTTGACTTTATAGCTGTCGGCCACCATTGCTAGTACCAACCACTAGTGTCTTCCTTTTATCTACAAGGACTTCGCCGCCCTGGGCTTCTAAGTGTATGAAAGTATGGCACGGAGCGACGGCGCCGAATACCCATATTTACACAAAGAATTTAATGAAACATGTTTTTAAAAGTAAGAAATTCAGCAAAATCTTGGAAAAATGAAAAAAAAATTAAGGTTTTTAATAAACAAAACTTAAACAAATAATTTTTATGAATACTAAGCAAACTCCGAAACAACATCAAAAGTAAAATGATTTAAATGAAATTCTAAAATGTATCGAATAAACGAATAAAAATACTCAACCAAACAAAAAAATGTTTTTAAAGTACACAGAAAAAAAGAAATTTCCGTAATCGTGAATTAAGTTCACGAATGTGAGATCCACGAAGGAATTTATTCATGAGTATGGTGCATTTGCACCATAAACGTGAATATATTCCTTCGTGGTTCTCATAATCGTGAACTGACTTCACGGTTTCAAGAATTGATTTTTTTCTGTGTAATTTATTTTTTTAAGAATTCTCAACTCACAAAAAGTCTTAAACATTGTTGCTAATTATATTTTTTTATTGCAATTCATTACACATTTTTTTACTGTTTAGAGTTTTGAGCAAAAAGTGTGATACCTTAGCAATTTGTTCCATAGACTACAATTTTTACTTCAATAAACCAAAAAATGGTTGAGATAAAATTTGATGTCGTTGAATGTAAAATAAACGTTCAAGCTAAAACCAAGATTCATTTAAATTTAACCCGTACAAGCTAAACGTCTGAATGGAAGAATCGAAAAATCTTTAAAACTGCCGTATTTTTGACCTGTTTGACCAAATCCTTGACATCCGGTAGTCAAAAGAACGGGAAAGATCTCTAGTTTTCGATTCCGGGGAGAAATCCGAGTTTGGACCATTTTCACCGGAGTTATTCCGGATCGTAGTGGGGTACCTTTTTGACTGGCCGGCCGCATCCATACAGAAAATTAATTAAAATTGACAAAACTTACTGTAAATAAACAGAACATGCCCCAACACATATTTGGATCAATGTTGGACCATCCTAGCAAGTGTGGCAACCGGTTTCGGTTCTGGCCACCCTCGGAACCGGTTCCACGAGTGGGTAAGACTATAACACATTACAAGTCACATTTTGCCTTCGTTGTGTTCGTAAAAATATACAAAAAAAAAAAAATATTCAGATACAGATCCCAAATAATAAACAGGCCTTGTATGGCCACTATGGCTTGACCCCCGGAACATCCGGAACACGGTTCCAGAGGACCATTTATACGAAACTTGCACATATAGCTTGCGACATGTCAAAAATCATGGTTTTGTATCGTAAAAGTCAACCAACCCACTGAAATAAAGTTTGGACACAATGTGGCCACTATGGCTTGACTCCCGGAACATCCGGAACACGGTTCCAGTGGACCATTTTTTGTAAACTGGCGCATATAACTTGCGACATGTCAAAAATCATGGTTTTGTATCGTAAAAGTCAACCAACCCACTGAAATAAAGTTTGGACACAATGTGGCCACTATGGCTTGACCCCCGGAACATCCGGAACACGGTTCCAGAGAACCATTTATACGAAACTTGCACACATAGCTTGCGACATGTCAAAAATCATGGTTTTGCATCGCCAAATTCAACCAACCCACTGAAATAAAGTTTGGACTCAATGTGGCCACTATGGCTTGACCCCCGGAACATCCGGAACACGGTTCCAGAGAACCATTTATACGAAACTTGCACACATAGCTTGCGACATGTCAAAAATCATGGTTTTGCATCGCCAAATTCAACCAACCCACTGAAATAAAGTTTGGACACAATGTGGCCACTATGGCTTGACCCCCGGAACATCCGGAACACGGTTCCAGAGAACCATTTATACGAAACTTGCACACATAGCTTGCGACATGTCAAAAATCATGGTTTTGCATCGCCAAATTCAACCAACCCACTGAAATAAAGTTTGGACACAATGTGGCCACTATGGCTTGACCCCTGGAACATCCGGAACACGGTTCCAGTGGACCATATTTTGTAAACTGGCACATATAACTTGCGACATGTCAAAAATCATGGTTTTGCATCGCCAAATTCAATCAACACACTCAAATAAAGTTTGGACATAATGTGGCCACTATGGCTTGACTCCCGGAACATCCGGAACACGGTTCTAGAGGACCATTTATACGAAACTTGCACATATAGCTTGCGACATGTCAAAAATCATGGTTTTGTATCGTAAAAGTCAACCAACCCACTGAAATAAAGTTTGGACACAATGTGGCCACTATGGCTTGACCCCCGGAACATCCGGAACACGGTTCCAATAGACCATTTTTTGTAAACTGGCACATATGACTTGCGACATGTCAAAAATCATGGTTTTGCATCGCCAAATTCAATCAACACACTCAAATAAAGTTTGGACATAATGTGGCCACTATGGCTTGACTCCCGGAACATCCGGAACACGGTTCCAGTGGACCATTTTTTGTAAACTGGCACATATAACTTGCGACATGTCAAAAATCATGGTTTTGCATCGCCAAATTCAACCAACCCACTGAAATAAAGTTTGGACACAATGTGGCCACTATGGCTTGACTCCCGGAACATCCGGAACACGGTTCCAGTGGACCATTTTTTGTAAACTGGCGCATATAACTTGCGACATGTCAAAAATCATGGTTTTGAATCGTAAAAGTCAACCAACCCACTGAAATAAAGTTTGGACACAATGTGGCCACTATGGCTTGTGGTTTACAAATAGGACTAGTATTGCCACTATGCCGGTTCCAGTGGAATAGTTTTACACAGAGTGGGTTTGAATTTACTGTCAGCAGGGGTTACATTCGGTACAGAGGGTGAGATTAGGCCATACAAATCTACATGAATTTATACTGCTCATTATCAAGCCATCAGGCTCAAAGTCACCCCTGTTGACTATATTTTTCATTTACTTTATACCATGTTTTTTTCTTCATTTTGTTGTTTACTTGTCTTTATTTTGAATAATTCATTGAATTTTCCTTAGCAGAACGGATCATTTTTTTTTTGCTTCAAACATACACGATTTGAAATCAAAATTACCAAAATTACCAAAATTACCAAAATTACCAAAATTACCAAAATTACCAAAATTACCAAAATTACCAAAATTACCAAAATTACCAAAATTACCAAAATTACCAAAATTACCAAAATTACCAAAATTACCAAAATTACCAAAATTACCAAAATTACCAAAATTACCAAAATTACCAAAATTACCAAAATTACCATAATTACCAAAATTACCATAATTACCAAAATTACCAAAATTACCAAAATTACCAAAATTACATCATTTTGGTCATTTTGGTAATTTTGGTAATTTTGGTAATTTTGGTAATTTTAGTAATTTTGGTAATTTTGGTAATTTTGGTAATTTTGGTAATTTTGGTAATTTTGGTAATTTTGGTAATTTTGGTAATTTTGGTAATTTTGGTAATTTTGGTAATTTTGGTAATTTTGGTAATTTTGGTAATTTTGGTAATTTTGGTAATTTTGGTAATTTTGGTAATTTTGGTAATTTTGGTAATTTTGGTAATTTTGGTAATTTTGGTAATTTTGGTAATTTTGGTCATTTTGGTCATTTGGTCATTTTGGTCATTTTGGTAATTTTGACCATGTTGGTCATTTGGTAATTTTGGTAATTTTGGTAATTTTGGTAATTTTGGTAATTTTGGTAATTTTGGTAATTTTAGTAATTTTGGTAATTTTGGTAATTTTGGTAATTTTGGTAATTTTGGTAATTTTGGTAATTTTGGTAATTTTGGTCATTTTGGTCATTTTGGTCATTTTGGTCATTTTGGTCATTTTGGTCATTTTGGTCATTTTGGTCATTTTGGTCATTTTGGTCATTTTGGTAATTTTGGTAATTTTGGTAATTTTGGCAATTTTGGTCATTTTGGTCATTTTGGTCATTTTGGTCATTTTGGTCATTTTGGTCATTTTGGTCATTTTGGTCATTTTGGTCATTTTGATCATTTTGATCATTTTGGCCATTTTGGTCATTTTGGTCATTTTGGTCATTTTGACCATGTTGGTCATTTGGTCATTTTGGTAATTTTGGTAATTTTGGTAATTTTGGTAATTTTGGTAATTTTGGTAATTTTGGTAATTTTGGTAATTTTGGTAATTTTGGTAATTTTGGTAATTTTGGTAATTTTGGTCATTTTGGTCATTTTGGTCATTTTGGTCATTTTGGTCATTTTGGTCATTTTGGTCATTTTGGTCATTTTGGTCATTTTGGTAATTTTGGTAATTTTGACCGTGTTGGTCATTTGGTCATTTTGGTAATTTTGGTAATTTTGGTAATTTTGGTAATTTTGATTTCAAATCGTGTATGTTTGAAGCAAAAAAAAAATATCCGTTCTGCTAAGGAAAATTCAATGAATTATTCAAAATAAAGACAAGTAAACAACAAAATGAAGAAAAAAACATGGTATAAAGTAAATGAAAAATATAGTCAACAGGGGTGACTTTGAGCCTGATGGCTTGATAATGAGCAGTATAAATTCATGTAGATTTGTATGGCCTAATCTCACCCTCTGTACCGAATGTAACCCCTGCTGACAGTAAATTCAAACCCACTCTGTGTAAAACTATTCCACTGGAACCGGCATAGTGGCAATACTAGTCCTATTTGTAAACCACAAGCCATAGTGGCCACATTGTGTCCAAACTTTATTTCAGTGGGTTGGTTGAATTTGGCGATACAAAACCATGATTTTTGACATGTCGCAAGCTATATGTGCAAGTTTCGTATAAATGGTCCTCTAGAACCGTGTTCCGGATGTTCCGGGAGTCAAGCCATAGTGGCCACATTATGTCCAAACTTTATTTGAGTGTGTTTTGATTGAATTTGGCGATGCAAAACCATGATTTTTGACATGTCGCAAGTTATATGTGCCAGTTTACAAAAAATGGTCTACTGGAACCGTGTTCCGGATGTTCCAGGGGTCAAGCCATAGTGGCCACATTGTATCCAAACTTTATTTCAGTGGGTTGGTTGACTTTCACGATACAAAACCATGATTTTTGACATGTCGCAAGCTATATGTGCAAGTTTCGTATAAATGGTTCTCTGGAACCGTGTTCCGGATGTTCCGGGGGTCAAGCCATAGTGGCCACATTGTCTCCAAACTTTATTTCAGTGGGTTGGTTGAATTTGGCGATGCAAAACCATGATTTTTGACATGTCGCAAGCTATGTGTGCAAGTTTCGTATAAATGGTTCTCTGGAACCGTGTTCCGGATGTTCCGGGGGTCAAGCCATAGTGGCCACATTGTGTCCTAACTTTATTTCAGTGGGTTGGTTGACTTTTACGATACAAAACCATGATTTTTGACATGTCGCAAGCTATATGTGCAAGTTTCGTATAAATGGTCCTCTGGAACCGTGTTCCGGATGTTCCGGGGGTCAAGCCATAGTGGCCATACAAGGCCTGTTTATTATTTGGGATCTGTATCTGAATATTTTTTTTTTGTATATTTTTACGAACACAACGAAGGCAAAATGTGACTTGTAATGTGTTATAGTCTTACCCACTCGTGGAACCGGTTCCGAGGGTGGCCAGAACCGAAACCGGTTGCCACACTTGCTAGGATGGTCCAACATTGATCCAAATATGTGTTGGGGCATGTTCTGTTTATTTACAGTAAGTTTTGTCAATTTTAATTAATTTTCTGTATGGATGCGGCCGGCCAGTCAAAAAGGTACCCCACTACGATCCGGAATAACTCCGGTGAAAATGGTCCAAACTCGGATTTCTCCCCGGAATCGAAAACTAGAGATCTTTCCCGTTCTTTTGACTACCGGATGTCAAGGATTTGGTCAAACAGGTCAAAAATACGGCAGTTTTAAAGATTTTTCGATTCTTCCATTCAGACGTTTAGCTTGTACGGGTTAAAGAAATCACACAAAAAACTCAAACACATTCCAAATCCAAATTTCACACCGCACAAGCGTTTCAAAAATCCACTTAACGAAAATAAAGGAATAACGTGTGATTCCTGCTAACCAATTGCCAAAGCCGAAAATCAACCTCCCCGTCCGAAACGTACCGTGCTGATTAAATTCCGAGCTTTCCGAATTTCCGTGATTTCGCTATAATTATGCAGATCGTGAGGAAAGTGCACCGATGCAGCTGCACTGGACTGGTTCACATTTCGCAAAGCTCGCCCTCTCTCCATCATCACTGGTACTGGCTGTTCTGTTCCTTGTGCAAAGTCTTTCCGGAACCTCGCCAGCCAGCCGGGCCAGACATCCCAGGAAATGCACTTTTGCCTCTGTTCGGGCGGTCTGCTGATGACGCTGCTTTCGCCTCTACTTGGAACTCACTTTTTAATATTCCGCTTTTGTTTTCCATAAAATAATGCAACCCCCTGTAAGAAAAGGTGGCGCAGGGTGGCAGACGAAAATTGAAATTTTATGAAGAGGAAAATGCTCTCTCCAGAGATTGCCCAAAGTTCTCTGGGGGGTTGTGCGATATGTGTTCTGGCGTGGCTTTAATTAAATTCATCCATTATGCGAAATGCGTTCACATGGCAACTACACGTGCGCCGCAGCTCCCCCCGTTCGCATGGAAAATCAAGGGCTTTTCCCAACTCTCCCCCTCGCAAATCTGGGGAGGGAAAAGCGTACCGACTTTTGTTTGGTGCTTATATGTATATAAAGTAGCACTTCAGACGGATTTATGGCAGAATGGCGAGACGCACACACACCCACGATGAGCAGCAAGTGAACCTGTTGTTCAGGGACCAGCAAATTTGCATTCCTGGCGGTTGAAATTTGGGGGAACTTTGTGTCAGGGCATGGAATGTTGGATGAATTTTGAGCAGTGTTTTAAGATTCCTCGATTTGCTTCTTGAAGTTTGGACGCACTTTTAAATTAGTGATGGAACGAGCCATACTTTTTCATAATTTCGCTACCAGCCAACGGATATTGGAAGAGAGTATGGGAAAAGTGATGTTTCCAACAAAATAAAATTACTCTCTTCCACCAGCCATTCATAGAATCGTGTTCTCACTCTTCGCTACCCAACCACTGGAAACTATTAATTGGAAAGCTTGAACAATTTGTTCTCATTTGCATTCGCCCCATTCCTCCTCCTCCAGTTGAATCGACTCAAAAAAGTTCCCAACGAGTGATTAAAACCCTCGACCCGTTATTCTATTTTCCGCGCATCTATCGCCCGTGGCCCTGCGAGCCCTAGTCAACGGCAAAGGTCAGCACCAGAAGCATAACTTTCCCTCTCGTCATCATCATCCTACCAACTCTACCTTAACGGCCAACAGCAGCACCACTGGCACTGTCTGGAGCGCCGTCGTCGTCGTCCCCCGTCATTACATCTTTATACCACGTAATTATTCCGCAGTGGCCACCACACGGCAAACCGAACTCCCTCCCTGCCCAAAACGATAATAATGGAAATGGCAGACCGTGGAACCAAAATATTTACCTTTAAAAGTATACGGAGAGAGACGTGCTGTCTCCGTTGATGATGATGGCGGGAAAATGATGCCCCATCAGAGTCGCATTGAGAGACAGAGAGAGAGAGGACTTTCACGATGAGCTGAGTGGTGAACTTGAAGACGGTTCGATCAACTTTGACGTACGGCGACGTGTCGGTACTGATGGGTGTGAAACGACCTTAATGACTTTGATGTTCGGGCGACACTTTGCTCATCTGCTGCTGCGGTGATTAAGGTCGCAAGATTGCAGCTTTAAATGGAATCCCATGATTAACAGACACTGTTGCTGAATTATTGGAATTTACTTGTGGGTTACTCATAGGGAACTCATGGAGAACTCACAGAGGAGTTGATTTGAGCTGCCAATTTGAACAACTTTTAGATAACTTACCCAAGTAACATTTTTTCCAGGAGTTCTACAAGAGCTCTTCAAGATAGCTACAGCATAGCAGTTTGGACCGCGGTAGGATAAAATTCTCTTCAAAACTTCTTCAGGAGTTTGGAAGAGTACTTGAAGAGAGTTTAATCCTACCTCGGTCCAAACTGCTATGCTGTAACTATCTTGAAGAGCTCTTGTAGAACTCCTGGAAAAAAATGTTACTTGGGTTATCCAATCCATACTAACATTTCAATGTATTGCAATCAATTACTAACATTTCTATTAACACATTTACTGACACTTGGTGAACAGAGCTGTAAATTTTGAAGACATATAATCAAGATTTCCAGAAATTATTTTAACAAAATTCAATTATCAATAAATTTTAAACAATTTTAAAACAGCTTTTACTTCAAGTTATCAATGATATTCCATACTAACAATCCAACTAACCCTATTGGCAAAATCAAAAACTTGGTTACAATTTTTGTAATTATTTCTCACTCAGACTCATTTTCTTAAATGCTTCCAATTCACACCACCATATTAGCTTTATACATATGTACTAACATTCCTACTGACAGATTTACTAACATGCATAAGGAATTTTCTTGACTCGAAAGATAACAATTTCTTTAAGCTATATGAGAAACAATTTTAAAATATTTGTTTTAAATGTAAATAAATCCTGTAGAATTTGGATTTATACTATAATTTTATGATTTTGTGTTTTTTGTCTTCAATGATTTTGCCTTCCTCACTGAGGTAAGGCTCTAATCCTGCTCTAAAAATGAACTTTTTATTAAAAGCTCGAAGACCCACCTTCATATATACATATCGACTCAGAATCGAAAACTGAACAAATGTCTGTGTGTGTGTGTGTGTATGTGTGTGTGTGTGTGTGTGTGTGTATGTGTGTGTGTGTGTGTGTATGTATGTGTTCAAAAATCTTGCCAAGTTTTCTCAGCACTGGCTGAACCGATTTTGATCGAACCAGTTGCATTCGACTTGGTTTAGGGTCCCATACATCGCTATTGAATTGTTTGAAGTTTCGATAAGTAGTTCAAAAGTTATGTATAAAAATGTGTTTTCACATATATCCGGATCTCAATTATATGCATGTAAACGATGTCCGATGTCCATCATCCGACCCATCGTTGGTTAGGTAATCAAGAGACCTTTCCAACGAGTCCACAACATCGAAGATCTGGCAACCCTGTCTCGAGTTATGCCCACTTAAGTGATATTTATGTACTTTTTTGAAGCCGGATCTCACTTAAATGCATGTAAACGATGTCCGGAACCATCATCCGACCCATCATTGGTTAGGTAATCAAGAGACCTTTCCAACGAGTCCACATAATTGAAAATCTGGCAACCCTGTCTCGAGATATGACCACTTAAGTGATATTTATGTACTTTTTTGAAGCCGGATCTCACTTAAATGCATGTAAACGATGTCCGGATCCATCATCCGACCCATCGTTGGTTAGGTTATCAAGAGCCCTTTCCAACGAGTCCAACACATCGAAGATCTGGCAACCCTGTCTCGAGTTATGACCACTTAAGTGATATTTATGTACTTTTTTTAAGACGGATCTCACTTAAATGCATGTAAACGATGTCCGGAACCATCATCCGACCCATCATTGGTTAGGTTATCAAGAGACCTTTCCAACGAGTCCATAACATTGAAGATCTGGCAACCCTGTCTCGAGTTATGACCACTTAAGTGATATTTATGTACTTTTTTGAAGCCGGATCTCACTTAAATGTATGTAAACGATGTCCGGAACCATCATCCGACCCATCATTGGTTAGGTTATCAAGAGACCTTTCCAACGAGTCCACAAAATAGAAAATCTGGCAACCCTGTCTCGAGTTATGACAAGTTAAGTTATATCTGTGTACTTATTTTTCTGGACCTAAAAAAATAGCTGAAATGTGTGTCCAAACCACTCATATTGCCCATTGTTGGTAAAAAGTGAGGAAGGCATCAACCACACAGGTGGATTAAGTTAGTTTTTTTTTTCGGAAAATTGAAACAAGGATGTTTGGCGTTTTGATACACCGTAGAAAATCAATGAACTCACTTTTTAAAAAAAACTTTTCATGATTTTTTCTGAAATTTTGTTTTCTAATGAATATTGCAGACAAAATTTGGCAATGACACCAGATTTGATTTAAAACGTTGTTGTAAAATCCATTTTTCCACGACAGTTTCTTCAAAAAATATTTTTTATAAAACTTGATGTGTTTTTCAGGGGGAAATTGTTTAATTGATAATTAGGCTGTTGCAAATATTTTTTTTTATTTTAAGCATATGTGAGTTTATTAAAAAAATCATTTGAATAAAATTTAAATTCGATGTATAATACCTTAAAAAAATTATTTCCGCTATATTTTGATTTTCGCCGAATCCTTAATTTTTTGAATGCTCATGATTACAAATCAACTGAAAGATGTAGGATGCATTTTCCAACCATTTGTTGAAATATTGTAATTCTGGCGTGTATCTATTTTTCCTTTTTAATATATCCCTAAAATGCCTCAAACTTCATTGTTATCATACCCTACAGAAATAAACACCTAGTTCGAATTATGTTTCAAATTCAATTCCCCATGAAAACACAAAAAAAATCTATTTGAAATTCTTTAAAGTACCGTAAACCGGGTGACTTTGCTAGGATTTCAATTTGTTTTTGGAATATTTTCCAACAAGCAAGGATTTTCTCAAGAATTTTATTTTTAAAACAAGTACTGGGGTAGGCCACACAAAGTTCATGCACTATTTAGGAAAAAAAAATTTTCGATAGTGTTTAGAAAAATAGTTCCGTTAAAAATTCATAGTTTAAATTCCGGGGTGACTTTGATAGTCATATTTTTTCTTGTTGAAATCATATTTAAGATGTTAAATCTTTATTTGTACGTTAAATGTACCATCATTAATGTAGCTGTTACAGTTTTTAAGAAATAAATCATGTTAATATTTAGTCAACTTATTTTTTCAGCTTTTCAACAAAACACCTATAATTTTTAGGTAAAATTGTTAAAAAGTCGGAATTTTGACTGAAATTTGTTAAAACTAGTTTTATTTATAAAATTATTGATTTATATTGCATTTTACACTTAATTCGAAGCACGAATCACAAGTTTTCACATTTTACATGAAATTTGTTCAACTGAAATTGCCTATAAATTTGGAGATCTTTTTAGTTGTGTTTCGAAAACACATATTATTGACTATTTACAAACTTGTTTGAAAATGCATTCCGTTTTCCGATTCAAAATCATGTTCATTGAGAAAATCATAACACTTTGAGAAGTTTAAAAAAATTACTTAAATCCAACTTTAATCGACATTTTCTTAATTATAGTCAACTAAACTTAGAAACTTTTCAAAATTTTATGAAAAAATCTTTTTGAGGTACTTTGAACACTTCTCTACCACGGTCAGTATGATACCAAACAATTCCGTACGTATTTTAATTGTACTCTTCATTTTGCGGAAAAATCGCAAACCTATCAAAGTCACCCCGTTTTACGGTACCCTAAGTGTACGCTGAAATAAATTTCTAAAAGTCATTTAACAAATAGTGGCAAGAATTTCTAAAAGTGATTTAACAAATAGTGACAAGAATTAAAAATTAAATATTGTATACGGGTAATTCTCTACCAACTCACACGAAATCGGGAAAGTTGCCCCGACCCCTCTTCGATTTGCGTGAAACTTTGTCCTAAGGGGTAACTTTTGTCCCTGATCACGAATCCGAGGTCCGTTTTTTGATATCTCGTGACGGAGGGGCGCTACGACCCCTTCCATTTTTGAACATGCGAAAAAAGAGGTGTTTTTCAATAATTTGCAACCTGAAACGGTGATGAGATAGAAATTTGGTGTCAAAGGGTCTTTTATGTAAAATTAGACGCCCAATTTGATGGCGTACTCAGAATTCCGAAAAAACGTATTTTTCATCGGAAAAAACACTAAAAAAGTTTTAAAAATTCTCGTATTTTCCGTTACTTGACTGTAAAAAATTTTGGAACATGTCATTTTATGGGAAATTTAATGTACTTTTCGAATCTACATTGACCCAGAAGGGTCATTTTTTCATTTAGAACAAAATTTTTCATTTTAAAATTTCGTGTTTTTTCTAACTTTATAGGGTTATTTTTTAGAGTGTAAAAAGTAGAAAAAGTACATTAAATTTCCCTTAAAATGACATGTTCCAAAATTGTTTACAGTCTAGCAACGGAAAATGGGAGAATTTTTAAAACGTTTTTAGTGTTTTTTCCGATGAAAAATACGTTTTTTCGGAATTCTGAGTACGCCATCAAATTGGGCGTCTAATTTTACATTAAAGACCCTTTGACACCAAATGTCTATCTGATCACCGTTTCAGGCTGCAAATTATTGAAAAACACCTCTTTTTCGCATGTTCAAAAATGGAAGGGGTCGTAGCGCCCCTCCGTCACGAGATATCAAAACACGGACCTCGGATTCGTGATCAGGGACAAAAGTTACCCCTTAGGACAAAGTTTCACGCATATCGAAGAGGGGTCGGGGCAACTGCTGTGTGAGTTGGCGGAGAATTACCCATACAGCATATCTGGCAAATGGTTTACAATTTGAGAAATGATGAAGACTTTAAATAAAAAAAATGTATAACGGTTTGCTGTAAAATGTTGAAAAATATTTAAGAGTTTTTATAACTTTCAAAGTATCGATATCTCGGAAAGTTTCGTTTGATTTTCAAAATTGAAAAGTGACATTTCATTTCAATAGAGTTAAATCACCTATTTTGTACATTTTCATTTGACATTTTGTGCAGTTTTTTGTTGCGAAAACCGAACAACTCTAAAGTCTTCAAATGCCATCAAACGAATGCACCATCACGTTTCAAGCTTCCCCCAGAACCAAGTGTCCACCAAACAAAAACAAAAACAATGATCAATCTTCCCTTTCGCCCCGTAACACCTCGGAGGGTGCATCAAACCATTTCGGGGCCGGGTTTCGTTTGTTTGTTCAGGCTTGAAAGAGGCAACTTTGGCGGCGCTTCTTAATTTACGAAGAGTCAAACGAAAAAAAGAAAGATGGAAATTAAAGCCGACGACGGAATGATATTTATGGTCACATTTGCTCGAAACGAACGGGATTAAGATTAGAGAGGAGAAGGTGAGAAAAGGAAATGCTTTGTTTTGGGCGTTTTTTTCTCATTCTAAATCCATTATCCTTATCCTCGCAACAGCTCGACCTGGCGAGGTGAGTTCTTTCTTTTTGTTTTGTTGAATCCCGAGCAGACGGAAATAACTTGGGAAGGTCATTTTTTGATATTGTGAGAAGATCAAAATCCGTTATTGGGATGATCGGATTAGTTGTTAAAATAACAAATTTCAATAACAAAGATTTGTTCGAAACATAACTCAAATTGTTATTGCTCTGTTATTTCAATAACATACTAATAACATAGAATATAGAACAATAGAATAACAAGGTTAGTTATTCTGAGCGATGGATGGGGAGCACCCAAATAACGAAAACTGTTATTTATATGGATTGATTGCATAACAAAAAGTGTTATTATTTTATCACATGCCCCAAATCAAAAAAATATTATTATCTGATTAAAAAAAATAACAGAATTATAATAGAAAAAAATACACAAATAAAACTGATAATGATTGGCATGTTTTATCGGCGTTTTCGAAATCTGTTTTGAAAAAGATATTTTTGATACATGTTTTCATATTCAAATTACATTCTATGACTGTTTAAATAAGACAGACTTACCGGTAATTTTGAATGTATTAAACTGAAGTTCTGGTTTGATATGACTTGTAATCCCAATGAGTCACTGACTTCTCGTAATTTCCTGATCCTGGTTTGTATGCGACCATCCTTAAAATGTATAGAACAATCACAAAGTGTCTTATTCTTTTTAGAAAAAATAAAATTAAAACTTATCTGATGGAGGTCGTGCTGGTGATATTCATCATAACAGAGAGAAATTCTTTAAAATTAACGGCGGGTGGCGATTGCGTTTATCTGAAAAAAAAAAAAAAATAGAGTGGATTTCAATTTTACATTGATAACTCTTTTTCAGAATTTACATTACAGTACTTGTTCGGTAACTGGGCTGAGATCGAAGCCCAGTCATGCACCGAAATACATACCATACCAATCAGCATAGCGCACCAGGTACGCGTGCTGTAGCAAGAAGACGCTTCCATCTTTCTCGGTCTTGGGCTGCTACTCTCCAATTTCCCAGGTTACAGATCTTTCGGATGTCACCATTCACTTGATCTCCCCACCGTGCGCGCGGTTTCCCTGCTCTTCTGCCTGTTCCGCCAGCTGGTTCAGCGCGGTCAAAAAGCAGTCTGACAGGCTGGCTTCCGTCCATTCGGGCGACATGGCCGGCCCACCTGAGCCTCCCGATCTTCGCCTGGGTGGCGATGGTCGGTTCTTCAAGAAACGCGTGCAGTTCGTGGTTCATGCGTCTTCGCCACACTCCGTCAGACACCTGCACTCCACCGTAGATCGTTCGTAGCACCTTCCGTTCGAAAACTCCAAGGGCACGTTCGTCCTCCTGCCGCATCGTCCAGGTCTCGTGGCCATAGAGGACTACCGGTCTAATCAGTGTTTTGTACATCGTCAGCTTCGTGCGGCGTTGCACTCGATCCGATGTGAGGGTCTTCCGTAATCCGAAGTAGGCACGATTCCCAGCAAAAATACGAGTCCGGATCTCTTTGCTGGTGTCGTTGTCGGCGGTTACCAGCGATCCCAAGTACACGAACTCGCTCACCTCCTCCAACTCATCACCATCCACAGTTAGAGGGGTGAGGCTTGGGGGGCCGACATCCTTCGAACCCCTTCCTCTCATGTACTTCGTCTTCGTCGTATTCATGCCAAGTCCTACACGCCTTGCTTGTACCTTCAGTCGGGTGTAGACGTCCATCACCGTCTCCAGGTTTCTTGCCACAATGTCGATGTCATCGGCAAAAGCAAGCAGCTGGTAGGACTTGTTCATAATCGTGCCACTCGTTTCGATGCCCGCCCTTCGAATGATGCCCTCAAGAACGATGTTGAACAGCGAACAGGATAAGCCATCACCTTGCCGCAGCCCTCGACGTGATCCAAAGGGTTCCGCTAAATCCCCCGAAACACGCACGTGACACATCACACCATCCAAGGTAGCCTTGATCAGTCGAGTCAGTTTAGCCGGAAACCCGTTCTCGTGCATAATCTGCCATAGCTGCTCGCGGTCGACTGTATCATAGGCCGCCTTGAAATCGATGAAGATGTGATGTGTGGGCACGTTGTACTCACGACATTTCTCGAGGATCTGTCGGAGACAAAATATTTGGTCCGTGGTGGCGCGCGCGCCGGTGAAGCCCGCTTGATAGGGCCCCACGAACCTCCTTGCATGGGGTGACAGCTGACGGCAGAGGATCTGGGAGAGGATTTTGTAGGCCGCGTTAATAAGCGTGATGCCGCGGTAGTTGCCGCAGTCCAGCTTATCGCCCTTTTTGTAGATCGGGCACACGACACCATCCATCCATTCCTCCGGTAGCTTCTCCTCCTCCCAGATCTTGGAGATCACGCAGTGAAGCGCCCTCGCCAGTTTCTCTCCTCCATATTTGAAGAGCTCACCGGGTAACCGATCCTTGCCGGCAGCTCTGTTGTTCTTCAGCTTCCTGATCTCCCTCTTCACCGTCTCTAGATCAGGTGCCGGGAACTGTTCATCAGCTGCGGGCGCTCCAAGGTTGACTCCAACGCCGTCTCCGTCCGCTTCATCGCCGTTGAGGTGCTCGTTGAAGTACTGCTTCCACCTGTCCAACACCTCGCTCTTGCTTACGATCAGGTTCCCCTCGCTGTCCCTGCACACGTCGGCTCGCGGCACGAAGCCTTTGCGGGACCGGTTCACCTTCTCGTAAAACTTCCGCGTTTCGTTAGCTCGGAATAGCTGCTCCATTTCCGCGCAATCTCGGTCTTCTTGCTGGCGCTTCTTAAGCTTGAAGACCGCGACCTGCCGATTCCGAGCCTGCCTGTATCGTTCCACGTTCCCTCTCGTCGCCTTGTGCAGCTTCCTGTCGTAAGCTGCCTTCTTCTCGGCGGTAATCCGTTGGCACTCGTCGTCGTACCAATCGTTTCGGCTGACTCGGATCGCACTACCCAGTGTGGCTTCCGCTGCACTGCCGATGGCTGAGCGGATACGGCTCCAACCATCTTCGAGCGAGGCTGCGCCAAGTTCCTCCTCACCTGGCAGATTCGCTTCCAGCTGCTGCGCGTAACTGTGGGCCACTTCCCCGTTCTGAAGACATGCGGTGTTGAACGGAGGGGCCCGCCGGCTTCGGCGTTGGTTAAACACCGTCGACAGCTTTGAGCGCATGTCAACTCCAACTAGGTAGTGGTCCGAGTCAATATTCGCACCGCGAAAGGTGCGCACGTGCGTTACGTCCGAGAAGAATCGGCCGTCGATCAGGACGTGGTCGATTTGCGTTTTCGTCCGTTGGTCAGGTGATGTCCAGGTGGCTTTGTGGATGTCCTTTCGAGGAAAATAGGTGCTCCTGACCACCATTCCACGGGAGGCTGCAAAGTCGATGCAGCGTTGGCCGTTGTCGTTCGTGACCGCGTGTAGGCTTTCTGAACCTATTGTCGGTCGAAACATTTCCTCCCTTCCGAACCGAGCGTTCAAATCCCCAATGATGATTTTAACATCCTGCCGCGGACAGCCGTCGTACACATCCTCCAGCGTCGCGTAGAATGCTTCCTTCTCATCATCGGTCTTTTCTTCGTGGGGGCAGTGCACGTTGATGATGCTGTAGTTGAAGAAACGGCCTCTTATCCTCAACTTACACATCCGCTCGCTGAACGCCGTGAAGCCGAACACGCGATCCTGCATCTTGCCCCGCACGATAAAGCCGGTACCCAGCTTCTTGTCCGTGCCGCCGCTCAGAAAAAATCTGGAATTGGTCTGCTGACCTGGCCAGTTTAGCACCTGCTCCTCCTCTAAGCACACCTCCTGCAGTGCCACAACATCGAAGTTGCGAGGTTGCAACTCCTTCGCTAAGGCGAATTCGAAACCCAAGAAATTCAAAGACCTGCAGTTCCAGGAGCCGAGTCGCCAATCGGTGGTCTGCTTTTCTATGGGCTTCTGCCGTTTGTTCCGGATTTCTAGCCTTCTTGCCATTCGCGATCCTCTTTTTCGGTAGGCAGCCTTATCAGGGCTGCGCTACCTAGTCTCGGGGTGGAGAACCACCTAGGGGCTACCGAGACCTAGCCCCGGTTTTCTCACGCTACCGTAACGGGGCTTTTATCTCGAAGCCTACCGGTCTTCATGTCCGGAAGAGGACGTCCTGCGTTCGTGTGTTTATGCGCTTCACTTTACTGCGCACCAATTTCACAATAATACAATTTTTATTTTTTGCAAAAAAAGTTCTAAACTTTTTGCCTGTTTTCTTTTTTTCGAAATTCGCACTCTCGGCACACCGCGCGCGGTTTCGATTAGTGTGCGTATACGCAAACGACACAACAGCACTGCCACAGGTCTTGTTGGTACACCACACTTCTTGCTTTGTTCTGCCTGCCCGCGACGACGACGATGGATGGCAAAAATAAATTCACTTTTATTGCCCAGCCGTCGATTGCGGGTCAATTCTAACACACGATGCCGGTTCGCGACGCACTTCGGCGTTGATTGATCACACTTTCGGCCACGTCGGAACGGTACTTCTGCGATTCTGAGGGCACTTTCACGGAGCAGCACAGAGATGCGATAATAACGCGCGACGCACACACACGGTTGCACCGAAAGCTGCACGCAAACTGGGCTGAACGAAAAATTACGAGAGGACCACCGATGAAATATATTCCTGTGTGAAATATAAAATTGAAAGTTAATTTATTTACAATGCTTACTTTTCATAATTCTTTAATTGTTACTTGAAATTAAATAAAAGTTTGATTTTTTTTATTTATAAAGCATTATTTTTGCATCCATTAACCCCTCGGCCTTTTTGGTTTGTTTTGGTTTTTTGATGTTAGTCTGCTTTTTAACTGGACTACGGTCCAGTTATCGAGCGCTCAGTTATAAAGCAGCCCAGTTAAACAACGCCCAGTTACCGAACAAGTACTGAATCTGAAACTAAATACATTTGAAATCTGGACCAACATTTAAAAAAGACGGTACAACATTGCTCTTACGAACTTTCCTCCCATTTTAACGCATGTAATGAAGAGCAATGTCGTACCGCCCTTTCAAATGATATTCCAGAAATATAACCAAAAAAAAATCCATACATTTTTAAGTACATTTTCAAAACGTCTTATGCGCCGAAGATTCGCAGCTAATGTTTTGCAAAAGTGAATTAATCTCACCTTTTGACACAACTGCGAGCAGTGTCACGCAACCAGGTGTCGTATCTGATTTCGCAGGTGAAAAAATGTGATGAGGCCTGAAGACTTAAACAATTGAACTTATTGCTGAATCCTAAGATCTTGGATGAGCCAAACCGTTGAAGGAAGAGCATCTTTGATGGGCTCAGCAGTGTGTAGAACGAGAGCTACGGAGCTGTTTTCTAGAAAGAAAAAGAATGATTAGAATTTAGTGCGAGTTAAACTAAAAAAACAAACCTTGTTCCGGTCTTGGCGTTTTTACGCTGTCGAAGCTTTAACACCTCATGAGTTGCGATTATTGGTAATCGAAAAACAAATCTCATCGTGCATCAGCCAATATTCTAGCAAACAATGCAAAAGAACCATAGTGAATTTGTAAACAAAGAGTGTATCCCTATCATGCCAGATGTAAACATTGTCTAGCGTGAGCAGGATACACTTTTTTCACAAACTCACTTCGATCCGTTCGCATTGGTTTGGTAGAATTTTGGCTGATGCACGAAGAGATTTGTTTTTGATTCTCCCCGCAAACGTCAATTCATACAAAATTGTTGCCGGACCCTTTCTGGAAGAGGTCCGGAAAAAGATCCGGCAGCAATTTCTACCGATTTGACGAAGTTTGGTTATGTTACTGCTTGAAACAAACAATACTCTATGTTTACAAACTGACATTGTCTTTTGCAAGCAGTAAATAACATAACCAAACTTTTCGGCACCCTCAGCAAATGTTAAATCAGCACAAGTTGCGGCCGGATCTTTTTCCGGATCTCTCCCGGAAAAGATCCGACAGCAATTTTGTATGGTTTGACGTTTGCTGAGGGTGTCGAAAAAAGGTAAACAAATCACTTCGTGCACCAGCCAATGCGTCGTTTTTCTTGATTTGTCACTGTCCTGCGGGCACTTTACAGTTCTTGCAGGAAATAAGTCGTCAAAGTGCATCACGACAACAAACCCGAACGCGTCGGTCCAAAACAACACAAGGGGAAGGTTCTTGTTCCTTCTTTTTCGGTGGCCAATTCTTATCCCCCACCAAACAAAATTTCTAGCACCAAACACTGAAATAAACACACTCCCACCCACAAAACACGTAAAAAAGCGGTGTTTGAACTCACGAGACGCGCGCAGCTTGCCGCGACGACGAAAAAACAACTGCTTGCTGCGATGTTGACGTTTGAGAACAAGCTTGCGGGGGGTGTCCACGAATAACGTGTGTGCGCAAATATTATAATATAATAATAAATTATAATTATAAATTAAAATATTATAAAATTTTAAAAATTTACATAAATTTAATATAAATGCGTAGATTTTTATTTTGCGTACGTTGTAAAATTCAATCGGATTAAGCGGGACACATTCAATGTTTGCATTTTTTTGCACTGAACGTTATAAAAACAATCCAGACATATTCAGTACATCCTTCATCACAAACCTTTTCCTTCTTAAACTACTTTTTATGGATGTAAGTACCTAGTTAATTGTTTTTTACTGATAATTTAAAAAAGTGACTCGGTAATTATAAAACCAGCTTTAATAGCGATACGTCATTTGGAGATGATCCTTTGAAGGATTTCATTTCTCACCGTTCCCACCCCACCACGGCACCACCCACGGGCCACGACCATCGATGGCTGGATGTAAACAAAACCTACAGTCTAAAATGAGAACGGTGATTTCAAAATGAATTTTAAACCCAAAAAGTACCCAATTCAGTTCAAAACCACTCATTTTTAAGTTCGGATCTTTTTGTAAACTGGATTAAGAGTGGAATTTCATAAACAGTCATCGGTTGACATTGAATAATTTTTTAGTAGTTTTGACCTCTGGAAAACCAATTCAATATTCAAGCGCCGAATCTCCTGGTACCTGCGGACGGAGAAACCTTTCACGGACCGGACGTTGTACGGGAAGGAAGCTTGCCCGAAGGCCGCAGGGAAAAAGCATCTCTGTAGCAAAAAAATCACAAAAAGTCAAACTGGCTGGAAGTTTCCGTCCGGAAGGTGCACTGAACGGATTGGGGAGAACAATCAAGTGGCGGAAAAATCACGATTCTGGCCTGCAACACCGACTTGATGAACTTCCGGGACGAGGCAGAATGTCATTTGAATAACAGTCAGCTGAATGTAAGTATTGTTATCAAATAAATTAAGAACTGCTTATCATTTAGTTGTTCTTTACAGATAATCTGATCGTCCATCGGACCGATTTCCGTCAGGTCATGCTGGACGGCGACGTCCTCCTGCCGTCATCCACTGATGCCGTTACACTGTGCCCCGCCCATGCAGCACTGACCGCACGGACAAGAATCCAACGACCATGTACAGATCGCTGGCAGGAACGACCGCCGGAAAATCCTCCACGATCGTTTACGAACCACTGTCAAGCAGCAGAGTCAGCCCAACGACACGTTCATTGGCAATGGCAGATGGCATAAAGCGCGAACCGAAAGCCAAAAATCAGCGGTCGCGCACAATAAACTGGCCGAGGTGCGCGATCCACAATCGGACCCGGAGACATCGATGCTAATGCTGTCACCGGTTGTAGCCGCAGCAGGGAAATGTTTACCTGATTGAACGCGGCCAGACGCGGACATGTACATGGTTTGTGCACCACCTGTCAACCTGTTGGACGCATACATTTAAACTGAGCTATGATCGATAACTTCTGAAGCAATATTTTAATCGGGCAGTTTTTATTTATTTATTTATTTTTCAATAATTTCAAATAAAAGACCATAAGAGTAAAATCTTAAGTTTTATTAAGAATCCAATGCAAATTTTCAAATTTCTGGTTTTTTCTCCAAATGTATTTTCTGAAAAACAGCACTCAGCTAGCAAAATCTAAACTTAGAAATATGTACCCTCCCTGCAAAGGCTTATGAATTGATATCAGTTAAAGTTCTCCAAACCTCTGAATTGCAAATGTAACATCCTGCAGCAGAACTGTTAAATTCTAATAATAACACTAATTATTTAATTAAAATTCTAGTTTTGGCAAACATTGAAAAGTAGTTTCCTTAAGAAATTTAGATTTCAATCAAAGAACTTCGATTAATTCAAATATTAATCGCAGATTAAAACTCTACGACAAATTTGGTCGTAGATTATAATCGATAGAAATAGATCACCATAGATAGATAGGTCACCAATTTGTAGACCGATATCTTTTTGTTGAAATGTTTCCAAAATAGAGATTTTTTACTCAATTTAATGAGCAATTCTCTGAGATTTCGGTCATTCGATTTTTTCTGTATTTTTTAATCCGGCTGAAACTTTTTTGATGCCTTCGGTATGCCCAAAGAAGCCATTTCGCATCATTAGTTTGTCCATATAATTTTCCATACAAATTTGGCAGCTGTCCATACAAAAATGATATGTGAAAATTCAAAAATCTGTATCTTTTGAAGGAATTTTTTGATCGATTTGGTGTCTTCGGCAAAGTTGTAGGTATGGATATGGACTACACTGAAAAAAAATGATACACGGTAAAAAAAAATTTGGTGATTTTTTTATTTAACTTTTTGTCACTAAAACTTGATTTGCAAAAAAACACTATTTTTATTTTTTTTTATTTTTTGATATGTTTTAGAGGACATAAAATGCTAACTTTTCAGAAATTTCCAGAATGGGCAAAAAATCTTTGACCGAGTTATGATTTTTTGAATCAATACAGATTTTTTCAAAAAATCGAAATATTGGTCGCAAAAATTTTTCAACTTCATTTTTCGATGTAAAATCGAATTTGCAATCAAAAAGTACTTTAGTGATTTTTTGATAAAGTGCACCGTTTTCAAGTTATAACCAATTTTAGGTAACTTTTTTGAAAATAGTCGCAGTTTTTCATTTTTTAAAATTAGTGCCCATGTTTGCCCATCTTTGAAAAAAATATTTTTGAAAAGCTGAGAAAATTCTCTATATTTTGCTTTATTGAACTTTGTCGATACGACCCATAGTTGCTGAGATATTGCCATGCAAAGGTTAAAAAACAGGAAAATTGATGTTTTCTAAGTCTCACCCAAATAACCCACCATTTTCTAATGTCGATATCTCAGCAACTATAGGTCCGATTTACAATGTTAAAACATGAAACAGTCGTGAAATTTTCCGATCTTTTCGAAAAAAATATTTTCAAAAATTCAAAATCAAGACTAACATTTCAAACGGGCTAAACATTCAATATTACGCCCATTTAAAATGTTAGTCTTGATTTTAAATTTTTGAAAATATTTTTTTCGAAAAGATCGGAAAATTTCACGAATGTTTTATGTTTTAACATTGTAAATCGGACCTATAGTTGCTGAGATATCGACATTAGAAAATGGTGGGTTATTTGGGTGAGACTTAGAAAACATCAATTTTCCTGTTTTTTAACCTTTGCATGGCAATATCTCAGCAACTATGGGTCGTATCGACAAAGTTCAATAAAGCAAAATACAGAGAATTTTCTCAGCTTTTCAAAAATATTTTTTTCAAAGATGGGCAAACATGGGCACTAATTTAAAAAAATGAAAAACTGCGACTATTTTCAAAAAAGTTACCTAAAATTGGTTATAACTTGAAAATGGTGCACTTTATCAAAAAATCACTAAAGTACTTTTTGATTGCAAATTCGATTTTACATCGAAAAATGAAGTTGAAAAATTTTTGCGACTAATATTTCGATTTTTTGAAAAAAATTGTATTGATTCAAAAAATCATAACTCGGTCAAAGATTTTTTGCCCATTCTGGAAATTTCTGAAAAGTTTGCATTTTATGTCCTCTAAAACATATCAAAAAATAAAAAAAATTAAAAATAGTGTTTTTTTGCAAATCAAGTTTTAGTGACAAAAAGTTAAATTAAAATTCACCAAATTTTTTTTTACCGTGTATCATTTTTTTTCAGTGTAGTCCATATCCATACCTACAACTTTGCCGAAGACACCAAATCGATCGAAAAATTCCTTCAAAAGATACAGATTTTTGAATTTTCACATATCATTTTTGTATGGACAGCTGCCAAATTTGTATGGAAAATTATATGGACAAACTAATGATGCAAAATGGCTTCTTTGGGCATACCAAAGGCACCAAAAAAGTTTCAGCTGGATTAAAAAATACAAAAATTAAAATTAAAGAAAAAAGACCGATTCCGTAGAGAACTGCTCTAATATAACATACTTCGCACCAAATTAAAGCATCTATTTTGTTACAAAAAAACTAAATGTATTTTTTTTTGTTTCGATTGTTACGACAACATCCTGCTCGGGTGGAAAGAGTGTGTGCAACATGAAGTTAAACTTTCTGTGCAGTTACTGTGAAGGTTCCCATGGCACTGTTTAACTTCATATTGTACGCACACAGTCTCACTTTTAATTTCTCGATATGCGACCTCGGGTATGAAAAACATAACTTAAACTGTTATTATCGTCTTATTCCTCATTCCCAATGGAATATCAAACCAATAACAGTTCCTGTTATTATACAATAAAATGGAAAAACATAACTTAAACTGTTATTGTCATCTTATTTCACATTTTCGATGGAATATCAACCCAATAACAATCCCTGTTATTATGGAATTAAATGGAAAAACATAACTTAAACTGTTATTATAATCTTATTCCACATTTCTAAATAAATATCATCCCAATAACATTGTATGTTAAAATAACAGAAACTGTTATTATTTTTTCTTCCTAAATTTATTTACAAGAATATTCAATAACAGTTTCTGTTATTTTAACAAAATCTGTTATTGAAATGGCATGAATTTTGTTATTACCGTCTGCCCGGGATCAGCTTAAAACTAATGAGGGAGAGAGGATTATCGGAACGTGACTGCCAATGCATATGGATGGCATTAATGAGCGAGTTATCGGGGGCTGTTGTTTGTTTATGGGAAAATTATTGGAAAGATTTATTCGGCACATTGATTGGAAACAATTTGGTTAACGGCTCAATTTAGGTCTGGCAGATTAGGGACGAAATATGTTTTTATTGAACGCGATCAGGCTGAGCAAAACTCTTTGAATTTGTCGAGTCCGACTCCAATTTTTACAAACTGATCAAAAAGTTCTTTTTATCGATTTTCAGTCTTACAACCTAACCTCAATCAACAGGCTGCCGATATTTCCACTGCACTTGCAGCAAAAATATTCAACAAACCTATTTTTCAAGTAACAATGGCAGGACCCCCAGCCTTAACCTGCTGCCCGGTCACGGAACAGGAAGCAAGCAAATGCCAGGCCACATTATGCAAATTATCGCACACAAATCCTCGTCGGCGCGGGTTTGCACTCATAATTCACCCCCAGCACTGAGTTGGCGTGCACAGACCCCAAACAACGATCAACGGTCGTGTAATCCTGCCGGAACAACCGGCAGGACCGATTTTCGACCACCAGGTCAGGTTGTCGTCTATGGTACGGTAGAGGCCTTTTAATATTCAAAATCTCATTAAAACCGAATTAGAAAATAACAATTTCGCCCAGGCCAAACCACACAGCCTCGTGATGCCTAATTGTATGTGCAAGGAGCTTTTTGAAGCTTTAAAGCTTCGGGTATTTGGGTCGTTGGCCAGGGGTCACGCCACGTGGGCACGGCGTTGACCAGGACCGGTAGTAGCACTCAGGACTCCTGGATGGGCACAGGAAATTTAAGCGTTTTCCTACCTTCCTGGTCAGTAAATTGAACCTAAGCTGGGTTAGTTCAAAGCTGATGGGTGGGGGTTGGGGTTAGCTCCCCGGTTAATTCGATATGCAAATGAGAGGGGCGTTACAATCACGATCACCGCGTCGTCCCTGACGATGATGGTGGTGGCGATGATGATGATGATGGACGCAGCGTTTGATGGCGATGATTGCAGCGGAAAATGATGAAATTAGAAACCCCTTCGCTCCACCATCGTGTTGAGCGATAAATTGATTCTGTAAAATGGATCAGAATCGCCGGGCTTGATGGGGTTAAACAGTGTTTTCCCTGGGTGCAGTAAATTTTGCTCCACGTTCGTTGCATAAGTGGGTAATTGATTAGTTAATGGGGGATACGTTGGATTTGCACATCATTACTCATTGCTGGGATATTGTTGGGGTTGGCGGAAAAATGGGTGCTGTACTGTTATTATTGGACTATTGTTGAGTGAAATGGTACCATGTTGGACGATTCTCGGGAAAAAAAAGTCAGCAATCAGTTGGGTTGTACGAGTCAACAGTTGACTGGAAACTGATACTGGCAATTTTGTAATTCAAACAAAATTGCACCAGCGTAAAAATGCAAGTTTTTGCCTTCCTCACTTTTAAACCAATTTTCATTTATACATATCAACTCAGCATAAAATCTTTTCGTCTTTTAGGATGTTTATAAAAAATAACTCGAACCATTCGGCCCTACCTAAATATTAAAAAAAAAACAAATTCCACGTGTTTCTGAGGACCTTCAACTTCATGCTTCCCCTCGAGTTGAGCCTGCGCAGTCATTTTTGTAAATTTTTGTAAGTCAGTGTTTCCGGTTCAATCCAATACACAAAAAATTGAAATTTTCAACATAACCTCAAAATGTCGGGGCTTTAGTGAACGTATGGATGATTAATTTTGTGAACTGGTTGGTTTTATAAATGAATGAAATTTTTCATCTTGCGACAGAATGTATCGCTTTTCAAAAAAGTAAGCTGATTTAAATAATTTTTTTTCTGCTTCCGATTTTTTTTATATTTTCAGAGCACTAAGAAAGACATCTTTTAAGCAATAAGGGCTCATGCATAAATCACGTGGCTTGTTCAGAGGGGAAGAGAGGAGATGAGTTTCTGGCAATAAACCACGCTCCATACAAAAAGTTGAAATTTTTGAATGTAAATGTTGGAAATTATTATTTTTTGTTTTTTTTTATTTTGAAAAAAAAAACATTTGAGAATTTTAAGTAAAGCCTATTTTTAACAGGTTTACAAATATATACATTTTTTCATAATTGAGATCAAAATTTCAGAAAACGTCATAAATTTTCTTTTGTTTAGCATGAAAAATTGAATTATCTGTTAATTTATAATTAAAACTTGAATAAAACTGCATAAATAAAAAGGGAAAGGCATCAGCCATGGTTAACTGGAAAAAGTAAATAAAAAATCTTAATTAAATCAAATTTAATTTCAAATCTTAACTTGTTTACAATATTTCTATACTGTCAAGCCTGGAAAAAGTAAGCAGAGTTTTTTTAATTGATAAACAAAATTCAAATTCGCATGAATGCCTCAATTTTATTTTTTTCACGTCAATTTGATCAAAAATGGCTAATGTTAAAATGCGTAGAAAATCAATTGTTGGTGTATGCATTCTGAATCAAGTTTTTGAAGTTTTTTTTTTGCAAAACAAACAGCTTTTAAATTATTTTGGTTTTGATATAAATCCACCTTATCCACCTTTTGTTTTAAATATTTTATTAAATTTAAATAAATATAATAAATATAATGCAGTGGACATAACTGCGCTTGGCAGACTTTGGATCGGTAAAAAAGATTTTTATTTGAAATTTTGTACCAACCCAAGTACAACAATTTTCTATTTGGCATCAACAAAATTTCAATTTCAAAATCAATTAATAATGTGGTAAAACTTGTAATTGATAATAAATTATTGTTTTTTTCTTCAATTCTTTACACTTTGTTCATTTATAAAAAATACCCAACTGTTATTTTGAAATAGCCAAGATAACTGTTAAAATTAAAAAAAAAATAAAGTGCGTTCAAAAAACGGGTACACAGCAAAAAAAAAGTTTAATTTTGGAATGTTGAAAATGTGTTAGGTTGAATATACCTTAAAATGTGTAAAATTGTGAACCTAATGATTATTCACCAGAAACTGATGAAAATTCATCATTTATTGATGTAATATTACACTTTTGTTTTTTGACACAAAATCTTTCACCATTTCCTGATGAATATTACCATCATTTTTTTTTTTTTTTGCGTACCACTACTTGACCAGTACAACCCATCCCCAGCCTCCGGCTGAAAACCCCTATTAGGCTGGTACAAATATGTTTAAAAGTTTTTGTCACTCCCCCTTCAAAATTGGCCTGAAAAATCAGGGGGCAAAAAAAATATTTTTACAATAAACTTCAAAATTTCAATGAAAATTCAAAAAATCAAAATGTTTGGCTTTATTAAAAAATCTTAAGATTTTTTGAAAATTTTCGATGCAAATCCTTTTTTTTTCGATTCAATTTTTGTTTTTGACAGATCTTAGATTTTTTGAAAACTAATGATTGTTAAACAACTGAACTAGTGTAAAATGCATTTTAAAACACTTTTTTTCATTTAAATGTGAAGACTATGGCTTGTTATTTAAAGTTTTATTTTTTTTTTATTTTTTTGACCCCCCCCCCCTTGACCTTGGCCAGGGCCGAGGGACAAAAACTTTTTTAAATATTTGCATCGGCCTTATAATAAAAATACACTAATATCAACTATGAACTATTAACTATTTGCAAAAAAAAATAATTTTAAAAATTTTTGACTTTCAAATAGCATTGGAAAAGATAACTTTTTTAGCAAATGAACCACATGATTCATTTTGAAAATGTTAATATCAGGGTCTGGCTTGCAATTTTTCCATATCATTGCTCGACACAGTTTTTCCAATTCAAAAACTTATTTCATTATTTTATGAAAAAAAAAAAAACTTTAAAAAATGCAGCAAAACTTAGAAAAGATGTTTGTTGATAGAAAACATAGGCGAAATAATAAAAACTTATCACGATAAATGCCAAATTAAATTCCCAAAAATGAAACAACACAGAAAAAAATGATGGTAATATTCATCAGGAAATGGTGACAGATTTTGTGGCAAAATAAATGATAAATTTTACCCCAGAAAATGATGAATTTTCATCAGTTTTTGATGAATATTCATCAGGTTCACATTTTTACACATTTTTTATGTAATATTACACAAATAAAGAGGTAATATTCAACCTACCAAATTTTCAACATTTCAAAATTCAACTTTTTTTTCTGTGAAGAAAAGTAAAGTCTAAAACAAAAGTTGCTCAAAATTACTTAGCATATTCAAATTATTCTTTTCAAATCTGCCCACCATTGAAAAAACGGCTAATATCCACTTTTGGCAAAAACGAGATATTAGCACCAGGTGGTAGAGGACGTTCCAACGCATCTTCTGGAACTTGAATTTTACTGAAATAGTGTCTAGACTTGGCTGCCGATGCGAAAAACCAAACAGCTAATATGCCACTCTTATGGGAAATTACCTTGACGGAGATTTTGTGTCAAACACTAAAACGCGTTTTTCTCGGAATACTTGATTTGGCATAATAGCCGAATTTTCAATTATGGGCAGTAATGTGGGCCTTAGATAGTTAACAATGTTATGTTGTTTTTCGGAACTTCAACAACATTTATTAAATATGATGGTTGGTTAATCCTATTATGATTAATTTTATTAAATAATGTGTACAAATGTGAACCTAATGAAAATTCATCAAAAACTGATGAATAATTACAGATTCCTAATGTAATGTTACACATTGTTTTCAAATAAAATCTGTCACCATTTCCTGATGCTGAATATAACCATCATTTTTATTTCAGTGTTCCTATTGAGCTTTTCATCCCTTGGTATTAATTGAAAAAACTTTTATGAGTTGTAATTGAACGTCAAAGTGCTGATAAGTCAACATTAGTGGCACTATGCAGCTACATTAGGGTGCCCAGAATATGGGACTTTTTTTCAAAACCTCGTTTTTTTTCATAAAATTATTTTTATTAAGTCCTTTTCGGTGCTGGGACCTGGTTAGGACCGAGTCGGCTTTTGTAATTATATTTGACTAAATAATTACAGAGGATCTCAAAACCTCGTTCCATAAGCTGAATATTGTTCCTTTAGCTATTTTAGAACTCTGGGCCAAATATGATACCCGTTGATACTCGGAGGTGATGTTTGTATGGAAAAAATCGAAAGAATGTTCGGAAAACCCAAGTTTCTTACGGCTTGGTCTGCACGGTGCGCTACTTCCATCCAAATATTCCCAAAAATTTACACAGATGCTTAAAATAACCCAAAAAACGTTTTCCGCTTGTTGAGCAGGGGGTCATTTTTTTCTGGGCACCCTAAGCTACATGCTTTTCTCCTATATAAAAAACCCGATTTAATCCCACCTGGGGTGAGATAGAGCCTTTCTTACAAAAGGAAGATAACGGCAGTTGATTTTTTTTTTCAAAGAAATAGCAAAATAAAGAATGGTCCATTCATGAATCAATTCAAAACTCAACATGATTTTTTCATAAAACTGAAAAGCGCTGGTTTTTGCCTCATTTGCCATGGCCGGGTGTAAGCTGTGCTCGCACACAAGCATTTTCGATTTTTAAAATCAGAACAAATTATTTGTGAGGCAGAGAATTAGCTCACAATTTGCGATGTTCGTAATGTTTTCTGCCTATCGCTAAATTGTTCTTATTCTCTGAGTGTTTTTTGCACTTTTCAAAATATCAAGAATTAACGAGAAAACAAAATAATTCCGTCTTGCTCCAGAGCGTTAAAGTGGTTACATAATGACTGGCAGAAAGTTTTTCCACACCCGAGAATTTGCCGTGTTGTAAACGATGTAACGTTAAACCGCATAAATGTTCTTGAAAGCTTTGAAACGCCTGCTGGAATTCACTAAACTGACATTTAGGCGTCAGGCAAAATTGTGAGCTTTCAATAAGCAAGCCAGAAAATGATGTAGTATGCATTTAGGCGTTTTTGGGTTTGGGAAGCATACTGCGACTGAGCACAAAAACACACAAAAAGGCTCGTACCGAAGCTAGAAAACCAAACCCGCGATGAGATCGTGGAAGTTATCCCGGGGAAGTTATCCTGGACGCCACAAAGATGGCGACCGCAGGCCGTAGGATAACTGTCAAAGGATAACTTCCAATCTTCGGCCCTACGAGGTTCTTTGAGAATTTCTTTGAATTTATTCCAAATTTTATTATAATATGTTCTGAAAACATTTTTAAAATTACTTGGCCAGCATGCCGAATTGAAAAACATGCTTGTAGGACTTGGAAATAATGTTCTACATTTTTAGAATAATTTTATCAACTCCCCATAGCTGGCCCTACGAGGTTCTTTGAGAATTTCATTGAATTTATTCCAAATTTTATTATAATATGTTCTGAAAACATTTTTAAAATTACTTGGCCAGCATGCCGAATTGAAAATCATGCTTGTAGGACTTGGAAATAATGTTCTACATTTTTAGAATAATTTTATCAACTCCCCATAGCTGGCCCTATGAGGTTCTTTGAGAATTTCTTTGAATTTATTCCAAATTTTATTATAATATGTTCTGAAAACCATTTTTAAAATTACTTGGCCAGCATGCCGAATTGAAAAACATGCTTGTAGGACTTGGAAATAATGTTCTACATTTTTAGAATAATTTTATCAACTCCCCATAGCTGGCCCTACGAGGTTCTTTGAGAATTTCTTTGAATTTATTCCAAATTTTATTATAATATGTTCTGAAAACATTTTGAAAATTACTTGGCAAGCATGCCGAATTGAAAAACATGCTTGTAGGACTTGGAAATAATGTTCTACATTTTTAGAATAATTTTATCAACTCCCCATAGCTGGCCCTACGAGGTTCTTTGAGAATTTCTTTGAATTTATTCCAAATTTTATTATAATATGTTCTGAAAACATTTTGAAAATTACTTGGCCAGCATGCCGAATTGAAAAACATGCTTGTAGGACTTGGAAATAATGTTCTACATTTTTAGAATAATTTTATCAACTCCCCATAGCTGGCCCTACGAGGTTCTTTGAGAATTTCTTTGAATTTATTCCAAATTTTATTAT
Source organism: Culex pipiens pallens (assembly GCF_016801865.2). Classification (NCBI taxonomy): domain Eukaryota; kingdom Metazoa; phylum Arthropoda; class Insecta; order Diptera; family Culicidae; genus Culex; species Culex pipiens. Next base: position 109,679,048 of record NC_068938.1, read on the forward strand.
AATATGTTCTGAAAACATTTTGAAAATTACTTGGCAAGCATGCCGAATTGAAAAACATGCTTGTAGGACTTGGAAATAATGTTCTACATTTTTAGAATAATTTTATCAACTCCCCATAGCTGGCCCTACGAGGTTCTTTGAGAATTTCTTTGAATTTATTCCAAATTTTATTATAATATGTTCTGAAAACATTTTGAAAATTACTTGGCCAGCATGCCGAATTGAAAAACATGCTTGTAGGACTTGGAAATAATGTTCTACATTTTTAGAATAATTTTATCAACTCCCCATAGCTGGCCCTACGAGGTTCTTTGAGAATTTCTTTGAATTTATTCCAAATTTTATTATAATATGTTCTGAAAACATTTTGAAAATTACTTGGCCAGCATGCCGAATTGAAAAACATGCTTGTAGGACTTGAAATAATGTTCTACATTTTTAGAATAATTTTATCAACTCCCCATAGCTGGCCCTATGAGGTTCTTTGAGAATTTCTTTGAATTTATTCCAAATTTTATTATAATATGTTCTGAAAACCATTTTTAAAATTACTTGGCCAGCATGCCGAATTGAAAAACATGCTTGTAGGACTTGGAAATAATGTTCTACATTTTTAGAATAATTTTATCAACTCCCCATAGCTGGCCCTACGAGGTTCTTTGAGAATTTCTTTGAATTTATTCCAAATTTTATTATAATATGTTCTGAAAACATTTTGAAAATTACTTGGCCAGCATGCCGAATTGAAAAACATGCTTGTAGGACTTGAAATAATGTTCTACATTTTTAGAATAATTTTATCAACTCCCCATAGCTGGCCCTATGAGGTTCTTTGAGAATTTCTTTGAATTTATTCCAAATTTTATTATAATATGTTCTGAAAACCATTTTTAAAATTACTTGGCCAGCATGCCGAATTGAAAAACATGCTTGTAGGACTTGGAAATAATGTTCTACATTTTTAGAATAATTTTATCAACTCCCCATAGCTGGCCCTACGAGGTTCTTTGAGAATTTCTTTGAATTTATTCCAAATTTTATTATAATATGTTCTGAAAACATTTTGAAAATTACTTGGCCAGCATGCCGAATTGAAAAACATGCTTGTAGGACTTGGAAATAATGTTCTACATTTTTAGAATAATTTTATCAACTCCCCATAGCTGGCCCTACGAGGTTCTTTGAGAATTTCTTTGAATTTATTCCAAATTTTATTATAATATGTTCTGAAAACATTTTGAAAATTACTTGGCAAGCATGCCGAATTGAAAAACATGCTTGTAGGACTTGGAAATAATGTTCTACATTTTTAGAATAATTTTATCAACTCCCCATAGCTGGCCCTACGAGGTTCTTTGAGAATTTCTTTGAATTTATTCCAAATTTTATTATAATATGTTCTGAAAACATTTTGAAAATTACTTGGCCAGCATGCCGAATTGAAAAACATGCTTGTAGGACTTGGAAATAATGTTCTACATTTTTAGAATAATTTTATCAACTCCCCATAGCTGGCCCTACGAGGTTCTTTGAGAATTTCTTTGAATTTATTCCAAATTTTATTATAATATGTTCTGAAAACATTTTGAAAATTACTTGGCAAGCATGCCGAATTGAAAAACATGCTTGTAGGACTTGGAAATAATGTTCTACATTTTTAGAATAATTTTATCAACTCCCCATAGCTGGCCCTACGAGGTTCTTTGAGAATTTCTTTGAATTTATTCCAAATTTTATTATAATATGTTCTGAAAACATTTTGAAAATTACTTGGCCAGCATGCCGAATTGAAAAACATGCTTGTAGGACTTGGAAATAATGTTCTACATTTTTAGAATAATTTTATCAACTCCCCATAGCTGGCCCTATGAGGTTCTTTGAGAATTTCTTTGAATTTATTCCAAATTTTATTATAATATGTTCTGAAAACCATTTTTAAAATTACTTGGCCAGCATGCCGAATTGAAAAACATGCTTGTAGGACTTGGAAATAATGTTCTACATTTTTAGAATAATTTTATCAACTCCCCATAGCTGGCCCTATGAGGTTCTTTGAGAATTTCTTTGAATTTATTCCAAATTTTATTATAATATGTTCTGAAAACATTTTGAAAATTACTTGGCAAGCATGCCGAATTGAAAAACATGCTTGTAGGACTTGGAAATAATGTTCTACATTTTTAGAATAATTTTATCAACTCCCCATAGCTGGCCCTACGAGGTTCTTTGAGAATTTCTTTGAATTTATTCCAAATTTTATTATAATATGTTCTGAAAACATTTTGAAAATTACTTGGCCAGCATGCCGAATTGAAAAACATGCTTGTAGGACTTGGAAATAATGTTCTACATTTTTAGAATAATTTTATCAACTCCCCATAGCTGGCCCTACGAGGTTCTTTGAGAATTTCTTTGAATTTATTCCAAATTTTATTATAATATGTTCTGAAAACATTTTGAAAATTACTTGGCCAGCATGCCGAATTGAAAAACATGCTTGTAGGACTTGGAAATAATGTTCTACATTTTTAGAATAATTTTATCAACTCCCCATAGCTGGCCCTACGAGGTTCTTTGAGAATTTCTTTGAATTTATTCCAAATTTTATTATAATATGTTCTGAAAACATTTTGAAAATTACTTGGCCAGCATGCCGAATTGAAAAACATGCTTGTAGGACTTGGAAATAATGTTCTACATTTTTAGAATAATTTTATCAACTCCCCATAGCTGGCCCTACGAGGTTCTTTGAGAATTTCTTTGAATTTATTCCAAATTTTATTATAATATGTTCTGAAAACATTTTTAAAATTACTTGGCCAGCATGCCGAATTGAAAAACATGCTTGTAGGACTTGGAAATAATGTTCTACATTTTTAGAATAATTTTATCAACTCCCCATAGCTGGCCCTACGAGGTTCTTTGAGAATTTCTTTGAATTTATTCCAAATTTTATTATAATATGTTCTGAAAACATTTTGAAAATTACTTGGCCAGCATGCCGAATTGAAAAACATGCTTGTAGGACTTGGAAATAATGTTCTACATTTTTAGAATAATTTTATCAACTCCCCATAGCTGGCCCTACGAGGTTCTTTGAGAATTTCTTTGAATTTATTCCAAATTTTATTATAATATGTTCTGAAAACATTTTGAAAATTACTTGGCCAGCATGCCGAATTGAAAAACATGCTTGTAGGACTTGGAAATAATGTTCTACATTTTTAGAATAATTTTATCAACTCCCCATAGCTGGCCCTACGAGGTTCTTTGAGAATTTCTTTGAATTTATTCCAAATTTTATTATAATATGTTCTGAAAACATTTTGAAAATTACTTGGCAAGCATGCCGAATTGAAAAACATGCTTGTAGGACTTGGAAATAATGTTCTACATTTTTAGAATAATTTTATCAACTCCCCATAGCTGGCCCTACGAGGTTCTTTGAGAATTTCTTTGAATTTATTCCAAATTTTATTATAATATGTTCTGAAAACATTTTGAAAATTACTTGGCCAGCATGCCGAATTGAAAAACATGCTTGTAGGACTTGGAAATAATGTTCTACATTTTTAGAATAATTTTATCAACTCCCCATAGCTGGCCCTACGAGGTTCTTTGAGAATTTCTTTGAATTTATTCCAAATTTTATTATAATATGTTCTGAAAACATTTTGAAAATTACTTGGCCAGCATGCCGAATTGAAAAACATGCTTGTAGGACTTGGAAATAATGTTCTACATTTTTAGAATAATTTTATCAACTCCCCATAGCTGGCCCTACGAGGTTCTTTGAGAATTTCTTTGAATTTATTCCAAATTTTATTATAATATGTTCTGAAAACATTTTGAAAATTACTTGGCCAGCATGCCGAATTGAAAAACATGCTTGTAGGACTTGGAAATAATGTTCTACATTTTTAGAATAATTTTATCAACTCCCCATAGCTGGCCCTACGAGGTTCTTTGAGAATTTCTTTGAATTTATTCCAAATTTTATTATAATATGTTCTGAAAACATTTTGAAAATTACTTGGCCAGCATGCCGAATTGAAAAACATGCTTGTAGGACTTGGAAATAATGTTCTACATTTTTAGAATAATTTTATCAACTCCCCATAGCTGGCCCTACGAGGTTCTTTGAGAATTTCTTTGAATTTATTCCAAATTTTATTATAATATGTTCTGAAAACATTTTGAAAATTACTTGGCAAGCATGCCGAATTGAAAAACATGCTTGTAGGACTTGGAAATAATGTTCTACATTTTTAGAATAATTTTATCAACTCCCCATAGCTGGCCCTACGAGGTTCTTTGAGAATTTCTTTGAATTTATTCCAAATTTTATTATAATATGTTCTGAAAACATTTTGAAAATTACTTGGCCAGCATGCCGAATTGAAAAACATGCTTGTAGGACTTGGAAATAATGTTCTACATTTTTAGAATAATTTTATCAACTCCCCATAGCTGGCCCTACGAGGTTCTTTGAGAATTTCTTTGAATTTATTCCAAATTTTATTATAATATGTTCTGAAAACATTTTGAAAATTACTTGGCCAGCATGCCGAATTGAAAAACATGCTTGTAGGACTTGGAAATAATGTTCTACATTTTTAGAATAATTTTATCAACTCCCCATAGCTGGCCCTACGAGGTTCTTTGAGAATTTCTTTGAATTTATTCCAAATTTTATTATAATATGTTCTGAAAACATTTTTAAAATTACTTGGCCAGCATGCCGAATTGAAAAACATGCTTGTAGGACTTGGAAATAATGTTCTACATTTTTAGAATAATTTTATCAACTCCCCATAGCTGGCCCTACGAGGTTCTTTGAGAATTTCTTTGAATTTATTCCAAATTTTATTATAATATGTTCTGAAAACATTTTTAAAATTACTTGGCCAGCATGCCGAATTGAAAAACATGCTTGTAGGACTTGGAAATAATGTTCTACATTTTTAGAATAATTTTATCAACTCCCCATAGCTGGCCCTACGAGGTTCTTTGAGAATTTCTTTGAATTTATTCCAAATTTTATTATAATATGTTCTGAAAACATTTTGAAAATTACTTGGCCAGCATGCCGAATTGAAAAACATGCTTGTAGGACTTGGAAATAATGTTCTACATTTTTAGAATAATTTTATCAACTCCCCATAGCTGGCCCTACGAGGTTCTTTGAGAATTTCTTTGAATTTATTCCAAATTTTATTATAATATGTTCTGAAAACATTTTGAAAATTACTTGGCCAGCATGCCGAATTGAAAAACATGCTTGTAGGACTTGGAAATAATGTTCTACATTTTTAGAATAATTTTATCAACTCCCCATAGCTGGCCCTACGAGGTTCTTTGAGAATTTCTTTGAATTTATTCCAAATTTTATTATAATATGTTCTGAAAACATTTTGAAAATTACTTGGCCAGCATGCCGAATTGAAAAACATGCTTGTAGGACTTGGAAATAATGTTCTACATTTTTAGAATAATTTTATCAACTCCCCATAGCTGGCCCTACGAGGTTCTTTGAGAATTTCTTTGAATTTATTCCAAATTTTATTATAATATGTTCTGAAAACATTTTTAAAATTACTTGGCCAGCATGCCGAATTGAAAAACATGCTTGTAGGACTTGGAAATAATGTTCTACATTTTTAGAATAATTTTATCAACTCCCCATAGCTGGCCCTACGAGGTTCTTTGAGAATTTCTTTGAATTTATTCCAAATTTTATTATAATATGTTCTGAAAACATTTTGAAAATTACTTGGCCAGCATGCCGAATTGAAAAACATGCTTGTAGGACTTGGAAATAATGTTCTACATTTTTAGAATAATTTTATCAACTCCCCATAGCTGGCCCTACGAGGTTCTTTGAGAATTTCTTTGAATTTATTCCAAATTTTATTATAATATGTTCTGAAAACATTTTGAAAATTACTTGGCCAGCATGCCGAATTGAAAAACATGCTTGTAGGACTTGGAAATAATGTTCTACATTTTTAGAATAATTTTATCAACTCCCCATAGCTGGCCCTACGAGGTTCTTTGAGAATTTCTTTGAATTTATTCCAAATTTTATTATAATATGTTCTGAAAACATTTTGAAAATTACTTGGCCAGCATGCCGAATTGAAAAACATGCTTGTAGGACTTGGAAATAATGTTCTACATTTTTAGAATAATTTTATCAACTCCCCATAGCTGGCCCTACGAGGTTCTTTGAGAATTTCTTTGAATTTATTCCAAATTTTATTATAATATGTTCTGAAAACATTTTGAAAATTACTTGGCAAGCATGCCGAATTGAAAAACATGCTTGTAGGACTTGGAAATAATGTTCTACATTTTTAGAATAATTTTATCAACTCCCCATAGCTGGCCCTACGAGGTTCTTTGAGAATTTCTTTGAATTTATTCCAAATTTTATTATAATATGTTCTGAAAACATTTTGAAAATTACTTGGCCAGCATGCCGAATTGAAAAACATGCTTGTAGGACTTGGAAATAATGTTCTACATTTTTAGAATAATTTTATCAACTCCCCATAGCTGGCCCTACGAGGTTCTTTGAGAATTTCTTTGAATTTATTCCAAATTTTATTATAATATGTTCTGAAAACATTTTTAAAATTACTTGGCCAGCATGCCGAATTGAAAAACATGCTTGTAGGACTTGGAAATAATGTTCTACATTTTTAGAATAATTTTATCAACTCCCCATAGCTGGCCCTACGAGGTTCTTTGAGAATTTCTTTGAATTTATTCCAAATTTTATTATAATATGTTCTGAAAACATTTTGAAAATTACTTGGCCAGCATGCCGAATTGAAAAACATGCTTGTAGGACTTGGAAATAATGTTCTACATTTTTAGAATAATTTTATCAACTCCCCATAGCTGGCCCTACGAGGTTCTTTGAGAATTTCTTTGAATTTATTCCAAATTTTATTATAATATGTTCTGAAAACATTTTGAAAATTACTTGGCCAGCATGCCGAATTGAAAAACATGCTTGTAGGACTTGGAAATAATGTTCTACATTTTTAGAATAATTTTATCAACTCCCCATAGCTGGCCCTACGAGGTTCTTTGAGAATTTCTTTGAATTTATTCCAAATTTTATTATAATATGTTCTGAAAACATTTTGAAAATTACTTGGCCAGCATGCCGAATTGAAAAACATGCTTGTAGGACTTGGAAATAATGTTCTACATTTTTAGAATAATTTTATCAACTCCCCATAGCTGGCCCTACGAGGTTCTTTGAGAATTTCTTTGAATTTATTCCAAATTTTATTATAATATGTTCTGAAAACATTTTGAAAATTACTTGGCCAGCATGCCGAATTGAAAAACATGCTTGTAGGACTTGGAAATAATGTTCTACATTTTTAGAATAATTTTATCAACTCCCCATAGCTGGCCCTACGAGGTTCTTTGAGAATTTCTTTGAATTTATTCCAAATTTTATTATAATATGTTCTGAAAACATTTTGAAAATTACTTGGCAAGCATGCCGAATTGAAAAACATGCTTGTAGGACTTGGAAATAATGTTCTACATTTTTAGAATAATTTTATCAACTCCCCATAGCTGGCCCTACGAGGTTCTTTGAGAATTTCTTTGAATTTATTCCAAATTTTATTATAATATGTTCTGAAAACATTTTGAAAATTACTTGGCCAGCATGCCGAATTGAAAAACATGCTTGTAGGACTTGGAAATAATGTTCTACATTTTTAGAATAATTTTATCAACTCCCCATAGCTGGCCCTACGAGGTTCTTTGAGAATTTCTTTGAATTTATTCCAAATTTTATTATAATATGTTCTGAAAACATTTTGAAAATTACTTGGCCAGCATGCCGAATTGAAAAACATGCTTGTAGGACTTGGAAATAATGTTCTACATTTTTAGAATAATTTTATCAACTCCCCATAGCTGGCCCTACGAGGTTCTTTGAGAATTTCTTTGAATTTATTCCAAATTTTATTATAATATGTTCTGAAAACATTTTTAAAATTACTTGGCCAGCATGCCGAATTGAAAAACATGCTTGTAGGACTTGGAAATAATGTTCTACATTTTTAGAATAATTTTATCAACTCCCCATAGCTGGCCCTATGAGGTTCTTTGAGAATTTCTTTGAATTTATTCCAAATTTTATTATAATATGTTCTGAAAACCATTTTTAAAATTACTTGGCCAGCATGCCGAATTGAAAAACATGCTTGTAGGACTTGGAAATAATGTTCTACATTTTTAGAATAATTTTATCAACTCCCCATAGCTGGCCCTACGAGGTTCTTTGAGAATTTCTTTGAATTTATTCCAAATTTTATTATAATATGTTCTGAAAACATTTTGAAAATTACTTGGCCAGCATGCCGAATTGAAAAACATGCTTGTAGGACTTGGAAATAATGTTCTACATTTTTAGAATAATTTTATCAACTCCCCATAGCTGGCCCTACGAGGTTCTTTGAGAATTTCTTTGAATTTATTCCAAATTTTATTATAATATGTTCTGAAAACATTTTTGAAATTACTTGGCCAGCATGCCGAATTGAAAAACATGCTTGTAGGACTTGGAAATAATGTTCTACATTTTTAGAATAATTTTATCAACTCCCCATAGCTGGCCCTACGAGGTTCTTTGAGAATTTCTTTGAATTTATTCCAAATTTTATTATAATATGTTCTGAAAACATTTTGAAAATTACTTGGCAAGCATGCCGAAATGAAAAACATGCTTGTAGGACTTGGAAATAATGTTCTACATTTTTAGAATAATTTTATCAACTCCCCATAGCTGGCCCTACGAGGTTCTTTGAGAATTTCATTGAATTTATTCCAAATTTTATTATAATATGTTCTGAAAACATTTTGAAAATTACTTGGCCAGCATGCCGAATTGAAAAACATGCTTGTAGGACTTGGAAATAATGTTCTACATTTTTAGAATAATTTTATCAACTCCCCATAGCTGGCCCTACGAGGTTCTTTGAGAATTTCTTTGAATTTATTCCAAATTTTATTATAATATGTTCTGAAAACATTTTGAAAATTACTTGGCCAGCATGCCGAAATGAAAAACATGCTTGTAGGACTTGGAAATAATGTTCTACATTTTTAGAATAATTTTATCAACTCCCCATAGCTGGCCCTACGAGGTTCTTTGAGAATTTCATTGAATTTATTCCAAATTTTATTATAATATGTTCTGAAAACATTTTTAAAATTACTTGGCCAGCATGCCGAATTGAAAAACATGCTTGTAGGACTTGGAAATAATGTTCTACATTTTTAGAATAATTTTATCAACTCCCCATAGCTGGCCCTATGAGGTTCTTTGAGAATTTCTTTGAATTTATTCCAAATTTTATTATAATATGTTCTGAAAACCATTTTTAAAATTACTTGGCCAGCATGCCGAATTGAAAAACATGCTTGTAGGACTTGGAAATAATGTTCTACATTTTTAGAATAATTTTATCAACTCCCCATAGCTGGCCCTACGAGGTTCTTTGAGAATTTCTTTGAATTTATTCCAAATTTTATTATAATATGTTCTGAAAACATTTTGAAAATTACTTGGCAAGCATGCCGAATTGAAAAACATGCTTGTAGGACTTGGAAATAATGTTCTACATTTTTAGAATAATTTTATCAACTCCCCATAGCTGGCCCTATGAGGTTCTTTGAGAATTTCTTTGAATTTATTCCAAATTTTATTATAATATGTTCTGAAAACATTTTTAAAATTACTTGGCCAGCATGCCGAATTGAAAAACATGCTTGTAGGACTTGGAAATAATGTTCTACATTTTTAGAATAATTTTATCAACTCCCCATAGCTGGCCCTACGAGGTTCTTTGAGAATTTCTTTGAATTTATTCCAAATTTTATTATAATATGTTCTGAAAACATTTTGAAAATTACTTGGCAAGCATGCCGAATTGAAAAACATGCTTGTAGGACTTGGAAATAATGTTCTACATTTTTAGAATAATTTTATCAACTCCCCATAGCTGGCCCTACGAGGTTCTTTGAGAATTTCTTTGAATTTATTCCAAATTTTATTATAATATGTTCTGAAAACATTTTGAAAATTACTTGGCAAGCATGCCGAATTGAAAAACATGCTTGTAGGACTTGGAAATAATGTTCTACATTTTTAGAATAATTTTATCAACTCCCCATAGCTGGCCCTATGAGGTTCTTTGAGAATTTCTTTGAATTTATTCCAAATTTTATTATAATATGTTCTGAAAACATTTTGAAAATTACTTGGCCAGCATGCCGAATTGAAAAACATGCTTGTAGGACTTGGAAATAATGTTCTACATTTTTAGAATAATTTTATCAACTCCCCATAGCTGGCCCTACGAGGTTCTTTGAGAATTTCTTTGAATTTATTCCAAATTTTATTATAATATGTTCTGAAAACATTTTTAAAATTACTTGGCCAGCATGCCGAATTGAAAAACATGCTTGTAGGACTTGGAAATAATGTTCTACATTTTTAGAATAATTTTATCAACTCCCCATAGCTGGCCCTACGAGGTTCTTTGAGAATTTCATTGAATTTATTCCAAATTTTATTATAATATGTTCTGAAAACATTTTTAAAATTACTTGGCCAGCATGCCGAATTGAAAAACATGCTTGTAGGACTTGGAAATAATGTTCTACATTTTTAGAATAATTTTATCAACTCCCCATAGCTGGCCCTATGAGGTTCTTTGAGAATTTCTTTGAATTTATTCCAAATTTTATTATAATATGTTCTGAAAACCATTTTTAAAATTACTTGGCCAGCATGCCGAATTGAAAAACATGCTTGTAGGACTTGGAAATAATGTTCTACATTTTTAGAATAATTTTATCAACTCCCCATAGCTGGCCCTACGAGGTTCTTTGAGAATTTCTTTGAATTTATTCCAAATTTTATTATAATATGTTCTGAAAACATTTTGAAAATTACTTGGCAAGCATGCCGAATTGAAAAACATGCTTGTAGGACTTGGAAATAATGTTCTACATTTTTAGAATAATTTTATCAACTCCCCATAGCTGGCCCTACGAGGTTCTTTGAGAATTTCTTTGAATTTATTCCAAATTTTATTATAATATGTTCTGAAAACATTTTGAAAATTACTTGGCCAGCATGCCGAATTGAAAAACATGCTTGTAGGACTTGGAAATAATGTTCTACATTTTTAGAATAATTTTATCAACTCCCCATAGCTGGCCCTACGAGGTTCTTTGAGAATTTCTTTGAATTTATTCCAAATTTTATTATAATATGTTCTGAAAACATTTTGAAAATTACTTGGCAAGCATGCCGAATTGAAAAAACATGCTTGTAGGACTTGGAAATAATGTTCTACATTTTTAGAATAATTTTATCAACTCCCCATAGCTGGCCCTACGAGGTTCTTTGAGAATTTCTTTGAATTTATTCCAAATTTTATTATAATATGTTCTGAAAACATTTTGAAAATTACTTGGCAAGCATGCCGAATTGAAAAAACATGCTTGTAGGACTTGGAAATAATGTTCTACATTTTTAGAATAATTTTATCAACTCCCCATAGCTGGCCCTACGAGGTTCTTTGAGAATTTCTTTGAATTTATTCCAAATTTTATTATAATATGTTCTGAAAACATTTTGAAAATTACTTGGCAAGCATGCCGAATTGAAAAACATGCTTGTAGGACTTGGAAATAATGTTCTACATTTTTAGAATAATTTTATCAACTCCCCATAGCTGGCCCTACGAGGTTCTTTGAGAATTTCTTTGAATTTATTCCAAATTTTATTATAATATGTTCTGAAAACATTTTGAAAATTACTTGGCCAGCATGCCGAATTGAAAAACATGCTTGTAGGACTTGGAAATAATGTTCTACATTTTTAGAATAATTTTATCAACTCCCCATAGCTGGCCCTATGAGGTTCTTTGAGAATTTCTTTGAATTTATTCCAAATTTTATTATAATATGTTCTGAAAACCATTTTTAAAATTACTTGGCCAGCATGCCGAATTGAAAAACATGCTTGTAGGACTTGGAAATAATGTTCTACATTTTTAGAATAATTTTATCAACTCCCCATAGCTGGCCCTACGAGGTTCTTTGAGAATTTCTTTGAATTTATTCCAAATTTTATTATAATATGTTCTGAAAACATTTTGAAAATTACTTGGCAAGCATGCCGAATTGAAAAACATGCTTGTAGGACTTGGAAATAATGTTCTACATTTTTAGAATAATTTTATCAACTCCCCATAGCTGGCCCTACGAGGTTCTTTGAGAATTTCATTGAATTTATTCCAAATTTCATTATAATATGTTCTGAAAACATTTTTAAAATTACTTGGCCAGCATGCCGAATTGAAAAACATGCTTGTAGGACTTGGAAATAATGTTCTACATTTTTAGAATAATTTTATCAACTCCCCATAGCTGGCCCTATGAGGTTCTTTGAGAATTTCTTTGAATTTATTCCAAATTTTATTATAATATGTTCTGAAAACCATTTTTAAAATTACTTGGCCAGCATGCCGAATTGAAAAACATGCTTGTAGGACTTGGAAATAATGTTCTACATTTTTAGAATAATTTTATCAACTCCCCATAGCTGGCCCTACGAGGTTCTTTGAGAATTTCTTTGAATTTATTCCAAATTTTATTATAATATGTTCTGAAAACATTTTGAAAATTACTTGGCAAGCATGCCGAATTGAAAAAACATGCTTGTAGGACTTGGAAATAATGTTCTACATTTTTAGAATAATTTTATCAACTCCCCATAGCTGGCCCTACGAGGTTCTTTGAGAATTTCTTTGAATTTATTCCAAATTTTATTATAATATGTTCTGAAAACATTTTGAAAATTACTTGGCAAGCATGCCGAATTGAAAAAACATGCTTGTAGGACTTGGAAATAATGTTCTACATTTTTAGAATAATTTTATCAACTCCCCATAGCTGGCCCTACGAGGTTCTTTGAGAATTTCTTTGAATTTATTCCAAATTTTATTATAATATGTTCTGAAAACATTTTTAAAATTACTTGGCCAGCATGCCGAATTGAAAAACATGCTTGTAGGACTTGGAAATAATGTTCTACATTTTTAGAATAATTTTATCAACTCCCCATAGCTGGCCCTACGAGGTTCTTTGAGAATTTCATTGAATTTATTCCAAATTTCATTATAATATGTTCTGAAAACATTTTGAAAATTACTTGGCAAGCATGCCGAATTGAAAAACATGCTTGTAGGACTTGGAAATAATGTTCTACATTTTTAGAATAATTTTATCAACTCCCCATAGCTGGCCCTACGAGGTTCTTTGAGAATTTCTTTGAATTTATTCCAAATTTTATTATAATATGTTCTGAAAACATTTTGAAAATTACTTGGCAAGCATGCCGAATTGAAAAACATGCTTGTAGGACTTGGAAATAATGTTCTACATTTTTAGAATAATTTTATCAACTCCCCATAGCTGGCCCTACGAGGTTCTTTGAGAATTTCATTGAATTTATTCCAAATTTCATTATAATATGTTCTGAAAACATTTTTAAAATTACTTGGCCAGCATGCCGAATTGAAAAACATGCTTGTAGGACTTGGAAATAATGTTCTACATTTTTAGAATAATTTTATCAACTCCCCATAGCTGGCCCTATGAGGTTCTTTGAGAATTTCTTTGAATTTATTCCAAATTTTATTATAATATGTTCTGAAAACCATTTTTAAAATTACTTGGCCAGCATGCCGAATTGAAAAACATGCTTGTAGGACTTGGAAATAATGTTCTACATTTTTAGAATAATTTTATCAACTCCCCATAGCTGGCCCTACGAGGTTCTTTGAGAATTTCTTTGAATTTATTCCAAATTTTATTATAATATGTTCTGAAAACATTTTGAAAATTACTTGGCAAGCATGCCGAATTGAAAAAACATGCTTGTAGGACTTGGAAATAATGTTCTACATTTTTAGAATAATTTTATCAACTCCCCATAGCTGGCCCTACGAGGTTCTTTGAGAATTTCTTTGAATTTATTCCAAATTTTATTATAATATGTTCTGAAAACATTTTGAAAATTACTTGGCAAGCATGCCGAATTGAAAAACATGCTTGTAGGACTTGGAAATAATGTTCTACATTTTTAGAATAATTTTATCAACTCCCCATAGCTGGCCCTACGAGGTTCTTTGAGAATTTCTTTGAATTTATTCCAAATTTTATTATAATATGTTCTGAAAACATTTTGAAAATTACTTGGCAAGCATGCCGAATTGAAAAACATGCTTGTAGGACTTGGAAATAATGTTCTACATTTTTAGAATAATTTTATCAACTCCCCATAGCTGGCCCTATGAGGTTCTTTGAGAATTTCTTTGAATTTATTCCAAATTTTATTATAATATGTTCTGAAAACCATTTTTAAAATTACTTGGCCAGCATGCCGAATTGAAAAACATGCTTGTAGAACTAGGTAATAATGTTCTGCATTATTAAAATAATTGTTTTAGCCTCTCATAGCTGGCCCAACGAGGATTTGAATTTTTATTTTCATTCATTAATTTTTCTTTTTGGGAGCGTTTAGGTTTTTCGGTTTTTTTTTTGTAAATTCAAATTTTGCATCATTAATCTTTATTTGTTTTTCATTTTTATATTTTTTTAACACTGAACCTTGCAAATGTTTAAATAATGTTTACTTCCTTTAATCATTTTTATTTGTCATAATCGGCCGTAGGATAACCAGAAGTTATCCTGGATGCCATAAAGATGGCCGCCGTTAGCGGCCGTAGGATAACCGTCCAGGATAACTTCAGCCAGGTCCCGCGATGTGCGTTGTCACTGGCGCATGGGAAGCTTAGACGCTCACCAGAAATTCGTTCACTCAGAGATCGATCAGAGAATGAGCAAAATAAAAAAGAAAGGCAAAAGAATGAACATGGGGCTTCAGAACGGATAACTGCTTGCGTCTAGTATGCGTTCACTGAAGCTTAGCATAGATAATCATGAAAGGCGATGTGTGATGAACGAGCAATCGATAAAGCAACTTGCACTAAAAAGGGGTAATCTAGTATCAAAACTCTATACGCGCCAGCATTCCTCGCGTCTGCATGTGAAACTCAACTTGACAACTTGTCGACGAGGCGACGAAAATCGATCATCCATGATTTTTTGCAGATTTTTCGAATGAATATTTTTCGAGAAATGATTTGGGAACGAAGCTGGATTTGGCGTCGGAGCCAAAAGCAAACCCTATTTCAATAAAAGTTTAAATGTTTCACAGATCAACAAAGAAAAACAAAAGCACATCATGGGGAGCCATGCATTGAAAAGTTCATTTTTTGTTTGTTTGTAAGAGCCGAATGGCTTACCAATCAGAATTGTATAGAGAAGTGGGGTGTCGTTGGTCGGTGTTATTCTTAGATCTCACTGGCGAAGCAAAATTCATATGTTTTCCACTGAAATAAACAGTTTGAAACGCAGTGTTTGAATAAAATAAAATTCATACACAAATATTTTCCAGCTATATTTTGATCGATTTACTTTAAATAAAAAAATAAAACTTTGCTATTTGAGCAAATCAAATAGTTCACCGCCCACACTATCAGTCTACGTTCCGTTCCTCCCTTATCTGCCCAGCAGCTCACTCACATTTCCACGGGGCTTCGTTCACTATTTTCCTGCAAACGCAAACTATGCAAACACTCATGTTGGTACACAACAAACGCACACACATGCAAACGACTCGTGGAAAAGGTTTTTTTTTCCTCTCCGCGTGTTGATTGTGGGCTAACATTTCAAAATGGGTAAAAAAAGAAAAAAAAATCGACGTTGATTTTAGCCACTCACACTTGGTGGAACTATTTGCCTTTGTCCAACGTGGGCGCAGATCTATTCCAAATTTTATTGCGCGTTTCCCAGATTAAAATTTACATATTGAATCCAGGGAAATATTTGACGTAGGTCGTTTTTCCTCGTTGGAAAACTAAAAGTTGCACCTCTCCCTCCCGGAATGATTCCAAAACGGGGAAGAGAGAAAAAAAAACACACACAACTTTAATTGCGATCGATCGATTTCAGGTTGATGCGTTTGGCGCGAGATGCGTTTCAATGCTCTAACCCTCCCCCCGAAATGGGCACTGAACTGAAACTAATGATTTTCATGCGCCAATAAAACGCGAACCATTCAGCTCGAAATTGTTATTTCTGCGAACTCGATCCCCAACATCGAATGCTTGTGATTACGATTGACGGAGAAAAAATAAAGTTCACACCACCACCATTAGTGTTGCCTACATTTAGGGGCAGACACTAACTGATTGCAGACAAACAAAATCACGGCTCGCACACTCAAGTGCCTTTAAGCAGATGCTAATGGACAGTAATCGCGAGACAGAGAAAGATGCTGGCCGGAGATCAATTTAGGAGGCTCGGTTTGACCACGCACATAAAGTTTAATGGACACGTGTGAGGGCAAAGAGGAGGGAGGAGGAGCACGACAGGACAGGGTTGATGGCTAAACGTTTGAGATATTCGAGGTTCTTCTCCTGGAGAAGAGTGAGCGGGAAAACGCACCAAGAAAAAAAAGCAGAGTGCTAAAATAAGCGTGACCATTATCGTCATCGCTTTTCGGGACACCAAAATGATTGCAAGGTGTTGAGACGGTGTTCATCATTATGAATGTTTATTCTTACTTTTTCTGTTTCTTTATAGGTAATTAAAACTTCAATAAAGAATCAAATGAATGTTTATCAACTCGCGGTACCTTGGAAACGTTTTATTCGTTGTTGAATGTAAAGTTTCTGTAAAATTTCCTGCTCTTGAATATAAAAAAAATTAGCCAAACTTTTTTAAATGTCCACAAAAAGTGTAATATTCCAAAACTCTGAAAATTTAAAATTCATTACTGTTCCTGTCATTCTTGAACAACCTACTTTTCGGTACAAAAATAACAAAATCGAATAGAAACACTTATAATTCTGTTCAAACGGTATTTTTGCAAAAAAAAATCGTATTTATCCAACTCAGCGAACCTCGTTGAAATGTACGACTCGCATGGTGTATTTTTCCGAGAACATTAAGATAAAAAAAATCGGCAAGTCTGATATTTGGCACCATGAAAGAAGGGCTCTTTCCCGCGACATTTTGCGGGGTCCTTTTTTTGAAGATTTTTTTGAAGATTTCATATAATTTTTCAACAGAAAAGTCGATAGAAATCGATGGGTTCATGTTCATATCCTTCAAATAACTTATGAATGTGCATCAAGAGACTCTAAATTTCATATTAGACCTCAAATAAAAAGTTTACAACCCAAATTTACCAGATTTCTTGCTTTTTTGGAAATGAAATTTATGGAAATTATTTTATTAGAATTATAAAAAAAATCAGTAGCGGTGTTCATCGTTAGATACTTTTTTATGGAAATTGTTCAGAAAACAACTTGTCGAATTTTTTATCTTGAGTTTGCTTTAGAAAATACACCGTGCTCGTGCTTAAAAAAAACTTCTGTTCCACAAAAAAAACTTTAAGACGCAACAACCAGCAGTCCGATTGAACAGATAAAATCAAGTAAAATTGCAGAATATCTTCCCAGCTTTTCAAAAATATTTTTGCAGGTTTCTTTTCCTTCATGAAGTATTATTTAAATTGCCAAATATTTAACATTAAAAAACAATACTTCAAACTGCCTTTAACAATAAAATACCGGACAATTTATGAAAACAAAAAATTATAAGGGGGGGCAAAAAAAATAAAAAAAAGCTAAAAATTGAAATTTTAGGCCACGGTGTCAACATTTGAATGAAAAACTTTTTTTAAATGCTTCATACACCTGTCCAGTTGTTTTGCAATCGTTGGTTTCCAAAATTTCTTAATACTGACGAAAATTTTATTTTTGCGAGCATAAAAAGTTTTTGCAGTGCTGTACATTGTAATTTCATAAAAGTTCAAATTATTTTCAAACGAGTCCAAACATGTTAAATATGATTATCAATGCATAAAAAGGCATTTAAGATTGTTCTTAGTTGATTAGACCTCTATTTCCATTAAAATTTTGATATTTTTTTGAAAAAATATTTTTTGCCCCCTGATATTTCAGACCAAGGGAAGGGGAGGGGAGGGCGACATAAACTGTGAAAAATATTTGCAACGGCCTAAGTTATGTTGAAAAAGTCAAATAATAGAATCGGATCTACTTTTCTTGAAAAGTCCTAATCATAACCAGCAGCATTTTTGTTTGTATAAATTTGTAGTTGTAATCTCCAAAACACTATATTTTCTAATCAGTAAAGCAAATTGTATTTCAATTATGACAGCAAATCAAAATTCAACAGCATCTTTGAAACATAAATTACAAAAAAAAAAATAAAAAGAGGTATTCAATTTCATAATTAATAAGTAGTTATTTCATTTAAATTCCAAATAAAACAAATTGTAGTGTTTATGCACGTTAGCAACAACGTTTGGTGACGTTCTTAATTTATTTTGGTCTAGAAACATATTTAAAACTTCTCTTTTTACTTTATTTATTTCTGTAAATAACTGTTTGCAAAAAAAAAACTGAAGTACTTGAACTATTATTGATTCTTTAAAGGATTTTTTTTTTTGAATTTGTATTCAACCGAAACATTAATTTTTTTTATTAATATTTTTAAACTTAATTCTTTGTCATTCTTCGGCATTACGGTTTTTTAAATTTAGCTTAAAATTCGTTATTTGTTCCATTTTCTTTAAAGTTTTTATTAGTTTTTTTTAGTAAGTTTGCGTTTTTCAGCTTAGTACGATGCAAAAATTTCTCAAACTTAATGTCTCTTGAGTGGTTTCAATATTTCAATAAAAATATCATTGTAAGAGAAATTTATACACCTATAATGTTGTTTTGCACACATTAATTTTCAAAAAAAAAATAAATTTTGACGAAACATTTTTTTTGCGAGAAAAAAACTAATTTAAAAAGCCAAAAAAAAAATCGTAAAAGTGATTATCAACGCAAGACAGCACACATTTTTGATCGTTTTTAGTATATTGCACGGCTATAAAATTATTATTTTCTGACATTTAAAAAATATTCAAACAATGGTTGAAAATAGCTAACAAATTACACGATTTTGATTGCTTTCTTCGCAGTGAAAACAAAATTCAATTTTAGATCACCTTATTTCAGATTCCAAACCATGAAACTTGGGATGTTATGAGCATATTTTATGCAACTCACAAAAATACTATGGATATTCTAGAGGAAACTTGATTTCGAACAAACATTTATGTTGGGTAATGGAGTTTGGCGCTTTGTTACCCTCTCAAAGGGGAAATCTAGGCCAACTATAGGTTGATTTTTATGACATGATTTATCAGATTTCATAATTTGTTGAAAAAATATCTGCAACTTTTTGAAATATGCTTGATTGATATTGTTTGATTGTTTTTTTGTTAATTATTTGGGAATCATCTCAAAATAAATGAATAATTTTATGGCAACATGAATCTGGAAAATAAAATTAATAAAAACCCTATATCAAGCCAACGTCTTCCAACCTCAAGATATCCAAAAGCTCTCCCGTTGTAAGATTGTCTGAGGCACTGACCAATCTCTCCAGCCAACCAACTTGAGTCAACCTCCAAAGAGCCCTCTTGTCTGGACGGCCCGTTTTTATAACAGCTCGAACGTGTTTATTAGGCTTTTAAACAAATTAACCAAACCATCGAGAACGGGTTAGCAAAAAGAGGCAACTCTCAAATCCTTCTAATGTAACTCCCGGGGGAACCGGACGGGGAACGCAGAACAAATTTCTGTACGTGATTTTTATCCGAAAAAAAGTCAGGGCGCGAACGGTCCCGTCCGGGGGTCAACGTGGAGGAACTAGAACTAAAGAGAAAAACCAATAATTGGATGTGTTTAAGTGTAATTTCGAACGACGAGGAGATCGGCGAGATCTTGGATGTCCGAGGGTGAGCGGGCTCGATTCGTGGATCGTGACTTGGGTCGAGTGAAAGGACGACTTTAAGCTGGCGAGATGTTTGCTCGAGATTTAACTCGATCGCCTTAAGCTTAAGGGGATAGAGATGATTGCGAACACGTGAAAAGGATGTCGGGAATTGGCCCGGGACGAATTATGGTCAAGGATGATTGGTTGTCCGAGCGGGGAACTGTATGGGAAATTGCAGGAAGATGCGAAATCTTTGGATTGGGGAAGAATCGAGATCTCGCTGAAGTTAATTGTGTTATTTTTTTTCGAGACAGAGCTATTAAACTATCAATCAAAGTCTGTACGAATGAATCGTGAGGTCTGATTCTTTAGCCAGATATTGTAACAGATCTGATAAAAATAATTCAATATTTTTGAGTAAGCTAAAGTTGTAAACAATCTGAATAATCGTGTTATTTTACAAAAGCACCTAATTTGAAGTGACTAGAAACTATTCAACTTGAACTAATGGCTGATTCCCTGTTGGTGAAATTACACGAATTTGGTTCGCTTTGTAACTTAATATGCGAGTGCTCAAGCGAATGTTAAACACTAATTCACGACACTGCTTCAAC
This sequence comes from Culex pipiens pallens, assembly GCF_016801865.2. Taxonomy (NCBI): domain Eukaryota; kingdom Metazoa; phylum Arthropoda; class Insecta; order Diptera; family Culicidae; genus Culex; species Culex pipiens. The sequence continues at coordinate 109,699,639 of NC_068938.1, forward strand.
ATTGTGACATGTGAGTAAGAGTGAGCAAATGTACAATTACTCTGGTTTAGATCTCCATTTGCCTTTGTGATTATCCATTGTCCGGCAGACCAGTTTGGGAACGTTGACATCTGACATTATAGTCACGGAGCAGTTCCTCGGAATACAAAACATCTACGACTGTCCATTGTTTCGTCCACCACATGGACAAACACACATTCACACAAAACCCCCCGATCTGCTTTGGATTATCCGGTCCGAGTTCCGACGTTGGCGGCTTAACTCACAAAGCATGAAAAAAAAGTGCCAAGAAAAACACGCACACACAAACTTATTACACGGTCTTTTCATGCTGCGCGACTTGGCCAAAAGCGACGAACCTCTGGTGGTCGGCCTTTTTTGCTCGCTTTGTGACAAGAAGAGCAGTGTAAATACGAGCGCGGGCCAGGAGGAAACGTGCGAATCACTCTGTGTGTACACGTGGATGACAGACGGACGGACCTGGACGAACCCCCTCCTCGGTCTGTCTTCAAATATCATAACAAAAGTAGCTTTACATCAGGTTAGTTGGAGGGAAAAATACGATTTAATTACCTATCAGGGTTGAAAAGTTAAATGATTTTTCATTTGATTTCTTTGATTTCTTTGCTTTCTTTGATTTTTTGATTTTTTGATTTCTTTGATTTCTTTGATTTCTTTGATTTCTTTGATTTCTTTGATTTCTTTGATTTCTTTGATTTCTTTGATTTCTTTGATTTCTTTGATTTCTTTGATTTCTTTGATTTCTTTGATTTCTTTGATTTCTTTGATTTCTTTGATTTCTTTGATTTCTTTGATTTCTTTGATTTCTTTGATTTCTTTGATTTCTTTGATTTCTTTGATTTCTTTGATTTCTTTGATTTCTTTGATTTCGTTGATTTCTTTGATTTCTTGGATTTCTTTGATTTCTTTGATTTCAAAGAGATTCTAAAAGTTTCAAAGAGTTTCAAAGAGATCCAAAGAGATTCAAAGAGATATCAATTTGATTTCTTCCATTTTCTTAGATTTCTTTGATTTTTTATTTTTTTTTTCAATTTTTTCGATTTTTTTCTTTGATATTTAAAGAGATTCTAAGAGTTTCAAAGAGATTCAAAGAGATTCAAAGAGATTCAAAGAGATTCAAAGAGATTCAAAGAGATTCAAAGAGATTCAAAGAGATTCAAAGAGATTCAAAGAGATTCAAAGAGATTCAAAGAGATTCAAAGAGATTCAAAGAGATTCAAAGAGATTCAAAAAGATATTCTTTGAGATTCATTGAGATTTATAGAAATTTAAAGATGTTCAATGATATTCAAACGTGTATTCAAAGATATCAAAAGAAATTCAAAGGGATTCAAATATTTTCAAAGAGTTTCCAAGATATTCAAAGATATTCAATGATATTCAAAGACATTTAAAGATATTCAAAAATATTCAAAGATATTCAAGGATATTCAAAGATATTCAAAGATATTCAAAGATATTCAAAAATATTCAAAGATATTAATAGATATTCAAAGATATTCAAAGAGTAGTTCAGTTGCGATTAAATTCTCAATCAAAAAAATAAAAATACATTTTAACAAGATTCCAAAACCTGTTTCCAACAACAAACGACAACCAAATAAGACCAACGATTCCAAAAGCTATACAAGAGTCGAGAACTAAAGCGAGACAGAACCCACAAGGAACGACATCCAAAGTTGAAGCTTAATGTCTCCCCGGAACGGCCTCTTTTTTGCTGTCCCGCACGTCGTTTTTACAAACAATCCTCCAGTCTCCCGTTCCGTCCCGTCTTCGTTTCCCGGCTCAACAGTCACGATCCGCCAATCTCCGCGCGCGCGGTCATTTCGCCTCAATTGTGTCACGGTTTTACGTTTTGTGGCGATTCTTGTTGATGGATCGCAGATCGACATAATGACACGACCATGGACGGTTTATGTTTGTGGTCGCGGCGATTGCGTTTCAAATTAGGATATATTGGAGCAATCAGATAAGGGCACTTTTAAAGGAAGATTCGCTGAGATGGCTGTTGAGTGACCGCGAAATTACCGCGACCAGATTGAGGCAATTTTTCATTTTATTGTCTGCGATTGTGGAATCAATAAAAAGTTGGAAGGTGAATTAAAGAAGGTATAAGATATAAAATGACTAATAAATCTCTTCAATCTTGTGAATCTTTTTATTCAAGTATGAATCTTATGAATCTTATGAATCTTATGAATCTTATGAATCTTATGAATCTTATGAATCTTATGAATCTTATGAATCTTATGAATCTTATGAATCTTATGAATCTTATGAATCTTATGAATCTTATGAATCTTATGAATCTTATGAATCTTATGAATCTTATGAATCTTATGAATCTTATGAATCTTATGAATCTTGTTTCTAAAAAAAAAAAAATCTTTACAATTCAAAATAAAAGAATTTTTACAACTGACAGCTGTCAAAAGCATCAAACTACCTGCCAACAAATTGTCAAACTATAAGATTGAAGTTTAAAAATCCTCAAACATTATGTAAAAGAACAAGCGAAATCCAACTGACATTTAACAAGGGGTTTGCCACTTCCCCATCCAAGGGGCTCGCCACTTTGATAACAAAACAGACACGATAAAATTCCCAAAAAATCTCAGTAACGAAAACGATGAGTTCGACCGCTCCATTTTTCCGACTGACATCATTTCAATAAATAAATACTTATTCAATTCCCGGACACAACAACCGCGTCCGAGTCGCCGAATTTATCTGTCATCACTTGTCAGGACTCGTTGTCGTCGTCGTCGTCGTCATCATGTCTGCGCACACACACAAACACAAACACACACACTGAGACAGCTTATCAATTGAATTGCTGCTCCATTATGTCGATCATTGAGCGGGTAAAAACCAGCCAATTGTGTGTGTGTTTGTGTAAAGAAAGGCTGGCACGATAAACGAAGTTTAAGAAGAATACACTGGAATGACAACAGCAAAAACATCATCTCAAGTTAGGTTAGGTACTCGCCGCTTCATAAAAAGAAAGGGAAAAGCCCAAAAAAAGAGACGACGCGTTCCAGTTCTGTCCAAATGTGATGACAGCACAATGCACGACGAAGAGGTGAGCCGGCCAATGCGTCAAACCAACAAAGGTAGCCAACTTTTTCGTCGTCGTCGTCGCAGACGATGACGTCCGGGAGATTGAGGTTAGGAAGAAGAGGGCCAAGACCATCACTAAAATTCAATCAAGCCCATAAAAGCGTATGTGTGTGTGGTTTTCCACAGCCTTCGGCATCTTCTCCTTTTGATATCGCATCCCGGAGTGACATAAAAGGGGGGAGACCCTTTTATGAGCCAGCAAGAAAAAAGAGTTTGAATTGTTTGTCAGTTTTTTCGACGACGATCCGTCAGATCGTAGCAGGCTGACATGATAGGTGCGCGTCTCGGATGGTCGCAGAACCATTTTTCCGCGGGGCCTCCTTGGATGATCAAACACAATCGGGCCGAAGGAAGGTAAAACCGCAGCAGCGAGTCTTTGAATTGCTTAATTTAGTTTTTATCTGTGGTTTTTGGAGGAGGAGGACAATGGGCTTCCCCTTGATGGGTAGGCTACCTTTCGGGTCGAATCATAATTGATTTTTTTTTTTGTTTGTGGTTTCGTCGCATTGATAAGGTAGCGGGTTCAATTATGGAGCGGTCGTTCGGTTTTGTAGGTCGTGTAAGGATTTTGGACGAAACTGGGACATCTGATTTGCAGTCATAATTAGGTTGAAGTCGTCTCGAAGACGTTCCAATTTTTTTTAAACGTTGATTTGATTTGACATATCTTATTTGATATATTCTTGATATTCTAGAAATTATGACGATGAAGAAAATGTAATAACACTAGAATCATATATTATTTCCAAATTGTCAACGCGAAAACCAGGCAAATCCAGGGTCTAATAACCTTCAATTGTTTTAATCTAGTTTCTTTCTTTACTAAATCAATCAATTTTACTTCTTTAGTTATACGAGCTCAAAATTACATTATCTTTTAAATTTAAAGTAGGTATTTGGAGAAGCTACAGCTGTGCACTTCCCTTGTTGGCTCATCAGCACCTTAACTTTCAATTAAAGCTTCCAAAAGGGTTTTCAGCAAAATTCATGTAGTTAATTACTTGAAAGGAAGTTAGCAAAAAAGTTTCTGTCAATTGATGAGAGAAACACATTGTTTAAATAGTGGTAAAATAAAGAAATCCGAATTCAACCAAATAAATAATTTTGCTTTGATCATACCGAAAGTTTGACTCGAAAAAAAGCTGATTTTTTTTGCATTTAAAATTATGCTCGTCGATTTATGGAAGCCTAATAGCAGGTCAATTTTCATTTTTCTCGTCACTTTTTCACCGCTATTCAAAAAAACATTTTTAGATACATCAACAATGGTAAATGCTCGCTTTTATTTGAGATATTTATTACTTTAAAAGAGTCAAAAGTACTTTATTAAAGTAATCCATGATCAAATTTCACGTTTGTTGGAAAATTTCACGTTTGTTTCATATTTTAACATTGTAAATCGGACCATTAGTTGCTGAGATATCGACATTAGAAAATGGTGGGTTGTTTGGGTGAGAAAACATCACTTTTCCTGTTTTTAAACCTTTGCATGGCAATATCTCAGCAACTAAGGGTCGTACCAACAAAGTTCAAAAAGCAAAATATAGCGAATTTTTTTTCAGCTTTTCATAAATATTTTTTTCAAATCTGGGCAAACATGTACATTTATTTAAAAAAAAAAATAAAAACTGCGACTATTTTCAAAAAAGTCACCTAAAAATGGTTTTAACTTGAAAACGGTGCAATTTATTTCACTAAAGTACTTTTTGATTGCAAATTTGTTTTTACATCGAAAAATGAATTAGAATTTTTTTTGCGAACAATATTTCGAAAATCAGTATTGATTGAAAAATTCATTACTCGGTCAAAGATTTTATGCACAACCTGGAAATTTCTGAAAAGTTGGCATTTGATGTCCTCTAAAACATCTAAAAAAATAAAAAAAAATAAAAATTTTGTTTTTTTGCAAATCAAGTATTAGTGATAAATAAAAAATCACAAATTTGTTTTACCGTGCATCATTTTTTTTCAGTGTAGTCCTTATCCCTACCTACAACTTTGCCGAAGACACCGAATCGATCAAAAATTCCTTCAAAAGATACAGATTATTTTATTTTCATACATCATTTTTGTATAGACAGCAGCCAAATTTGTATGGACAATTATATGGACAAACTAAAGATGCAAAATGGCTTCTTTGGGCATTCCGAAAGCACTACAAAAGTTTCAGCCGGATTAAAAAATACAAAAAAAAATCTAAAAAAAATTACCGATTTCGTAGAGAATTGCTCAAGTGTAATTTCCCATGAATCAATTTAAGATAATTTTACAATAATTCAGCTCAGAAATGGGTGAAATATTACAAATATTTTGTTACTGTATTATTCAAACATTACTTCAACTTAATTTTGATGAAAATTCTAAATAAGATGAATTCATTAAAATTTGAATGAAATTCGCCAATCGAAATTAAATGAAAACATTGTAGTAGTTTTCATTTAATTTAAAATTGGCAAATTTCATTCACATTTTAATGAATTCATCTTATTTAAAATTTTCATCAAAATTCTCTTCAAGTAGAATCAACACTGGAATTTCGAAAATCTATCACTGCTGATTGAGAAATAACTTTAATTGTATAAATCAGGGTTAAATTGGTAGCCGTAGAAACTTGAAAAAGCTGGTTAACTATAATTAAGATAAGATTGATGTAAAGGATTATTCTAATATCCTCACAGTATCATGATTTTCTCATCGCAAAACGGAATGAATTTTCGGAATATTTCGAAATATTTGCACTAGGATGCGATGGAATAAGTTTGTAAATAATACAGAGTAGGTTAGGGTTTGACGATATCGATATTTCTTTTATAAATCATGAAACCCTATATTTTTAAGTGTTTTAAGTGTTATGTATTTTGTCCAAAGAAACGTTTCTGGTTTAACAAATTGTGAAAACTTTGTAACACAATTTCTGGCTTAACTTTATCTTCGATAATTGAAAACAGAGCTTTGAATCAAAATTCGATTAAAATTTAAAATAAGGACTTCTACCTTCAGGAAAACTTTCTCAAATGCAATCTTATTTATCATTATTTTTTGTTGGCCACGATGCAGCTCTCAGGCCACGAAAAAGTTCCCCAAAAAACAGTAAATTGCCCGTGGCCGTTTACTTACAGTTTTTTCATCCTCCTTCTTATCTTCCCTCCTGATGACTTAAACATTTGTAAAGCCGGCCAAAAACCGCGAGTCCTTTTCCTTCCCAACGCCCTCAAAAACACGACGACCCACCACCGGCGCATCAAATACCTCCTAAATCAACATTTCGTGCTTCTTGTTGTGTGTCCACACACAAAAGTCGTGGCCACACGAAGGAAAGAAGAAGAAGCAAACATTAAACAGTACAAACAGCTAAATTAATAATGAAAAAATAACAAAGTAATGAAAGAGAGAGAGAAAGAGAACGGCGACGGAGGGGAACGAAACGGAAAATAAATATTTTTCGAAGAAATTGAACTGGAAAAAAATAATGTGGGTTTGTGTGTGTGAGTGTGCATCGTTAAGGTGATTCGTGCCCACGAACAGAAAGAAAGAAAAAAGCAGGTTGAATGGGAATTTCGTGCCGTTTTACTCCTTTTTTTGTTGTTTTGGTGTGGGTAAGGATATTACTTTTTGACGCGACGCGGCCGTTCAATCGTTACGTTTTCGTTTTTGCCCTTTTTCAATTGTGTGAAGGTTAAGGACGGGTTGGAAATATGATTATTTTCCCTCTCTTCTTATGGTGGTGGGAGCAACAACAAAAAAAAACATGACAGATAGACAATAGACCAAGAGCTGGTGCGTGTTTGCGGTTGTTTACTCTTCGGGTTCGTTCGGGAGACACAATTGCCAGGTGTTTCGGTGGTTTGATGAATCGTTTCTTATTTATAAATATTTGCTTTAGAAAAATTGGGCTGAAGTTTCTGAATAATGAAAAGAATTTGTTAAAGTCGAATCCAATTCATAAATAATTTAAATCACACTTGTAACAAAAGTTGTTGTACCAGTACAATTAATTCAATTTCATGTCATTCTGTAGGTAGCGAAAGACCAAGAAGATAAAAGTTGCCTTGGCTATGAAAAGCCATTATAACACTTGTTGGAGTTCTGTAAAACTCATCTCTTCAGCATTCTTTTAAAACAGATGAAAATATTTATCTTTTTGGCACTCAAGTTAAATGCACATTAAAAACCTAATCGCAAGTTTTATTTTTGACACTGAAAAAAACGGATTCAAAGGGTGTATTTCAAAACGCCCAATGATATGTCATATTGTAAATTTACCTGAGATTTGTTCTGAAAAAAAAACTGCTTTATATGATGTCACAGCAATTATATAAATTCGCCACTAACATTCTAACTAGCGCTATTAACATAGGTTTTGCCTGAGACATAGCATTCTTATCGATTATTCAATATTCATCTTGTCATGTACTTCCACAACCAAATCTGACCCTGAAGTTTAATCATGGATCTAAGTAATTCCATCAATATTATGAATTTTAATGCTCGCTCTTTAAAAGCGAAAGAAAATGAATTTTTCAACTTTTTACGAGTTCATAACGTGCATGTTGCTGTTATAACCGAAACATTTTTAAAAACTGGCACTTATTTGAAAAGTGATCCAGATTATAAAGTTATAACTAATAACCGAATGAATCGAAATGGCGGTGGAGTTGCAATAGTTATCCACCGTAGTATGACTTATAGCACGTTACGTGACTTTAAGTTAAAAGTTATTGAAAGTTTGGGCATTGAACTTGAAACTTCTTTTGGGAAAATTATGATTGCAGCTGCATATTTGCCATTCCAGTGCACTGGGGAAAATAAAAATTATTTCAAAGGGGATTTGAATAAACTTACTCGGCATAGATCTCGATTTTTGATCATCGGTGATTTTAATGCCAAACACCAATCTTGGAATAATTCAAAAGTAAATTCCAATGGTAAAATTCTGTTCAGAGATTGCACTTCTGGTCTTTATTCGGTTTTATACCCGAATGGGCCAACTTGCTTTTCTTCTGTTAGAAATCCATCAACAATTGATTTGGTTTTGACAAATCAAAGTCAGTATTGTGGTCCTTTAGTGACTCATGCTGATTTTGATTCTGATCATCTTCCAGTAACTTTTTCACTTTCTCATGAAGCAGTTACCAGACCCAATAGTTCTGTGTTTAATTACCACAAAGCTAATTGGGACAGGTATCAGCATCATATTGAGAATAATTTAAATCATGATTTTGTTTTAGAAACCAAAGCTGATATTGATTCAGCCTTGGAATCTTTAACTAATGCAATTTTGGATGCTAGGAATATTGCTATTCCTAAAGTCCAAGTCAAATTTGATTCTCCCATTATTGATGACGATCTTCAGCTTCTGATTCGTCTGAAAAATGTTCGCCGAAGACAGTATCAACGTTCTCGTGATCCTGCACTGAAGCGAATTCAAAAAGATTTGCAAATGGTTATTGACCACAGATTCACTCTCCTGCGAAATGAAAAATTCGCAAGAGATGTCGAACAAATTAAACCTTATTCCAAACCTTTTTGGAAACTTTCAAAGGTTCTTAAGAAACCTCAAAAACCCATCCCTTCTTTAAAAGATGGTGATAATATTCTATTAACTAATGGGGAAAAAGCTCAAAAACTTGCTCAGCAGTTTGAGAGTGCTCATAATTTCAGCTTGAATGTTTTGAGTCCTATTGAAAATCAAATTTCAATAGAATTTCAGAATATTGTTGAACAAGAATTTTCATTAGATGAAGTTTTTAATACGGATCTGAATGAAATAAAATCTATTATCAAAAAATTTAAAAATATGAAAGCCCCTGGTGAGGATGGCATTTTTTACATTTTAATTAAAAAATTACCAGAAGCAACTTTAAGTTGCTTGGTCAAAATTTTCAACAAATGTTTTGATTTGGCATATTTTCCCAGTAGTTGGAAAAATGCCAAAGTAATTCCGATTTTGAAACCGGATAAAAATCCTGCTGAAGCCTCAAGCTATCGGCCCATTAGTTTGCTTTCATCTATTAGTAAATTATTCGAAAGAATAATTCTTAATAGAATGATGACGCACATTAATGAAAATTCAATTTTCGCTGATGAGCAGTTTGGATTTCGCCTTGGGCATTCAACTACTCATCAGTTGTTGAGAGTTTCAAATTTGATTCGAAGCAACAAATCTGAGGGCTATTCTACTGGCGCTGCTCTTCTAGACATAGAAAAAGCATTTGACAGTGTTTGGCATAAAGGTTTGATTGCGAAATTGAAAAGGTTTAATTTTCCGATTTATATCGTGAAAATTATTCAAAATTATTTGACGGATCGTACTCTGCAGGTATGTTATCAGAATAGCAAATCTGATCAACTACCTGTACGTGCTGGCGTCCCTCAAGGAAGCATTTTGGGTCCAATTTTATACAATATTTTTACTTCTGACTTGCCTGATTTGCCCCCAGGATGTCAGAAATCACTTTTTGCTGATGACACAAGCATCTCCGCCAAAGGCAGAAGCCTTCGTGTCATCACAAGAAGATTACAAAAAAGCTTGGATATTTTCAATTCTTATTTGAAAGAATGGAAAATTACTCCAAATGCTGCAAAAACTCAACTTATTATATTCCCTCACAAACCAAGGGCTGATTTTCTTAAACCAAAAAGTCATCACATTATAAAGATGAATGAGGTAAATTTAAAGTGGGAGGATCAAGTGAAATATCTTGGACTTGCTTTTGACAAAAACCTTACATACAAGGATCACATTGAAAGTATCCAGGTTAAATGTAACAAATATATTAAATGTTTGTATCCACTTATAAACAGGAATTCTAGACTTTGTCTCAAGAATAAACTGTTAATTTATAAACAAATTTTCAGACCTGCCATGCTTTATGCTGTGCCGATCTGGACAAGCTGTTGCTTAACCAGGAAGAAAAAACTTCAGAGGATTCAGAACAAAATTCTGAAAATGATTCTGAAACTTCCTCCCTGGTTCAGCACCAGTGAACTTCATCAATTAGCCGAAGTTGACACTTTGGATGTTATGTCCAATAAGATAATTGATGCATTTCGACAAAAATCATTGCAGTCTTCAGCTGCATTGATCCGCTCTTTATATAGTTTATAAGTTAGTTTTAAGGTATCCCTTTTCCCTTTTGTACATGTAGGACCTCCTACATTTGAAATCACTGAATAGCGAAAGCTACAATATTTCATGAATAAATGAAAGTTGCTAGTATTTAAAATTGAGGTGAAAAGTCATCGTTTGTGATTGGACACTCAATAATATTTTAACTGAATGAATGTACATGGAAAAGAAATTTGAATAAATATAAATTAAAAAAAAAAAAAAAAAAAAAAAACAAAAAAAACAAATCTGAATTTCCAGCCTAAAATTTGTTATTTTTTCAATTTCGAAAATTCCCGGGACAAAAAAATCCGGGATTCGGGAATTCCCGGTTTAATTGATTTAATTATAGTAAATCATAAATTTTAAAATTTTATGTTTATCTGAAAACGGGTCACTAAATAAAGTGTTCTAACTTTCATTTTATGTTCTTTGAAAATCGATACTTGATAAATATGCTAAATTTTTCCGATTTTTTTTGTCAAAAATAGCTTTTGTGATGAGCACAATCATATTTGTTTCTGACAAGATGGATAGCAAATTTATTTTTTACAACTGAAAATATGAGAAATGTTTGAAAAATTATTACAGTTTTTCCACATTCAAATAAATTTAGCTCTGTTTTTTATATGTGCGTTTTAAAATTACACACTACATTTTATATTTAATTCAATAGAATAGTTATTTTCAAACAAGTTCTTTTTTATTATGAAACAAAAAAAAAACACTCAAAATAAAAGCTTAACTAAAAACATTGAAATATAAAAAAAGGACAAACTATGGAATTTCACGACAATTTCGCAGTTCTCTTAAACCAGCTGAAAATAAACAGTAAAAAAAATATTCTACTTTAATTGTGTACAGGAAAGTTACTGAAAAAGTAAGCAAAATACAAAACTTGCAGTGCAAAAAGAAAGAAACCAATTTTGGGATATATTTTAAGAATTTGCAATTCAGCTATCCTTATTTGACTGTGGTTTTAGAACACAGAAAAAAAAATTATGGTAATATTCATCAGGTAATAGTGACAAATTTTTTGGTAAAAAAATGATAAATTTTACCCCAGAAAATGATGAATTTTCATCAGTTTTTGATGAATATTCATCAGGTTCACATTTTGAGTAGTGCGGTGCCTGTGTGGACGCGCAGTCCTGTTTTTTCGTGTTATTTTCCGTCTCTTTTATGTCGCTGTTCGAGTGCATGGGATGATTGGTCATTATAATTAAATAATGGCATCAGTAGTGCGGTGCCTGTGTGGACGCGCAGTCCTGTTTTTTCGTGTTATTTTCCGTCTCTTTTATGTCGCTGTTCGAGTGCATGGGGTGATTGGTCATTATAATTAAATAATGGCATCAGTGGTGCGGTGCCTGTGTGGACGCGCAGTCCTGTTTTTTCGTGTTATTTTCCGTCTCTTTTATGTCGCTGTTCGAGTGCATGGGGTGATTGGTCAGTATAATTAAATAATGGCATCAGTGGTGCGGTGCCTGTGTGGACGCGCAGTCCTGTTTTTTCGTGTTATTTTCCGTCTCTTTTATGTCGCTGTTTGAGTGCATGGGGTGATTGGATTTCTTCTTCTTCTTTTTTCATTTATTTTTTGTTCACGCGTTCGTTGGCTGATGAATTTTATTTTTGTTCTCTTTATATAGTTTTCGATAGAAACGATCCGATTTTTGTTTTTGAGACAAGCAAGTCGTATTGCTGGATTAAGTCCTTTCCATATCATCGAGGATCGGAAGGCACGTCGACGGATATGTTTTAAGGCTTATGATATAAAATAATTTTAATGAATGAAGCCCTTCCTACATCACCGTTGATCGGAAGGCACGCTGACGGAGTTTTTCGGGAGAATCGCGGTCGAATTAATACTATATTTAAATCCCTAGATAGGTATCTTTCCGCAGCCGGCTGCCTAAGATTTTTAAAATTTCAACCCATAAACAAATTGCTCATGGTCGCATCACCTACCACAGTGAATCCTGACCTCATACCCATCTTACTAACCCCTCAAAACTCATGTGATACTTTGTCGGAGACGCAGTCGATTTGGCGGTCCCATCACTCAAGTATCGGACTAACATTCCCATCCACTTCCCCGTGTCTTACCACTGGTCGTGGCCGGCGTCGGTATTGATCAGCACGATAGGGACCTTTGAAAATTGCGAAGGGGTGATGATTGGTTCCTACTTTTCATCTGTGGTCCACGGAGCAATGTTTGGGGGTCCTGGTCAATAACGAAGTAGCAGCTACGGGTAGACACCAATGCTATGCTATGCTATGCTATGCTAATATTCATCAGGTTCACATTTTTACACATTTTTTATGTAATATTACTTAAAAATAGAGGTAATATTCAACCTACCAAATTTTCAACATTCCAAAATCCAACTTTTTTTTCTGTGAAATATGCTAAAATATCTTAAAACGAAGCTTATCCTAAACAACAAATTCACCAAAATTATAATAAGTTAAAAAAAAGTAAAAGTAAGTATAATTCTAGTTTGTTTGCAATACATCGTAATAGCCATCGCGACTTCCAACACTTATTAGATTTTTTCTCTGAAGCTAATCAAATTAACATTGTTTTTATGTAAAGCGCAGATGTACAAATAAAAGCCTTTTTGAAAATGATGTTTGGTAATTTTATGGAGAATCGATAGCTCTTTTACAACTTGCGCATTTGCATACAACCTTTTAGAAAATAAATCGAGAATAAAATTGATTGTGCAATGGCTTTCAGCAAAAGGAAATTTGTAGGCATCATTTCATTTATATTAATTTCAACAAATTTTATTTTAAGCAGTTTTATACACACCCAAAGGAAAAATATATCTCAAAATCTGCAACATTGGATTTGCTGCAGAAAATGTCACATTTTATAACTTTTTTTGCAGCAAGCCCGTAGATCATTCTTGCCCGCGTGTAAAAATTTCAGCGATCTGCAGTTCTCACCAACACATATAATGTTGGCTCGACCCCGAGCAACACTCCAAAGAGAAGCATATGTTGGTGCTCTTTCAATCACTTTTCAACAAGCGTCCATGGCGCGGTGGTAGCGTGTCGGATCAACAACCAAGAAGTTGGTGGTTCAATCCTCGTTCTGTTAGGGTTTTTTTTTTTGTGAAATGCAACCAAAAAGCCGTCGGTAATGTCGATAATTGTCGGTAACGGGCAAAAATGTCATACTCCTCCTCTTCGCAAAAAATGCATGAGGACAGTTTTCATGCAGATTCTGGTATACTTTCATGCCGCCATGCATCACAATCATGCCAGTTGGGTGCATTTGAAACAATTTTTTAAAAGATTTATTCTATTTTATAACCAAAAATGGAATCCAAACTAAATTTATTACCAAAATACTCAAATTTTTACGTTGTATTCAATTTGTTTACCATTATCTTATTCAAAGTGCGTTTCTTTCATGGAAGTTTTGAATAACATTTTCACATTATTTTTTTATTTTGTGGGATAAAGATTTTTTTTTAAATACTTTAAATTTCTATTTGATAATCAATGGCAATGGCATGTATAATCAAAGCTTTTTTCACTAGAAATTTACAATCAAAATATTATTCTATATTTTTTAAAAAAAATTAGCAACTGTTTCCAAATTCCAGCCAACCTTATGAAATGGTTGAATTGAAATATTCTGTGAAACAACTTATAAAAAGACTATTTCGAATTTCATGTCCAAGAGCAAATTTTACGGTTTACGTGGCATTGGTAAAATCGCATTAACTCACTAGCCCTAATTATAATAGTTTTTTTCATAATTTTCACGTCTTTTCAGACCTATAGTGCAAAATATCATTTTTTTTTTGTAAAATAATGTAAAAGTGCCTTAATTATTCAAAAAAGTTTAAAATCACTTGTTTTCCTTCAATTGTTTAAATTGCTGGAAAAAAATATGTTTTCTCTTGATTTTTCAACAAAAAAATCATACGAGGAGGGGAACAAAACTTCAAATTGAATTAGCAATGACTTATTTTATAAAACAACACTGCAATCAATCAACAACTAATGTGTCAATGCTATTTTAATTCAAACTCGACAATTTAAGAACGATACGCAGGAAAAAATGGTTAGTAAAAAATGGTTGGTTGAATATTACCACTTTGTAAGTAATTTTGTCTAAATAATGTGTAATAATTTAAATCTGTTGAAAATCCACCGGTTCTTTTTTATAATATTACCATTTTTGACACAAAATCTGTCACCATTCCCTGTCTAATAGTACCATATTTTTGTTAGGTGTGAATTGTTTTATATAGTTTGTTTTGAATGTTATGTATTAATTGAACTACCAAGATCACATGCTCTGTCATTCGTTCCCCTAACATTTTCAACGTGTTTCATTCACCCCACAAAATAAATAGAACGTATGTTTGTTTGCACGATAAGATCTAAACGATTTCAGATTCTATGCTTTGGACATTAATACTAATTCATTTCTTTTTCACTCTCCCCTATTTTTACAGGTAAGCGACAACATCAACCAAAGAAGGGGTTCCCAAAAAAAAAGCGTTTACCTTATCAAAACCCCCGAATCTTGTCTTCACGTTTGGTAAGCCTTCTTTAGCCGTTGATGAAGACGGAATGACCACACCGTGAGGTGCCCTAAATTTCCACCGGGAAATTCACCACACACGTGGGAGCATCAGTGCAAGTGTGCGAAAATTTATTTTCATTTTCGCGGCGCAGTTTTCAATTTCAGCAGCCCGAGCGTCATTTCAACTCAATTAGATTTAATCCTTTTGGGTGCAATTTTTCCCCATTTTCAACACTCGGTCCGCCGTAGGGGCAAGAAGATGAAGCTGCTGCAACTGCTTGCTCCTCTTTTGACCCCATTTAGGGAGGCCACGTGGCGCTCATGTGTGTGTGTAATGCATAAAATATGCAGATAAAATTAGACGAATGGGAATGTGGGAGTATAAATTATCCATAATTTTTTTTTCTTTCTCATTCTCCGAGAAATACCCCTCAGTTTTTGAGGGACGCGAGTGTGCTTCATCATTTCGAGAAACGATGGAAATGTTGGACAGCGCAGAATAAAATGCGAAATATGCTGCAAAGTTCTGGGAGTTTTCACCCGCGAAGCCAGATTAAACCTGCATAATTTTCAAGCTAACATTGCTTCATTTTAATGCAAACGAAATTCTTCCCCCAGCCCTGAGAGTGGAGCAAACGAATTAAACGCTCGTCCAGTTTAAATCGCTCACGCGTACAGTAACTTTCATCCGCAGTTCAGTTCAGCAAACAACTAATAGCCAAACGATAAGCCTACTCGGAAAAGTCAGATAAATTTCGTGGTTTTCCAAAGAGACGGAGAGAGTCGAGTTGTAGAGCAGGAATTTTCCACACCACACCAAACTGCAACGGAGCACAACTAATTCTATCTCTCTGTGTGTGTGTGTTCTGTGCAACTTTATATCGCAAACCGAATCGCAGACAAAGTTGGGCTCAGCCACCAGCTGCCATCAGAACTGGAAAGTGGTCCTACGTGGGTGGGTTGGTTGGTGTGCAAATCAAATGATGGGAGCTGATGAGAGATGAATGGTGTACACAAAATGCCGTCCGGAGTGAGTCCCGGGAACCATCACGATGCAATAGTTGTGCGAAAAACAAAGTCCTATCGTTGGGTGGGGAAGTTTAAAAAAATAGTTCAAAGTTAGACGTAGGACTAAGCGCTTTGACTTTTTTTTTTCTTTTTTTCTATCTTTTTTTGGACATTTTACAAGCGATTAGCTGCAAACAATATGAACTTTTGTCAAAATCAATTTAACATCTTAGTTTTCATTAGTTTATCATTAGTTTTCAAAAAATGTAAGAGTTGACGAAAACAATATTTTTTTGTGAAAAAAAAACTTTTTTCAAACATTCAAAAGATTTTCAAACCAAAACATGCTAATAATGATTCTTAACGCAGGGGATTGCATTTTAAATTGGTTTCAGCTGATTGCACTTTAGTTTTCAAAGAAATTTTGAAGTTTTTTGAAAAAAATATGTGTTTTACCGTTGATTTTTCGAGCCAACTTTGCAGGGGAGGGGGAGACAAAAACTTAATATAAAATTTGTACCAGCCTTAGTTCAATTCATTAAAACCTTCATGAGTCCAAAAAAATCTGATCTTTTTTGTCAAGTTTAGAAGACTTTTATGAGCAACTTAAATTTAGCTTCTGTTGGTCTATGTTTTTCTTGCTCATTAAAGTAATTTGTAAAATTAAATTTGCATTTATCTTGTAAAGTTTTATGTTTGTTTTAATATTATTTAGCATACTCTACCATCTTCTAGTTTTGTTTTAATATTTTTATGGCTTTTTCCAAATTGTAAAAAAACGTTGGCCATTACAAAAAATACTACATACTTCTTTTACTTTTTAATTAAAAATAAAGGAAATGTTAGCTTATCCAAAATTGACTCTAGAAAATAAAACTTCTATAAAATGATTGGCTTACACTCACGTTCAAACTTGATTGTTCGAATAGTCAAACGTTGTAGCGATTGTGAATATTTTTTTAAACATTACTTTAGAGGATGAATTCAAATTTTTATGTGTATAAAAATGTATTTTTTTTTTTTCGAAAGATTGAAGTTGATAAAGTTGCCATTCAATCAATTTCAGTGACTTTTTGAAGCGGGATTTTAAATGTTAAATGATACATTTATTTATTTTAAAGTAATGCTTCATTTCAAATAAGAGTTTCTAGACTACTAATGATGTTTTACTCAAGTGGTCTAAGCTTTGTTTACTTACAGTTTATTTTTCTCATGAATTTCTATTGTGAATCGAAAAAAATCTTAGAATGTTCTTTATAAAATAAATTATTGTTTTTACTATGACTTTGCACAGCAAATCTACGCTTCCGAATAATAAAAAAAAACTCTTTTGGGCATAACAAAATGATCAAAAGTACTGAAAAGTTTATTAAGAATATTATTGTAATAAAATAGAAGCAATTTATAAAGTCTTATAAATATTTTATTAAAGTTTTTGTATCAAAAAATAAAAATAAACCTGGTTTCAAATTCCATATTTTTCAGCAATTTTATTACAAAATACTTAATACAATATTCCATATTGGCATTAAACAATTGCAAAGTGTCATTTCATAATTCATAAAAGTGTTTTTTTTTTTAAATTATAAATGTGAAACTAAGCAATTTATCTTAAAAGAAATATTGAAAATGAGCAATTTTCTATGAAATCGGCCGATTTCGACCATTTTTAATTTTTGTATTTTTTTTAATTTGAATCAAACTTTGTGGAAGCCTTCCCTATGACCAAAGAGGCCATTTTTATCATTGGTTTACTCATACAAGGCTCCATACAATTTTGAAAGCTGTTCATATAAAAATAGTTCGTAAATATTTGACAATCTGTAACGTTTGAAGGAAGTTTCTAATCAATTTGGTGCCTTGGGCAAAGTTGTAGGTATTGATGAGGACTTTAACCCTCTACCGCCCAAATTTTTTTTTCGAAATTTTTTATTTTTCTCGTGTTTAGGAGGTCATTTTGAGCAACTTTTGTTCTACGAAAAACTTTACTTCACTTGTTTTATGGTTTTCTTGTTTTATTTTTAGTATTTTAATTTGCATTTATCTTGTTTAGTTTATGTTTGTTTTTGGTAGTATTTGGCCTATTCTATCCTATCATTGCATTTTGCCTATCTATTTTTTTCATGTTTTTACAGTCACTTTTCCAATTTTTTGCTTGTTTTTCACATTTTCTGCTATAGAATGGCACTATTATTATTTAAATTGTAAAAAAATGCGTTGAAGCATAGCCTAGGAAAATAAAAAAAATACTGCATACTTCTTTTTACTTCAAACATAGGACATGTTAGTAAAAAACACAACCAAAGCTGACCCCTAAAAATATTACATTTTTTTAAACATTGACAAAGTCACATAAAACAAGTAAAACTTCCAACCCATGAATTTTCTGAAATTTTAAGAGTTCTTCTTTACAATGCATTTTAAAGATCAAAAATTGGTTGAAAAATGGATTTTTGGCGATTTTTCAAATCGAAGCTCGTCTAAAGGCGGGGTTGGATTGTAGAGGGTTAAAGAAAATTGTGCACGGAAAAAAATTGCCGAATTTTTACTATTTTTTAACAAATTCTTAATTTCCCAAAATACGTATTTTTTTCGAGATTTTTAGACATGTTTTTGAGGACATAAACCCGCAACTTCTGAGCAGTAGAAAAGTACGTTAAAAAAATTAGAGCTGAGTTATGAAATTAAAAAAAATGTTTTTTTTTTCGATTTTATACTCAAATTATTTTTACTCCCAATTTTTATGTGAAATTGAATTTGTAATCGAAAAGTACTTTACAGATTTTTTGAAAAAGTGCCCCATTTTCAAGATATAGCTACCGATCGGGATTTCAGAAAAATATTTGCAGTTTTCCGAATTTGAAAAATAGTGACCAAATGTAGTTATTTCCTAATTTTTTTTTTTAATTCAGAAAATTGTCTATAAAACTGTCCAAGAGACATTGAAGATTGGACTTCTATTTGCTGAGATACAGCGGCTCAAAGAAAAATAAACCGGGTTTGCCAATAGTGAATTTGATAACCTAAATTTGAAAGCAAACTAGATTTTTTTGCATTCGTCGTTGGTGGAGCTTAAAGTTACAAAATAGTGCATCCAGATATAGCCTGACACATTGCAAAATAGCGTTTTTTTTAAACTAAAACTGCCCATAATTGAAAATTCGGCTATTATGCCAAATCAAGTATTCCGAGAAAAACGCGTTTTAGTGTTTGACACAAAATCTCCGTCAAGGTAATTTCCCATAAGAATGGCATATTAGCCGTTTGGTTTTTCGCATCGGCAGCCAAGTTTAGACACTATTTCAGTAAAATTCTAGTTCCAGAAGATGCGTTGGAACGTCCTCTGCCACCTGGTGCTAATATCTCGTTTTTGCCAAAAGTGGATATTAGCCGTTTTTTCAATGGTGGGCAGAAAAGGTATATTTGCATTTCAAAGACAATTGGAACATTCATATTAGTATTTTATATTCGCTTTTAGTAAATCTATCCAATATTTTTCCCATTTAGAGTAAAAGTAGTCTTAATTCATTTTAATATTATCGAAGTTAAATTGTGTAATGGTATAAATAGAAAGTAACGAAATTTACTTTAAAAAGCAGAATTTGAAATGCTTTGGTTGAATTGGATATACATTTTTAAGATCCAATAATTTCTAGAGTTAACTCAGTTGATCGAGAAGAAATATTAAAAAAAAATGCACAACCATTTTCTAGTGTAGTCCCACGTCAAAAGCTCCCACCATCCCAACCAATTGAAGAGTGTGCGCTTGTACCCCTCAATAGAAGCTCGCAAATTGAAAACTCAAATTGGATCTGGCCTTTTGCAGCAGAGTGGTGAAAACAATGTTGCCCCTTTATTTTTTTTATCCGCACCCCAAACCTGATGTTGAGAGTTGAGTTTTGCAGTTCAGACCAGAAGAACCATCAGGACCCCAAGAGTGTGTGAGTGTTTGCGAGATGATTCGTCGTTGATGACGGTCGTCCTCGGTTTGGTCGGTGGGGGGACATTTATCTGAAATTGAATGCGCACCGGTCCATGAAAAAGCGGACAATTTTCACAAGAGGTGAATTCCGGCATTCAATCAAAGTTGCGCCAGGCATGAAATGAATGAGATTCTTTCATTTTTTTCTTCTTCTAAAATTGAAAAGAAAGAAGCTTTAATCGCAGCAAATCTGGGAGGTGACCTCGAAAGCACTTACAATTCTATCCATCCAATTCAAACACGGTTCTTCAAATTTAAACTTGCAACCAGGACGGAGAAGAGGGGAACAGTGAGTAGTTTCGAACGATTTTCAATTTTACGCCACCGCACCTTTACCAGATTGGAAATTACCAGCTTAGGAGGAAGGACGAGACCGAGGAAAAGCTCTCATTTTCCTCCTGCAAAAAGGATAAAAACGGGGACATTTCCCAGTTGGCGGCACTCTTCGGAGTGGAGCCAGGCCAAATAAGCAGCGCTCGGTTCTCGCTCTTATTTCATATCAATTTGAGCAAATCTCTTTCCGAAGCGCTTCCTTTGCGTTGCGGGCTTTGCCGGTGGAGTAAAGAAATAACAGAAAAGTGGAGGGAATTTGAAGGTGGCACAGTTGGGAAATGTAGTGGCGGAGCAATTTTGAGAACTTTTTTGAAATTATACAGGAAAGTTGTTACACTTTCCGAAAAAAAATTGAAATTAACAATCCTTTAAAACGCAATTCTTTCAAACATGAATTCATATTACATTTTTCATTTTGATTTTTATTTATACTCAGAAGGATAGTGTTTATTGGACGAAAATTGTAATAATAAAGCATTGTTATCGATCCTCAATTATCTCCAGTGTGACCAGAAGAAATAAAAGCAGTAAAAAAAATCTTTTATAAAAACAAAAAACATATTATGAAAAAAAATAAAAGTGTTCTTTTAAATCCAAACTTGAATAATTTATTTTCAAAAACCACATTATTTTCAAAGAAAAAAATGGATGTAAAAAATGTATAGGAGACAAGAGATGTAAAATACAGGCAAACATTGTTTAATTTGAAAAACATTTTTGTTATGTGAAATAATCAAAAATTACATCAAGTGGACATAAAACTCAAATTTCTAGAATCCAGAAGCTTAATTGGTGGAATTTAGAAAAGTATATTATGTGCTCTATAAGGCAAGGCAGATTTTTTAGCTGCTCAAAATGTTACAAAAAGCGTATTTTATATGGAAAATTTCAAAAAAGTAAGAATTTGAAAAGCATTTTTACTTTTTAACTTTTTACATAGATTTAGTCATTTTTTGAAATTTTACAGGATTGAAGAATTTTCTCAAAAATTTTTATTTCCTTTTCAAAATATACATGAAGGTTGGCCCGCCATGCCAATTTTAAGGGGTTACATACATGTAAAAAATTTCTAAAATTTATATTTATTAAATCCTTTTTAAAAGATGATTTCCAATTACTCCCGA
Organism: Culex pipiens pallens; assembly: GCF_016801865.2. Taxonomy (NCBI): domain Eukaryota; kingdom Metazoa; phylum Arthropoda; class Insecta; order Diptera; family Culicidae; genus Culex; species Culex pipiens. The sequence goes on from NC_068938.1 coordinate 109,720,881, forward strand.
AAGTTTCATAACGATATTTCATGATTTAAGTAAGTCGAAGACGATTTAAGTTTAAAGTTTTGCTATGCGCAAAGCGAACCGTCAAACTTTGTGAGCGTTTTTCTCAAAACACCGAGTTGATTTGCGGGTGCCACGATATCTCGAGATGGGATGGACCAAATTGGCTGAAATTTGGAGTCTCAAGACATATCCCGTGTGTATGACGAAGCCCGATTTTGAAATTTAGGTTTTTAAAAAAATTGCTAAAATCATAAATTGTTGATTTTTTATATGAAAAACAGAAAAATATTTTTATCTTTTTTTTCATAAACTTCTTGCGAATCGGCTTTCGTCATGCACATGGGACCCGTTAAGTGAGTCTTCGCCAAAATGTTGAGCCGATTTGGTCAAAGCAGTGTTGAGATATCGTGGCACCCGTTTTTTGAAACTGCTAACTTAAAATAGCTATATCTCGGCAATGACACATCCAAAAGTCTTCATATATATTTTGTCAATAGATTTAAATGTATAATTTAATGAAAACAAATTAAAAAAAATTAGTGTGTGCTCATACCAACCCTTGACATTTTTGCCAATTTACATGTATGTAACCCCTTAATGCAAACTTTACCAAGTCATATTTATGTTTTGTAAAACCCGTTTTGGGCTTTGTTCGGTAGTGTTCCAATTAAGTAAATGTTCAGAAACCTTTGAACTCGATAGTTTATTATAATTTTAGAAAATCTATTTTCTTGAGTGCGCTGACCACGCGGACGCGCTGTCTTGTTTTTGCATGCTCATTTTCATTTCTTTTATGTCGCTGTTTGTGTGCTTGGGTGAGTGGTTGTTATAATTAAATAATGGCATCATTAGTGCGCTGACCACGCGGACGCGCTGTCTTGTTTTTGCATGCTCATTTTCATTTCTTTTATGTCGCTGTTTGTGTGCTTGGGTGAGTGGTTATTATAATTAAATAATGGCATCATTAGTGCGCTGACCACGCGGACGCGCTGTCTTGTTTTTGCATGCTCATTTTCATTTCTTTTATGTCGCTGTTTGTGTGCTTGGGTGAGTGGTTGTTATAATTAAATAATGGCATCATTAGTGCGCTGACCACGCGGACGCGCTGTCTTGTTTTTGCATGCTCATTTTCATTTCTTTTATGTCGCTGTTTGTGTGCTTGGGTGAGTGGTTGTTATAATTAAATAATGGCATCATTAGTGCGCTGACCACGCGGACGCGCTGTCTTGTTTTTGCATGCTCATTTTCATTTCTTTTATGTCGCTGTTTGTGTGCTTGGGTGAGTGGTTATTATAATTAAATAATGGCATCATTAGTGCGCTGACCACGCGGACGCGCTGTCTTGTTTTTGCATGCTCATTTTCATTTCTTTTATGTCGCTGTTTGTGTGCTTGGGTGAGTGGTTGTTATAATTAAATAATGGCATCATTAGTGCGCTGACCACGCGGACGCGCTGTCTTGTTTTTGCATGCTCATTTTCATTTCTTTTATGTCGCTGTTTGTGTGCTTGGGTGAGTGGTTGTTATAATTAAATAATGGCATCATTAGTGCGCTGACCACGCGGACGCGCTGTCTTGTTTTTGCATGCTCATTTTCATTTCTTTTGTGTCGCTGTTTGTGTGCATGGGGTGATTGGTTATTATAACTTATTGGACAACATAAGTGCAGTGCTTCAGGAGACGCGCAGTCCTGTTCTTTTCGCGATAATTTTCATCGTAAATGATCATAAAAATTTATTTCAAATGGCATCGATCGATTTTATGAAGAGTAAAGCGTCATTTATTTACTATTTTTGAAATTTGCTCGCGTTATCTAAATTGTAAAAATATACTGATAAGTCCAGCCCATAGCACTACTGCTCGGCTGGCACGCGTTCGATAAAAAAAACTTTTTAAATGATCAATTATCTATCTTTCCGCAGCCGGCTGCCTAAGATTTAATATTTTCAACCGATAAACAAAATGCTCATGGTCACATCACTGCCACTCGTGAATCCTGACCTCATACCCATCTACTAACCCCCTCAAAACTCATGTGATACTTTGTCGGAGATGCAGTCGATTGGGCGGTCTCTATCACTCAAGTATCGGACTAACATTCCCATCCACTTCCCCGTGACCCTACCACTGGTCGTGGCCGGCGCCGGTATTGATCAGCATGATAGGGGCCTTTGAGAAGTTGCGAAGCGAGGAAAGATAGCTCCCACTTATCTTCCACGGCTCGTGGATGTAACTTCTGGAGGTCCTGGTCAATAACGGAGTAGCAACTGCGGGTGGGCACCTATGCTTATGCTTATGCTTATGCTTTATTTTAGAAAATCTATTTTCTTATTATCTCGTTTATTTTTTAACTAAACAGTGTTAATGTTTGTTTCATGCCCTCGTTATTTTCTAGTTTTAATTTGGAAAGATTATGAATCAGTTAGTAAAAAATACTTAACACTCCATGTCATATTTTTTGTGAAACTTTATGAAGAGTGAATCAACAAAAAAAAATTAGAATAATTTTAAACATTTATTTCAAAACTCAAAGTTGATTTTAATCAAGTCTATTTTTATTTTAGGTTTTGTAATTAATTTTTTCTGGACATTTATTTTGAAAGAAGAACTTATTAAACTTATTAAATGCTTCAAAAACTAGGAAAAGACTTATTGACGGACAGTTTACTTGAATTAATTGACTTTTTTTCATTTATGCTTTGGGCTCATAAATTAAATGTTCGTGAAGTATTTTTTTGTAGCAAAATATTAAATTTTCTGGGTAATTTGATCCGGATGAACTGAAAGACGATTTGAAAATATTATTGCTCTTTTGTTTAACCCCTTCCCGCCCAGAGCAAAATCGAGATTTTTTACATTTTTCCATATTACTCGTAACTGGATCAACCAAATTGGACGAAATTTTAATGGTTATTGGTTAACATTCTATATTAACTAATGCAGATTGAAGCAGCTTGAAAAAATGAATGGTTGCAGAGAAATTTAATTTTTAATGATGATAACGATAACTTTGAATTTATCTCTAGAACGAAAACGTCAAAAACATTATTTTCGTGTTCGTGTAACGATTCAATTTTAATCTCTCCTTTTTAAAGGAAAAGAAATTTCGCACAAACTAGGTTTAAACCTTTATCAAATTATAATAAAGTAAAACTATTTGTATTTTTTTTACATAAACTTTCTATTTTCTTAAACTTTTATAATTTTTTTTTTAATTTTAAAAAACCATTTCCACATAGTTTACATAAAAGTAATTCAAAGCATAAAAAAACTTTAATTCAAATCACACTGCTAGATGAATCAGCTTGCAGCTTTTTACATTACAACCAAAAGAAGACAAGAAGTGGTGACACTGTGGCAAACGATTTCTTTTCAATTTCTTTTAAAGGTTACCCTTTCTCGCCCCAGTAATTGATGACACGGTGGGAAATTGTTGGATTGTATCAAATCAAAATCTCGTATTTCCTAGAAAAATACGAGTTCCTTTGGAAGGGGCAGAAAAATCTAAGATTTTTTCATAGTTTACAGTTAATTTTGAGATCTGAAAATTGTTGCTTCTCCGCGCTCAAAAAACCAACAGGAAATATTTGCGCCATTCCACCCTTTTTTTCCTCCCAAAAGATCCCCTTCCCCTCGAATGTCACCAACCATCCCGGAACTTGCCATTTCAGGTGACAGGATCAGAGGACGCAAAGGTCCCCGGGACGTACCTTCGTTCGACACAACACACTATAACTGAGAGTGGCTTTTTCGCCCCCTTTTGCGAAGATATTTTGCCACAGAGCTTCCGCCAGGATAACTTCGAACCTGATGTATCAGACGGGGGGGGGAGCTTTTGTGTCGCCGGTTATTTTCTCGTCCTTTTGACTCTTCCTTCTGTAACAGCTCTTTTTGAACTACTTTTTTCACCCAATTTCTGAAGTAACTAGTTTTCTCGTTGTATGATTACGGGGGTTAAATTGGTGCACTTTACACGTGCCCTTTCTGTAGATGCGAAATTGACGATTAGACGGTGCTTTTAAAGGGAATCAACAGCTAGAAGTCGTTTAAATTACTTCAAGTACAAGTCAAATTTTGGTCAAATTTTGGTCAAGTTCAAGTCAAGTTCAAGTCAAGTTCAAGTCAAGTTCAAGTCAAGTTCAAGTCAAGTTCAAGTAAAGTTCAAGTCAAGTTCAAGTCAAATTCAAGTCAAGTTCAAGTCAAGTTCAAGTTAAGTTCAAGTCAAGTTCAAGTCAAGTTCAAGTCAAGTTCAAGTCAAGTTCAAGTCAAGTTCAAGCCAAGTTCAAGTCAAGTTTAATTCAAGCTCAAGTCAAGTTCAACTCAAGCTCAAGTCAAGTTCAAGTCAAGTTCAAGTGAAGTATAAGTCAATATTAAGTTAGCCCAAGTTAATTTCCCGTTGAGTTCAAGTCCAATCCAGATCCAGTCAATTCTTTAGTTAATTTCTCAAAGAATGTGCCTCTAAAAAGCGAGCTGAATAATTCAATAACTCAACCATCTAATATATTTCATTTTGACAGCTTCAAGTCAAGCTCAAAGAACACAAAACTGTTGAACTTGAGCTCTCACCCCCTTCTCCACCAGCCCAAATCCGGCAAACTGCTGAAAGGCAAAATTATGTCTGAAAGCCCAAATAAAAACAACCGGAACATCGCAAGACACAAACCGACCAAAAGAAAAAAAAAGAACTAATTTTCCCAGCCATTCGAGACCGCGCTCGGAGTTTGCATTTAATGGGTTGAAACATTCAGAGCTCTCCTCCGACGCTATTATATTGTAATCAAAATAATCATCATAATGGAAATTAGTACCGACGCGCGATCCTCTCCTCTTCGGTTGGCTTGGTTTGGTTGACCAACAGCGGGACCTCCAAAGAAGTTGATGATGACCGGTCGCGGATCGCCGAAAAAAAGGTTCTTCGTTGAAAGGAGGGGGAGGTTCCTTTACATTGTGTTGATTTTCATTTTTTGAAAAAAAAAAACCGTTGAAAAACCTTCGAGGAGTTCAGTGACATCTGGTGGCGGATAGGATAAACATCACTGTTGAAAGCAAGCTAGATTAACTTGCACGCAAGTTCAAGCCAACGCGAGCGTGCCATCTGTTGGTGAAAAGTTAAAGTTGCACTCAAATTCGCTTCTTCCACGTTTTGTTGCCCTCGTCTACAATCAAGTGAATAAACATTGTTGAAGTGAAGTAATTTTCAGCTTTTTCCCCACCAGTCACAGTAACTAAGTCACATCCATCATCATATTTTGTCTCTTCTCTAGAATTTCCATTCCAAAAAACAAACCAGAAAAAAACTTTGTTTGCCTCCCATCACAGCGCTTTCGTTGGGAGTAAATAAATGGCGCTGACGTGATAACGTGGCCCCCCTCGAAAAAAAACACGTCACGTGCCCAACTTCCCGGCGGAACACGATCCCGGTGACGGGTGTTCCCGGGTAATAAGATTTATTTTTCTATCACCACCTCGCGCATTCGATTCGTGTAGTTCGCAGTAGTTATGTCAGCCACGTCTTGTGTCCAGCACCCTCACCAAACTTTGTCTTCCCCGGAGCTTCATTTCTTATCTGTGTTTGTGAGAGGGAGAAAGTCCGTGACGCGGGCAAATTTCCCGGAATGTTCCGACGGCAATAGATGACGAATCGCTCCGGAATGCTGGAGAAAACTTTCCAAATAAATCTAATCCACTATATCCTTGGGTCCTCGTCTGCGCCCTCCCCTCCGTGGCAGCGCGGCCGTTTGTTTCTCATGCCTGGCTTGATTGCCTGCGGCCCGGGACACACGTCCGGATGTGACAGTTTGGCTCTGCTCGCCGTCGGGTCGGGGACTCCCTCACTACGACTACTTCCCGGAACGATTTATATCGGTGCAGGCCGGAGTTTGATTTGGGTCATTTGAGGGGACCGAGGACCGCCTTGGCACGGGAAATCAACCGCACAAAAGTTTATAATTTATTTTCCGGGACGGAGCCGGACCGGGTCCTTTTAGTCGTTATCCTCGGGCCACGACGATGGTCGTCCCGGAGAAGTCGTTCGTTCGCTGAAATGCACAATCTAATCAATCGTGTCCATTTGGTAAATAAGATTTGCCCAAGGACCTGGCCAAAACGGTGGAAAATGGCCACCGAAAGCAGGGCCTTTTTGGGAATTGGGAGTGCTGATTGGGGCCAGGGATGAAACTGCGAGAGAGGGGAGGGGACTTCAATTTATCAATTTAGAGCGAGTGGCTCGGAATTGCACGAAATTGATAAATGCAGCGAAACAAAACTAACCGGGACAAATTTGGAGCAGAAAAGTTCAACCCTGGCGGTCGGGAAAACCACATGACCAATGTCCATAGCCTGACCATAATCGAATAAGACAACGAGTTCCTTCTATCGAACATCGTCACCACGCCGTTCTGTGTCCGCAGAACACATTTTGAGAGAGAGTGTCAACTTATGGCGAAATAGTTCCATGCCAAAACCATAACTCAAAGCCCAAGCAAAAATTCGTCAACTTTCCAAGTTGAGTTCAAGTCTAAATCGATCGTTTCCAGAAAGTTTGACATCTTCACCAACAGATGTCACGCTCCAGCAACCCTCAAATTGCACACAAGTTCCCACACTCTTGCACGCAATCGCCACTTAGCGTGGACTCGAACCAACCTCATTTTTCCGTCACTTTGCTCGACGACGGCGACCACGGCGGAGTGGACAGTTGCCCAAATTGACTTATCGGAGTTGCGACGGCGGTGGCGGATGGCGGAATCAGCGAACCAATATCTCTAATAAGGACGGATGATTGCGGGAAAAGTTTTTCCAGAGTGTTTGGAGAACCATTCGGGGCGAGGTATTTGGGAGGAAGCGAAAATTAGAAATCAAATTGAGTTTCGATGATGCTCGAGGTGATGTGAGAACTTTTTTTTTTTGGGGTGGTGAAATAAAAAACTTTTCGCAACGATGTTATTGTTTCGTGGGAGCGTTGTGAAGTGGTGTTGGTAACGAAATTTGTCCTCGAACGAAATGGGTTTTGCGGGGAGACTTGTCAAGTGGAGTTTAGTTTTGTTAGATAATGTCGTGCTCGATTTGGGGTAGTCATAAATGTTTTGGAGGGAAATTTGTGTGACCTTTAGCGTCCTTTATTTTTTTAAGTTAATAAGTGGCTTTAATTCACCAAATTTCTATTTATTAAAGCTTCTACGAAAGGGCTCGATTTAAACATTCCCTAATACGAATACCATTAAAAGTTTACCACTAAACGGACCTTTCCCGTTGTTTAAAAACCCCTTAGCAAAGGTCATCTAAATGTTTTGACTGTTAATTACACCCCCGAAAGTGGCCGTTTCGATATCCAGTGAAACTTTCACTGGCTCTTTTTCGGAGTGGCCACAGTTAATATCCATGATAATTATCTCCCCCTCGAACATCAAACGTATAATTATTTGCTAAACGACTCCCCGACTCCATAGCTGGAATAGTTCCCAACATCAAACATGTCACCAAAGGGATAAGCTCATTAATATTCGGTAACGGAATTATTGACCATTTCTAGAGCAGACTGAGTTCGTCCCAGCAGTTCCGGAGAAAAGCCATTAAAATTATGCATTTTAGATTTCTGCTGCTCTCACATGTGGTCAGATGGACGATTTTTTTTTTTTTTTTCATAAAATTATTTTTATTAGGTCCTTTTCGGTACTGGGACCTGGTTAGGACCGAGTCGGCTTTTGTAATTACATTTGACTTAATAATTACAGAGGATCTTGTGTGTAAATGTTAGTGGGAGGGGAGCCGATTACCCGCGGCCTACTCGGGGTTAGTAGGGAAGGGATTGATGTTAAAGACAAGGCGTGGGATGGGAAGGGGGATTGTGTAGGGGTCTTGGTTGGCTCTGCTGGCCTTTGCGTTTTGTCCTCAGTCAGATGGACGATCTGATAACCCACTTGATGATATTAACATATTTGTAGAAGGACGATATGGTATTATTGCTCTCTAAAGTTAAAGTTACAGGAAAGCGTCGATTTTGAGACCGTTTGGCCTACCCGCTAAAAGATGTCGCTGTTTTGAAATGTGTGACTTGCATGCAAGTGATGTTTTTGTTGCATCAACGATCTTTTTCGTTTGAACCAAATTTCAGATAGTCACCAACAGATGTTGCATTTTCGCAATCTGAAAAGCTAGAGTTCTCAAGAACCGAAATTCGAGTCAGAGCTAAAGAAACCCTGTAGAAATCGAACCCTCCCTGTAGCGGTGACGTCCTCCCTTTGCAAGCAATTAATTTTGCCCTCTTTATATCTGCCTGAAAGTGCAAACTATCATTTTTTCCTCCATCAACCGCCGCCACTCCCCCGACACCAAACTTCAGAAACCACTCAATAAACGAGTTCATTTTAAACTCTATGGTTCTGGAGGCTACAAAACCCCCAAACCGCTTATCCCGTCTCGTGTTTGTCCATGTCCTACGTGGAACAGTCCGGTCCGAGGGGCAACATCTTATGACGATGAAAAAGCCATTAATTACGGTCAACATGATAATTTACGGGGAAACGAGGCGGCAGATCGGGAGATCTCTCGGCTAAGCTGGTTGGTTAGTCGTGCTGGTTGCTTTTTCAGCAGCTGATTCTAAGCGGAGTTCTTGAACCGGTTGTTTTCGTATTTTATTCATGAAAAATACAGTCCGTCGTTGAACTACGAGGATTCTTGGAAGAAGTTTCAACATCGGGAGTTAAGCTCCTCACTAAAAGATGTCGCTACGCGAGGCTCGTGAACTTGCATGCAAGTGTCATTTTCTTGCATACTCGTTTGTTATCAGCTATTCGCCACCAGATGTCGTTGTACAGTAAGTCTCTAAATCCCATCAGAAGTCAATGCCAAATAGAGCTCAATTAGGCTTATTTCCACCATTATAAACAATCATTCTTCTGCAGCGTTGCCACATGTACAGATTTATCTGTCATGGTACAGATTTTCAGCAAAGATTTGAGTACAGAATCTGTACGTACAGATGACAGATATTTGGGTCACCGTACTGATTTGTACAGATTTTCAGATAAAACAGATTCTTTCTCAAAATGATATTATTGAATAGTTAAGTTATTGCAATTATCTCAACATTTAAAAACTTTTCATTGATTAAATCTAGTTTAACTTTTGAAACATTTAGAAATGGATCAAGCTTATATTTTTTAACGATCTTAGATCCATTTATGCTAGAATATTTTCTCTTAATACTAACCCCCAGTACGCCGCGGGTAATTGGCTCCCTCCCACTAACATTTACACACAAGATCCTCTGTTGTTTTAGGTTTTTCTTAGGTTTAAGAAAACTGCATTTACAAAAGCAGACTCATTGCTAACCAGGTTTCAGTACCGACAAGGACCTAACAAAAATAATGTATAGCATTTCGTTCTAATAAAGTTATAACATAATTTCCAGCATTTCCCATTCTTCTCAAAAATGATTTTAAAATGAAGGAGAACACAGGTAAAATAAAATCTAAAATACTTTAAAAATTTAATAAAAGTTGAACTGAATCATACAGAAAATAATGAGTCATAAAGTTTATTGTATTTTTTTAAATTAATTTGAGTATATTTTTAAATTACATGAAAACAACATGATTTTTTTATATTCATAATCTTGCTATTGCATTTAAAGCATTTTTTGCAAAAAAAAAGTTTAATAATAAAAATTATCTTTTTAGCATGCCATACTTTACATGCACTAAATTTAAAACATATTTACAACCGCCTTGTATTTGCCTGAATATTAAAAAAATTAATCCTCGTTTTTCAAAACATTATTATTTGTTTCTTGAAAGGTAACGCCATTATGTCACATTAAACTATTTAATAAATGGAATCTGGTCAAAGTAAATTTTATTGAAAGTTTTCGAAAAATCATGTTTTGCACCATCAACTGGGTCAATCGGGACTGCTGTCTGTATGAATATGGATTACAGTCTAACTTAGATTATTTAATTCTTAAATTCCTGAATTCTTAAATTCTGAAATTCTGAAATTCTTAAATTCTGAAATTCTGAAATTCTGAAATTCTGAAATTCTAAAATTCTGAAATTCTGAAATTCTAAAATTCTAAAATTCTAAAATTCTAAAATTCTAAAATTCTAAAATTCTAAAATTCTAAAATTCTAAAATTCTAAAATTCTAAAATTCTAAAATTCTTAAATTCTTAAATTCTTAAATTCTTAAATTCTTAAATTCTTAAATTCTTAAATTCTTAAATTCTTAAATTCTTAAATTCTTAAATTCTTAAATTCTTAAATTCTTAAATTCTTAAATTCTTAAATTCTTAAATTCTTAAATTCTTAAATTCTTAAATTCTTAAATTCTTAAATTCTTAAATTCTTAAATTCTTAAATTCTTAAATTCTTAAATTCTTAAATTCTTAAATTCTTAAATTCTTAAATTCTTAAATTCTTAAATTCTTGAATTCTTGAATTCTTAAATTTTTAAATTCCTAAATTCTTAAATTCTTAAATTCTCTTAAATTCTCTTAAATTCTTAAATTCACAAATGCTTTAATTCTTGAATTCTTAAATTCTTTGATATTTTTTAAATTTTAAATCTGGGTATGATTTGAAATTCTAGATTTTAATTTAGAATTTTAAATTTTTTGGATTATAATTTTGAATTTGAAGGATTTTGAATATATGAATTATTGAATTATATTATTTTAATTTTATTAATTTTTAACTATTAGAATTTTAAAGCTTTGAATTTGTTATTTTAAATTTTGTTTTGTATATATATTTCTTTTTATTTTTTAATCTTAGATTTTTTTAGTTTTAATATTTGTATTTTTGAATCTGTGTGTTTATGGATTTTCTCTTTGGTTTACTTCTTTTCAAGCAAAATACAAAATCCTTCCTTTTAATTTCAAGATTCTGCTTTGTGAGATTCGGCATCAAAAGGCAATTCGGAATTTTCAATATTATAATATCGATTACAAAATTATTGATACATTTATGACTCTCAGTTGCAATAAAATAAACAAATTCTGAATATTTAAGTTTTTTCACTAGAACTTTTGCAAACAAACATCGCGCGAAGTAACGTCACGCGAAGAAACGTCTTTCCTTGGCCGTTTCTTGGGTGTTTTTTATATGGAGTTTTGCGTTCCTTCCGAGCTGCATATCAGCGTTTAGTGTTGTCATAAGATTGTTCAAAATGCATGTTAAAAAAAAGTTTTTTACAAAAAATATACCGTACAGATAATGGTACAGATAATCGCCATGCTTGGTGCAGATAAGACAGATTTTTGGACCCTCTGATACAGACGAGCATGTGGTAACACTGTTCTTCTGTGAAAATCTTGAGAATTGCCCCGGTGCGACCTTTCCCCAGTTAATCCTAATCGCAAACACTCTTAGCCCATTCACACTTTTTGAATTGCATTGTTTTGCAATTCAACACACATTACACACTCAGTCCCGAGAAGTAATCTCCCTAATTGAGTTCGCCGTTTTATTCCAGCTGAGCGGTTTCCCTAGAAAGAAGCTTCCAGTGGAAATGTGTTTGCTTTTAATCACACCTCTCCGCCGCGAAATGCTAGAATTCACCGGAATAAAGGACTAATCCCATCACCTCTTTTAGTTGTACCAAGAAGGAGGAGGACCAAACCCGATTTGCAACCTCCCCCACCGTCCTGCGCTTAATTACGCGACTCCTCTGGAATATGTATGTGTGAACACACACGTGTATGTGTGTGTCCTTACAGGAATTATCCTCGAGGAGCGAGGCAAATTCAACCAGGCGGAGCTGATTTTACCCGCCCGGGAAAGGCCGCCTTTGTCGGCATTAGGCCGTAATTCCGGACCCGGAGAGAGCCTGCCGGGAATTTATGTTTCTCACGTATTAAATTGATTTCCATCAGCCGAGACTTGGAGAAATGGGGCTAAATGGGTTCATATGAGTGCGTATGGTGATGGCGGTGGGTGGAATTATGAATAGGAGAAGGAGCTGAAGCGGGAGCACCCGGCGGAAGGAAGGCATAAGTGGGAGATCCGGGACGTGAGGATGTTGTAGTTATGAGCGATTTTCGGAATAGGTGAACCGTTTAGCTTGAATAGTGGGACATTGGTGTTATTGATGATCTGAATCAACCCTCTATCTCCAAATTATTTTTTAATTTTCTGTTTTTCTCTCCCAAACACCTGAAACTCAGAGATAAGACATTGAGACATTAAGACATAAAGACATTTAAACATTGACACATTTGAGACATTGAAACATTGAAACATTTAGACTTATAGACATTGAGATATTTTGACATTGAGACATTTTGACATTGAGACATTTTGACATTGAGACATTTTGACATTGAGACATTCAGACATTGAGACATTTAGACATTGAGACATTTTGACATTGAGACATTTTGACATTGAGACATTTTGACATTGAGACATTCAACCATTGAGACATTTAGACATTGAGACATTGAGACATTTAGATATTGAGACATTTAGACATTGAGATATTGAGACATTGAGAAATTGAAACATTCAAACTTTGAGATTTCGAGACTTTGGAAGGCCATTTCGAACCTGCCCCCCTATTCACTAAAACATGCCCTTTTGTAACCTTATACCGTCCACATGTCCACCTCCGGTCAAACCTCTCCGGAACACATCGGCCTTGGAAACTCCTCAAAATGCTGCGCAAGCGGCGAACATGCAATATTAATTTATCCAATTTGTACGCTAATCAAACACGGTGCGTCCCCCGGGCCGGGGAGACCGGCCCTAGCCGCCAAGATTTACGTGTAAAACGATAACAGTGCCGGTGCTGCCGCCGGCGGTTGTTCTGGGAACTTTGGCTCCGCTCTCCCGCAGTAGGCCACGACGCGTGAGTTTCTCCGAATGTGAGTGGAATTTAATAAGCCTTTGATCAGATTTGACGTCTCAAAGTTCTGCGGAAAGCTCACTTGCCCCCCATAAATCGCTTTGCTTTGTCAATAAAAGCACACCATTTGACACGTTATGAACTTCCCCGGGAGAAACAAAACAAAAACAAACCAACACGAGGGGTTGAAAGTTTTCCGTTGGACGTCATCACGCAACCTGTTTCCGCCCAAAACTCTCCAAAGAGAGAGTGAGAGGGAGCAAAAAGCAAAACAATCAGCAATAACGACCCGGAGCACTGTCACCGGCAGATTGCTCCTGTCCCCCTCGGGGTCGCCGAGGGTTCCGGAGGTGGCTAAAGGGGCCACGTGCGAACCGGCTAGAAGTTTGCAACTTCATTTGAACCTGTCACAGGAGGGGAGTCCCAGCGGACCGACGTTTGTTTTGTCACCCCGCTCCGGAAGCCTCTCCCCGGCAGAAGTGACAGTCGGACATGATGACACTTTAACTGCGGGCCCTTCCGGAACCGCCACGGCGTCGGACGGCTCAATTAGATAATTATTATTATGGTCTAAACGGGGTAAATGGGAACAGCGAGCGGGGTTAGCTTTTGACGAAGGGCAGAATGGTTTAGTCGGGGTAGCGGCCAATAAGACATGGATTTTTATGAGCGACGTGCTGCCACTTGAACTTGTGAGGACCTGTGAGAAGGAAATGTAGTCATCAGTAACTGTCAAAACAATCAGGGTTAGAGACCATTCTACCAATCTTCATTTTGACAGCTCTCAATTGAAATCTTGAATGCAAGTTTGCACCTCCTTTACTCAGGCTCCTCAAATGGTCACCAAGAGGAGATTAGCGTTGGATGGTGTTAATTGGCAGTGCAAAGTGTTGCCAGCCGGAATGGGGATAGCGCATTTTCAACCTTGGCCGGTGGGAATCTAGGCTAAATGGGCAGGTGTTTATGTTTACCTCTGCTACGTGCTAACTGGCTTGTAAAAGATGAAGTGAGGAGGTGTTTGAGCTTGAAACGATTAAAATTTTTCTACGCGTGACAGAAGTGGGTCGTGCACGCGATTGTCATAGCTGGTTGAGTAATTATTGCATTCTGTGTCAGGCTTAAATTGAGTTTTAAACCGATCTTTACACACACTGTTTTTGTTGTCAAATTGCATGCAAAAATTCTCAAGTTTAACCCACCCAAATGAAACAATCACATTTTCCCCTTCAATAACCTCCTGTCACCGCGCGGCCAAAATCCAAATCCAGCCGTTGACCTGACCCCATAATTCAACCCTCCTCCAAAAAAAATCCCCGAATGCACGTCGTCCGAACTTCCGCCGGAAGAAACCCTCATTCTCCGCACCACTTCGCTCTAAATTCCCACTCCCACGCGTCGCACGGTCCACTTTCGGGGCAGATTTATCTCGACAAAATGAAATCCCCAAAAATTTATTTATGTTTTTGGCAGCCTCATTTCGCATTCATACGGAGTGCGCGCGGGTGAGAGGAACGAGGTCCTTCCGTGTCCTTTTTTTCGGAATCTGCCTCCTCCACCTCCACCGCCTGAAAACGGGAAGAGTCCCCATTACTATGCACATCATACCTCGAGAGGGGTGACCCCTTCCTCGCCGTCAACTTTTAAGTTGACTTGGCCAAGAAAGACGTCGCTGACAAGTATGGGGCCGGGGGGAGGGGACATCCTTCTTTGTCCTCACACTTTTTTTCGCTCTCCGTGTAAAGTATGAAGTGTGACAAAAGTTCTGGGAGTATCACCTGGGACCTCCCTTATCCCCCCCTTTCTATTTGTGGGTGTAGGGAGAAGAGGTCTGACAAAGTGAATTTCTTTATTTCCCCCCATTTTTTGGAGTCCTGGGATAGTGACAGATGAAAAATGTTGTCAACGAATATTATTCTTTTTGTTGGGGAATATTACGAATGTGTCCTTTTGTGCTGGGAAGTTGTTGCTGGGAATGTTGAAGTGAATTATTCACGAATGATGCGGGTAACGAGGTGAGAAAGTTAGTCAATGATCGTCAGAGATTGCCCAAGGGAGCTGTGAACTCAGTTAAACATTAAAACTCATTTTTTTTTACTTCTTAAATCCATGGTCCAGTATGAACTAATCTCCGTAAAAAAATAAACATTTTACACTTGACTTTTTGACGTTTCGAGAAAAAACGCGTTGTAATGTTTGACCTTGAATCAACACAAAATAGCGTACGCAATGTAAACAACAACAAACACGTTTTGATTGGTTGACCATTATTTGCATTGTCCCAAAGTTTGGTTGAATTTGATTTCCGGATTCTTGAGTTATAATTACAAATGTTTGCGGTAGTTAGACATGTACGTGTGTCAAACACGTTCTGACCATAAGTCTCTTTGGCCAATTGTCGCACTTACATCAATTTTCAGGGTTTGTCAAGATAGCACGACAAGATTGAAACTTCTTTCATATAAAAAGTGACAACAATGCATTGTTTTTTTCAGTTTTATCGATTTTTTATCGAATTTTGAGAATCTGTGAAGGTGCCTCCCCTATTGAGAGCTGCGACAAGACAGCACGAAAACGACGATTTATAACTTCATATCAGTGGGCTGCGCTGCAATATTTCATTCGAAATAACTGAACCGTGATCACATTCAAAAAGTCCAATTGCCTTTCAAATCAAAACCAGTTATCCAACCCATTCACGCGTTCGTCCTCGTTAGCCATCAAAAGATCAAAAGCTTCTATTTCATCGTAAAACTGAACGCATCAAAAATCATCCCCAAATTAGAAATGGACAAGCGTGACAATCGAAACGCACTGCCAAACATCAATTATTCCTACCCAAGGTGCATCCAGCTGGCGTAGAACCCAGCAGCTGGCCAATTCCGTCCGTGCTACCAGTTTCAATCAATTTTTCGTGCGAATTTTCCCCAACCAAAAAAAAAGAGCTCCCAGAGCTTTACCGGTTCTGATTGCACCAGGAAAAAGCTCACCCGGCGTTGCTTTGGCGCTGGGAGAGCGAGTTTTGAATTTTTCATTTCTGCTTGGTGCTCGGGGTCCGGAATTCGCCACCCGGTTCCGCCGATTCCGGAAGAGTACTCCCGCCCGCCCTCCACATGGGAAAAATATTTACATCGCGGTCAGTGATTGCCGTCGGTCAAATTCGGAATTTTTGTTCCTTTGATGCCGAACCGTGTGGGGCCCGGGAGAGCCAGGAAGAAGGAGATGAATGATGTCTGTCAAAAATGATATTATTTACGTTGTACAGAAAAAATGCAATCAAATCAGAAACATGCGTCAAAAAGTCTCAAATTGGTGAACCTTTTTTTCAAATTCGAAACTAGATGCCGACGTTATCGTGATATCTTGCCGCACGTCACTTTTTGACGTTCCGAGAAAAACGCGTTTGAATGTTTGATCTTGAATAAACAAAAAAACTAGAGCATGCAATGTAAACAATAACAAACACGTTTTGTTTAGATGACCTTTCTGAAGGTCATCCAATTTGTTCATCCATTTTGTTCCCGAAGTCCCGAGTTATAATTGGGTACTAAAGCCCTATGCCAATTATTATGTACAACGGTAAAAAACACGATTAAAAACCATTTCTGATCACTTTTTTTTCATTTTAATGCAATTTTTTTTTGACAAGACAACATTTTTTCGATGGATCAACTATGGTCCCCTTGGAACGACCTGTCAAGTAGGAGCATTTCTGTCAAGAATGACCGCGAGGTTTATTTTTCAAAATTGATTTAAAAATCCATTTTAAGCTCTTTATGGTCGTACAAAGGGTCATTGTACTCAGAAAAATAAGCTTTATCGCTGTGAACAATAATATCAGCAATCTAAGCTTCATTTTAGGACCCAATTGAACATGTTTATAATAGTCGATGTGTCAAACTGCTTCTGACTAAATTCCCTTTGGCCAGTTGTCACACTTGCAGCAATTTCCAGGATGTGTGAAGATAGCACGATCAGATCAAAACTTCTTTCAATAAAGAGTGACAACAATGCATGGAATTTTCCGACTTTTGATTAATATCTAGGATTTTACCTCCAGCGACCAATTTTTGATTAATTTCCCAGCAAAAAAAAACTATTTTTGCGGATCTGTAAAGGTCATAAGTTGAGGTTGCACAAAATGGCGTTCGTAACTCAATCTGGCCCAAAATCATCGTGTGACAAGATAGAACGATCATGGTCTTTTGCAAGCAGTAGCATAACCAAACTTTTCGGCACTCTCAGCAAACGTCAAATCAGTACAAATTGCTGCTGGATTTATTTCCGTACCTCTCCCGCAAAAGATCCGGCAGCAATTTTGTATGGCTTGACGTTTGCTTAAGGAGCTATTACACTACGGCGAACAAACAAACAAACTCGCACTTTTTGACAGTTTGCCTGATTTGTTTGTTTGCCTGGATTTGTTTGTAAAAACGTCAGCCTGCATACATTTTGCCCTGGGATGGGATAAACAAAGAGAAAAAACCCTACTTTCAACATGGCCGCTTCTGTCAACCTAAACCAGTCTGTTGGAGAACTACTGCTGATGATTGAACTTGTTACCCTAGATATAAGAATTTTGGACTGTTCTAATGTAATCATGAATTGTTGCGTTCTCTCAATCAATCTCTTATCGCTCTCTGCGATCTTTTGCATTTCCGCCGACGATCGTCAGCACGATCGATCGGGTAGCCGATAGGGAGCTGCGGCTCATTAGTTTTTAGTCTGTATTCGACAACGCTCGCAAGAATACATCGAGGAGGAACCTCTGCCAAAATCACTTTTCGCTTTTTTCTTTGAATAAATGGCCCAAGTCTAAGCCGTATAGTCTTTCTTCGAAAGTTGTTTTAATTTTTGGCAAGTTCCCCACCGAAGCAAACCCTACGGAGAAGACGTCCTGCCGAGTAGCTGCCCAGTTTGCGTACATACATCTTATGAGGAGAAAATGAGAAGTATTGAAATTTGAGTTGAAAAAAAAACATAAAATTAAATCAGTTTCACAAATAATGGTAAATTGCATTAATAAATTGATTTAAATACTATCAATTGGAAGGCATTTATTTCTATCACCGAATGTTGACTTATCAACATTTTCGTTTAAAAACAATAAATTCTTTTGTCCCTTTAAAAAAATCGTTTCTTTTTGCTCGTTTTAATAGCCAAAGATTGCTTGATATTTTTATTCAAACACCAATTTTCTTGGAAAAAACAGAAGAAAAATAAAAACGTAAGCAATAAAAAAGAAGACGCTATCAAGCCGTCCCGTCCCATATTTTGCCTTGTTTGCGTGTTTTGCAAACTGTCACACACGAAAAAGTGCGCGTTTGTTTGCAGTAGTGTAATAGCTCCATGAGGGTACCACAAAATTTGTTTACCTTAAGGTAAACAAATCACTTTTTGAATCAGCCAAATTCGATTCGGTTTCGACTTAAAAGTTCTCTTGCAACTTGCACGCAAGCTCCCTCTCTTGCATACAGGATCCACAATGGGACCAGGTTTTCCATCAAGTGGTGGACAGTTTTCTGCGAAAGTTTTTTTATTTTGTAAAGCGCCCCACCGGATGCCACGTTACTCAAACGGATAATGGGTTTTCCGTGGGCCCTGCAGGGAGAAAGAAGGGAGGGCGGGGGGGGGGGGGTTATCTGAGGAAGGCCTATTGATGGCTCCGATCAGGCCCTGGCTAGGCTCGGCCTCTGCCTGGAGCGCGTGTATTTATCGCTGTTTGTACAGTGGTTGTAATCCTTTGGTTCGAACAGAGGGGGCCTTCGGGCTGACTTGTTTACCATGTTGATGGATATCCCTCGGGAGGGAAACAAAAAAACGAGAACAGAGGGAGAGAACTTTTATGTAATCAAGGATGTCAAACGGTGTTTGACGAACCCCGAGCCAAAGGGAACAAGCTTTTTGATGGGAAAGTTGTTGGTTTAAAATGTATTGTTGTTTACGATGATTGGAGATAACCGGGTGATTAAAAATACCCTATTTTTAGACATCTTAGCTATTCATTTTTTCAATTTGTCACCTTCGAAAAAACTGCTTTATAAAAATTCACAAAGTTATG
The DNA here is from genome assembly GCF_016801865.2 of Culex pipiens pallens. NCBI lineage: Eukaryota > Metazoa > Arthropoda > Insecta > Diptera > Culicidae > Culex > Culex pipiens. Next base: position 109,739,781 of record NC_068938.1, read on the forward strand.
TCACATTCTTATGGAATCTTCATTCAATTTCCTCCCCTAAATTCAGGTTGCTTAAGATGTTTTGCCAAGGGTTGCCAATGTTGCCTGAGCAATTCCAGCTCAAATCAGGAATTTTTCTGATACTTTTGTACCCGACCCTCTCCGATTTCAATGAAACTTTGTAGACATGTTATCCTAGGCCTATATAAGCCATTTTTGTGTATATGGAACCAATAGTACTCGAAAACAACATTTGAGAATGGCGTAAGGTATTTAAATATTTTTGTATTTTGTAATTTAAAAATTACTGTATCTAGAAGCCGTTGCGTCGTATCAAAAAGTGGTCAAACACAAACTTGTAGGAAATTGGACGGGCTTTCTGAAAAAATACACTGAAACAAAAATACACGCCACATCCATGAGATTTTTTGATTTTTAAGACTAAAACTTAAATTTAAAGGTGATGTCACGATTTTTTGTCGTTCAAAATTTTTGAAGAAATAGACTAAGATGTTACAGAAAGACTGACGAAAAATGCAGTATGGTATGTCTCTCCTAAAAAAATACAAAAACCATTTACTAAAACTGTTTTTTTGAAAAGTGGTCTCAACGTCAAATTTTTTAAAAACCGGTAGTGGCAATCGATTCCCCAGACAATTTTACATAAAAATCTTTAAATTGACCATTGTCCTATGTATAATCCTTGGGAAGATACAGCGGTTTTGAAAATAAAAATGTTGAAAAAACGGGTTTTTTTGGTGATTTTTGGGAATTTCTATATGACAGACTTGATTTTTCAGTCTCGTAAATATTTTTACCGGAAAGCTCGTATAATTTCCCATTAGTTTGTCTTTGAAAGCATTTCAATTGGATGTAAGGGCTTACAGATATAAGCTTAACTACATTGCTAATAACTGAAAATAGAATATTTTTTTACCAGAAAAAATCCTGATTTGAGCTGGAGTTGCTCGCCTTACTTTTTCAGCAATAGTTAGAAAAAGTTGGCCTTATATTCTTCCAAATTTTCTTTTCAGACCCTAATTTGTAAAGGGGACTACTTCACTAAATGATACTACAATGCTAGTAACAAAAAATGTAATGCATATGGCACTGCAAGGTTGATAAAATCATTGACGTCTTTTTATTCTTTATCTTCAAAAAAAAACAACCTCAAGGAGGTTATCATATCATTCACCGCAAAACTTATTTCAATGCTCCCCCCCTACCCCCCCCCCCCCACGCCCCAAGGGAAAAACTTTTAATTTCTTCCTTTTTGTTGCCGAAACCACGGAATAACTTATGGCTCAAATGAACCAAAACGAATCGAAAAACATCACAGAAAGAAAGTTAAGAAAAACTCGACCTCCGGAGATATTACCGAGTAAACCACACACTTTTTGGCTTTAGCTCTGTCGTCGAGCAGAGAAAAAAAAATCGTGAAATCGTGAAGGCTAAAAAAAGTCATAAAGTGGCATTTTTCCCCGTGTATAAATTTTATGTTTACGCTTGTTATTTCAGACTTTTTTTCGTACTTTTTATTACCATCAACACAGTAAAGCACAAAGGAAGAACCATTTAGGCAATAATACGCGTGACGACGGTGGCCCCGGTTCCAGGTCCTTCCCCTTACCGGGAATGCGCCATAGGAAATTTATTTAGTGAAATTATGTCTTTTCTTTTCTTCTGCCCGCTTTCGGTGCTTTATTTGCACGGGGAAAATTTTTTATTCGAGATTCTTAAAAATTTAAAAATGATTGCCGAGATTTACCGCATGATGTTCCGGCCTTCGGGCGGGTTATCCCCGGAGAGCTTCCGATTCCTGGCGGTTTTACGAATATGGCGCAATTATCGTTGATCTTTCGTGTTTGTATGTTCTTGCTTGGTTCTCTTTTGTTGTTTTTAAAGACTTATGGTTCATGATTTTATGGTGCGTTAAAATACGTGGTTTGAATTGGATTCCGGCCGGTGCCAAAAACCGGTGCCGGTTGCCCCGAAAAAAGAGGAAGGTTTTATTGGTGAGAAATGCGTTCAGATGGCGGCCGATACGGCGGCCACGGGACAGAAATTTGGAATTTCGAGGTTGGCAAGGGACCAGCGGCTGTACAGGACGGCTGTTGGGTACTTGAGATAATTAATATTTCTTGGTGGAGTTGGCTTTTTAGTAAGTCGACTTGAGAAGATTTATGTGGAGATATTATCTTTTTTAAATGTTGTTCAAGTCATTCAGTGCTTCTCATCCTTTTATATCTAGTGTTGTAAATTGAAATGTAAAGGTGAATTGGACGTTAATTACAAAAAGTCATTTTTTCTAATATGGGCGTCTAGTTTTTTGCACTGAGCAGTTCACTACGGAATCGGTCTTTTTCTTTAATTTTTGTATTTTTTAATCCGGCTGAAACTTTTTTGGTGCCTTCGGTATGCCAAAAGAAGCCATTTGCATCATTAGTTCGTTCATATAATTTTCCATACAAATTTGGCAGCTGTCCATACAAAAACGAATTGTAAAAATTCAAAAATCTGTATCTTTTGAAGAGTTTAAGATCGATTTGGTGTCTTTGGCAAAGTTATGGACTACAGATCGATTTGGTGTCTTTGGCAAAGTTATGGACTAAACTGAAAAAATGATACACGGTAAAAAAATTTGGTGATTTTTAATTTCACTTTTTGTCACTAAAACTTGATTTGGAAACAAACACCACTTTTAATTTTTTTTATTTGTTTTAGAGGACATTAAATGCCAACTTTTCAGAAATTTCCAGAATGGGCAAAAAATCTTTGGCCGAGATATGATTTTTTTTTTGCTCTTACTACTTACTACTACTAAGCAAATTAGGAGAAAGTGAAAAGATTTAATCCTAAGCTTATATCTATTCAGCGTGTGGGTTCAACAATGATACATATGAAGCTTAACATTTCCAAAGGGCACATAACTTTTGTAAACAAAAGAATATCCCTTCTACTCAAATGACAGTTTACATAAGGTGTGAGAATACCTCATGAGTCACACCGACTCTTGTTACAAAAATTATGTGCCCTAATCAAACAGAAGGCCGAGTTTTTCAAAAATTAGATATTAGAAGTGTAAAATTTCCAGCTCAAATCATAAATTTTTCTGGTACTTTTGTACCCGACCCTCTTCGATTTCAATGAAACTTTGTAGACATGTTATCCTAGGCCTATTTAAGCCATTTATGGAGCCAATTGTACTCGAAAATAACATTTGAGAAGGGCGTAAGTTATTTAAATATTTTTGTATTTTGCCGTTGCATCGTATCAAAAAGTGGTCGAAGACAAACTTGTAGGAAATTGGACGGGTTTTCTGGAAAAAATACACTGAAATAATAATACACGCCACTTCAATGAGATTTTTTGATTTTTAAGTTAAAAGTAAAATTTTAAGGTGATGTCACTTTTTTTTCGTTCAAATTTTTTGAGGAAATAGGCTAAGGTGTTACAAAAAGACAGACGAAAATGCAGGATGGTAGGTCCTTCCAAAAAAAAAAAAATAGCAAAAATCAATTACTAAAACTGTTTTTTTTTAAGTGGTCTAAACGTCAAAATTTTTAAAAACCGATAGTGTGCGAATCGATTTGCCAGACAGTTTTACATAAAAGTCTCTGTATTGACCGTTGTCCTAGGTCCAATCCTTGAGAAGATACAGCGGTTTAAAAAATTAAAATGTCGATAAAATAGCTTTTTGGATGGTTTTTGGCAATTACTATATGATAGACTTATATATATTTTTCTGGAAAACTCGTCCAATTTCACATAAATTTGCCTTTAACAGCTTTTTTATTTGACTCGTTTTAATATTTACGTGAGCCAAGGTTTTTACCACACTGAAAAAAAATGTATTCTATTTCCAGTTATGAGCAATGTAATTAAGCTTATATCTGCTAGCCATACATCCAATTCAAATAAAGCCAAAGACAAACTTATGGAAAATTGGACGAGCATTCCGGTAAAATTATTTTCGAGGCTGAAAAATCAAGTCTGTCATATAGAAATTGCCAACAACCATCCAAAAAGCTATTTTTTCGACATTTTATTTTTTTTAAACCGCTTTATCGTTCCAAGGATTGGACACAGGACAATGGTCAATGTGGAGACTTTTATGTAAAATTGTCTGGCAAATCTATTCCCACTACTGGTTTTTAAAAATTTTGACGTTGAGACCACTTTTCAAAAAAACAGTTTTAGTAAATGGTTTTTGTACACCCAAACGAAAAAAATATCTCAAAATCTGCAACAGTGAATTTGCTGCAGAAAATGTTATATTTTATTACATTTTTTGCAGCAAGCTTATAGATCATTTTTGCCCGCGTGTAAACACGTCAGCGACCTGCAGTTCTCACCAACACATAGAATGCTGGCGCGTCCCCGAGCAACAATCTAGAGAGAACATTATGTTCGCGCTCTGTCCCTCACCATTCATCAAGCGTCCATGGCGCGGTGGTAGCGTGACGGATCAGCAACCTAGAAGTTGATGGTTCAATCCTCGTTCTGTAAAGGTTTTTTTTTCTGCAATACAATCAATCTGCCGTCGGTAATGTCGATAATTGTCGGTAACGGGCAAAAATGTTATACCCCTATATCGCAAAAAATGCATGAGGACAGTTTTCATGCAGATTCTGATATACTTTCATGCTGCCATGCGTCAAAATCATGCGACCGCCGGTTGGGTGTATTTTTTTAGGAGAGACATACCATACTGCATTTTTGTCAGTCTTTTTGTAACATCTTAGTCTATTTTCTCAAAAATTTTGAACGAAAAAAAATCGTGACTTCACCTTAAAATTTGACTTTCAAAATCAAAAAATCTCTTAGAAGTGGCGTGTATTTTTTTCAGTGTATTTTTTTTTTTTTTTCAAAAGGCCTGTCCAATATCCTACAAGTTTGTCTTTGACCACTTTTTGATACGAAGCAACGGCTTCGTGTTACAGTAATTTTTAAATTACAAAATGCAAAAATATTTTAATGACTTACGCCCTTCTCAAATGTTATTTTCAAGTACGATTGGCTCCATATACATATAAATGGCTAATATAGGTCAAGGATAACATGTCTACAAAGTTTCATTGAAATCGGAGAGGATCGGGTACAAAAGTACCAGAAAAAATCCTGATTTGATCTGGAATTGCTCAATATATAAATTTTTAAAATTTCTTTCCTTAAAACTCGTTTAATTTATAAACATTTCTGAAGTTTTTAAGCGAAATTGTTGGTATTTTTAGGTAGGTAACCGAAAATTGAAATATATAACTCATGAGACTTTTCACCTTTATTTTGCAGAGTTGGTAAAAAAAAGAATTGAAATTTGCTGTTCAAGTAAAATCAATGATTAAAAAAAAAACAAATGAAAAAGAATAAAGAAAATAAAAAAACTCTTACATTAATTTGTATATACCACCTAAAATACAACATAAATGCGAGGAAGGCACCAACCATCTTAAGGTGGATTAAGTAACGTTTTTCAGTGAGGAATCTGATTGCACATTAAGGTGACATTAAAAATGGGATGTTTTTTCTTATTCTCCAACTCTCAATCAAAACCATTTGTATCCTTAGTTTTTTTATGCTATCTTTTTCAATTTTTTGTTTGTTTTTCACATTTTATGCTATAGAATGATACCGTTATCAATAAAAATTGAAGAAAACAGATATGCATTCTGAAACATTACCAAATATACTGCCTTATCTATTTTTACATTAAATTTATGAAATGTCAATAAAAAACACAACCAAAATTTACCCCTGACAAAATGGCATTGTCAAAAACATTGGAAAACTTACATAAAACAAAAAGAAACACAAAATTTACCCCATATTTTTCTAAAATTCCAAGAATTATTTTTCCAATGCTGTTTTAGGACCAAGTTTTTAAATTAAAGCTTGCCTCGAAGCGGAGTTGGATTTTAAAAGGTTAAAAAAATCGAGGTTAAAAAAATCGATGTCAAAATATCGAATTTTCTTTTTGTGAACTAACTTACATAATATGAGCTCGTGAGTCAGGATTTTGTAAAAATATGAGTTACTACTTTAACAGTTTTGGAGTTTTTTTTAAGTTCCAATAAACCAACATTCCAGTTTTTGCTTTTTGGGTATTTTTGTAACCGCCTTGAGTCAAGGGTATTAAAAACACTTAAAAATAAAAAAATAAACTGAAAATTTGGTTTATTGGACCTTTAAAAAAAACTGCAGAGTTATAGACAGATTTTTACCAAATTTTTTGAAGCGTTTTTCGAGGGTGAACACGACGTGCAGCCAAACTTTATTTTTTACTCAAAATTGATACAATTGATGTTAAGAAAAAATGGACATGTTTTGTTCCATTAAGTCCTTTGGAATCCAATCCGGTTTTACCTTTTTATGAAAAATTGGATATCATATTCTTTCTGAACGTCATTTATCGATTTACATTGGAAATTAAGCAGAACTTAATTTATCTGTTAAATAAACTGTAAACCTTAATTCAAGTTTTATCTTCAATTTCTTCACATTTTCAGTTGATTCAATTCTCGTAATCGTGAATTAAGTTCACGAATGTGAGAACCACGAAGGAATTTATTCATGAGTATGGTGCATTTGCACCATAAACGTGAATATATTCCTTCGTGGTTCTCACATTCGTGAATTTAATTCACGATTTCGAGAATTGATTTTTTTTCCGTGTACTAGTGTTTGTTGTGTAATCTAAAATAAAAAAGCATCAGTAATCAACAATTCTCTAAAATGACCCCCAAAGCCATTCTCCAATAAAAGCTCAAAAACAACAAACAACAAACACGATCCGGTCCAATTCCGCGCACTCCCATTTCTGACCGCACCGCGGAAATTCGCGTAAACTTTGATCAAACGACTCTCCCGCGGAATTCGCGGCATGTCCTCGATGGTTGTCGTGATTGCCGTTATGACCGTCCAGCTGGCCAACCGGAATTTCCACCCAGGCCAAATGTCGCCCCCCTCTCCAATATAAAGACACTTTTGCATCCCGCGTGCACGCTCCGGCTTTTATTGGCGCCCAAAAATGTGTTGCGGAGCAATCATGACTTTTTTTGTGAGTGAGTTTTTTTGTTTCGATACTTGGCAGCCTGCGCCGCGTACTGTAAAATGGCATAACAATAAAGCGAACAGTCGTTACTTTGAGTGCGCTGGAGATTGCGGAAAAAAGCTTCACTCTGGGGGTGACAATTTGCGTTTCGCAAAAGTAAGCGGGACGAGCTTTCTCTCAACTGGGTGGGATTCCAAGCGGAGAGTGGCCTCGCAGTAATTGGCGAGGGGATTGTTCGGCGAAATTGTTGAGTATTTTATTAATTACCAGAAATTTAAATAATCTTTAGAAGTATTTCTCTTTACACAAAAAATAATAGATACTAAACAGAACAAATTTTCAAAAAAAAATCCCTGCTAGGTGACCTAATCCTATAAAACGACATTTGCACACGCTTTTATATCACAACACACCCTGGGACTCTTCTAGGTGGGTCCATCAAATGAAATTTCACCACCCAATCCCCCCCATAGTTAAGGCACAACGCACACAAACACATATTGCGCTCCCCCCATTACGGAGGGTTTTTATTTCGCGAGTTCATTCTCCACGGTCCAAAAGTGTCACCAGCGGGCGGATTCGTGGTGTGGTGACAGCTTGGGACCCATAAAGTGGACTTTGTTAAAATCCGAGCCGTTAAAAAAAAACAGAGGGGCAAAAACTCTAAACAACTGCGGGGGGTGAGAAAGGGAGGGAGGGGGCAAAAGCTTAAGCAAATGAGGTGATAAACGCCACGGCGAGTGTTTTATTTTGCACGTGGTGCCCTCCCCTCTTATTGACCGACACAGTGGTTTTGGCGAAACGACAGCTACGCAACTGGGGGGTAATTTCGGTAAAGTGAACGTCGTCGTAGAAATTCCCCCCTCTCTCTGAGTAATGAAACGTGACAGATTTAACGGAATTTAGGTCTGGTGGCATAGGTTTGATTGTAAAAAGGCGTCATCCAAATCACAATCAATAGTTTTTATTATTTTGCAAATCTGATGATTTAAACATGGGTCATTCCTGGTCAACTGTGTACACTTTTGGACTCGACCTTCACCGGTTTGGACCAAACTTGGAGGGAACGTTCATCTATCGATAGTTAACAGAAATTCCAAGTTTGGTGCTGATTAGACCATCCCTCTATTTTTTGCACCGCCCTCTTTTTTTGACGATTTTCTAAATTTTTTTTTTTCTTTTTAATCATAACTTTGCAACTATTTGAGCAAAAGACTATCTACAAGTTGCATTTTACAGAAAATTGTCCAAGGAATTCGATAAAAATAAAATTTTAACCCTTAAATGCCCACTAATATTATATTTTAACGTTTTAAGTATTAAAAATCAGTTTTGACCAATTCCTTATGTTTTTATTTGTTTTATTTTATCACCATCGTGTTCCCCAGACAATTTTACATAATAATCAATGTAGATCGTAAACTAAAATGAACTATTGGCGAGGTACAGCGATTTTACTGAAAAAGTTTGATTTTGCGCTATGAATTCAAATCCGAAATAAGTTTTTCACATATAAAAACCGAACTATGCTAGATTCATCCCTTTTGTTCAAAAGTACACCATGTACTTCCAAGTGCTGCGCAAAATTATACTTTTTTCAGTAAAATCGCTGTATCTCGCCAATAGTTCATTTTAGTTTGAGGTCTACATTGATTATTATGTAAAATTGTCCGGGGAACACGATGGTGATAAAATAAATCAAATAAAAATATAAGGAATAGGTCAAAACTGAATTTTAATACCGTAAACTGGGGTGACTTTGATAGCTCGGGGTGACATTGATAGAAATTTGATTTGGCCACTAATTTTGATACATCCAATTAAACAGTCTCATTTTTGCATATATGTTCGATAATAAGCTATCCCTTAATGCTTACATACTCAAAATTCTCAAAAATGTTTAGATATTAATTTGACGGGCATTTGAAAAACCTATCAAAGTCACCCCGGGCTATCAAAGTCACCCCAGTTTACGGTATCTAAAACGTTAAAATATAATATAAGTGGGCATTTAAGGGTTGAAATTTCATTTTTATTGAATTCCTTGGACAATTTTCTAAAAAATGCAACCTGTAGAAATTATTTTGCTCAAGTATTTGTAAAGTCATGATTTAAAGAAAAAAAAGTGTTTTAGAAAATCGTCAAAAAAGAGGGCGATGCCAAAAATAGAGGGATGGTCAGATCAGCACCAAACTTGGGATTTCTGTTAACTATCGATAGATAAACGTTCCCTCCAAGTTTGGTCCAAATCGGCGTAATATTCAATGTTTGGCCCTTTTAAAATGTTAGTCTTGATTTAAAAATTTTCAAAATATTTTTTTCGAAAAGATCGAAAATTTTCACGAATGTTTCATGTATTAACATTGATAATCGGACCATTAGTTGCTGAGATATCGTCATTAGAATATGGTGGGTTATTTTGGTGAGAAAAAGAAAACTTCAATTTTCGTGTTTCTTTTCCTTAAAGTGGCTCTATCTCAGCAACCCGAGGTCCAATCTTCAATGTCTCTAAGACAATTTAATAGCAAATTTTCTGAACTTCTCAAAAAAATATTTTTAGAAATGGTCACTATTTTTAAAAATTGAAAAACTGCAAATATTTCACTAAAATCAAACTTTCGGTGGCTATGTCTTGAAAACATTTCGATTGCAAATTCAATTTAGCATAAAAAATAATGTCAAACTTAAATTTGCATCAAACTTCGATTTTTTCCAAAAATCACTGTTTTTTTTTTAAAAATTATAACTCGGAGGCAGATTTTTTGACCATGTTTCACTATGGCTCAAAAGTTGCGGATTTTTGTCCCCTGAAATTGAGAATCTGCAATTTTTTTTCCCGTGTACCTATTTTTTCTCAAAAGTCCTCAACAATACCTACACCTTTGCCGAAGACACCAAAATGATCAGAAAATTCACTCAAAAGTTACAACTGTTTGAATATTTACATATCATTTTTGTATGGACAGCAGCCAAAATTGTATGGAGACTTGTATGGATGATGCAATCACACAAAATAGTTTATTTTGTCATAGGGAAGGCCCCCACAAAGTTTAAGTCAAATAAAAAAATACAAAAAATAAAAATGGACGAAATCGGCCGATTTCGTAGAGAGTTGTTCAAATGTTAAACTGCCTTATCCAAAGCGTTCTCAGTCTCAGATTGTAGTCCCAGATGTCCCATACAAGCTGCAGGTCGAACCTTTGCTCTTACAATTCCCTTATAAGTCATTCCTTTTAAAAGCTTCTTGACTCTGTGAAAAAGTCTGCAAAAGATGATGATGATGATGCCTTTTTAAATGAGATCCCGAAGTATATCCGTTTAATGTTTTCTATTATGCAATTCCTACTCAGCTCATTTTTAATGAAAACATGTTACAAGAACTTACCTTCCCCGACAAAACCTGAAGCCCAACCGTGATCGCCAAACAGACACACACAAAAAAAAGTAATTTTCCCCGCAGCAAAACTTTTCCAACTGTGTTGAGCTTGACAAATGAGAGCAGGAGCATAATTTAACCGCAGCGAACGGACTGCGCTTGAGTTTTTAAATTTAATAACAAAAAAAAGAAGCATGGGGGGTGGGGGCAAGAACACCGTGAACATGAACTGCAGCGTGCAATTCCAACAGCATCCAACAGCAGGCAGCAGGAGAAAAAGGAAACTCGTTACACACGGTTCTTGCCCCAGAATCCGACTTGAGCCCAATTGCTCTGGACGGGGGAAGGGAGAAGAGGGCGGACTCCATGTAAATTTTAATTTATGATAACCCTGCGACATATGTGCTTGAAAGCCCGGGCAAAACTGGTTCGAAAATAAGAACATGAACCATTGTGTGTTAGCTGTGTTGGACTTACCGTGACTCTCCAACCTCTCGGAGCTTGGAATTAGACTCAGTTCCAAATAATAATAATCGATTTGCATCCTAAATAGATTGAAGTGTCTCTTAAACTAGTTTTTAGAAATGTCTCTCTAATTTATTGAAATTGGAAAATTATGTTCCTAAAACATTTTTTATAAGAATTTATGATGAAGTCAATTTTCATTTTTTTTTAGTTTATGTAAAAGCTTTTTTAATTTAGATTTCGAAAAGCAATTGAGTGTAGTGCCTCTCTGTGGGGGTACGAGGTAGAAAACTAATAATTCCAGCGAAAAAAATGAACTGGATTTCTGGCTTCTAGCTGGTTTCACTGCTCCGGAGTAATGTAATGCACCGCGAGCTGCACTTCTCCCCTGAGCCCTCCCTTTCTCCTACGTAGAGGGGCAGGTCTAACTAACCTTTCGCTGACATCCCCGGTCGTGGCGGGTCGTTCGGTCCGTGGTTACACAGTTTCTTTTCCATTATTATATTTTCAATTATTACGTTTTCCCTTTTTGTTTCCAGATTTGCCCCCCTACCCCACCACCAGTTGCTCATTTCTACCTGTAAAATTCTCAACTAAATAAGTAGTAGCAGCGTTGTTGTTGTTCACTGCAAGAAGGAATGGAAACTTTAGTAAACTGTTCCACTTCAAAGAAGCCAACAGGATTGGGTTCAAGTGTTGCTGCTTCAAGAAGCTGTGCGGTTTCGACAAGGGAATGAACGCTGTAAAGTTTTGTGTAGATTTAAACTTGAAGTTGGGCGGGGGAGGTCCGCAAGTTCTGCAAAGTCAGTCAGTCGAACCGAGCAAGTGCACTGCGAGTTGCGTAAACTTTGTGAAATATTTGAACAAGTTTTGCGAGAAATATTGGACCAGAGCGAAACTTACAAACCGTCCTCCCTTGGAACTGAAGCCAAATTTGCAAACAAAAACATTTTTTCAGCTTCCAAATTTTAATGGAGATAGATTTCTATTCAATTGAAGCCAAATTTAAACGCAACATAAACAATTTGAATCGGTCGTAATTACATTTCCTTTAGTTCTTTTTTGCTGTTCCCTTTTTGGAAATTTCATAGAAAAAAATGTTGAATTTTGGAATTTTGAAAATTTGGTAGGTTCTTGAGTAATATTACATTAAAAATGTGTAAAAATGTGACCCTGATGAATGTTCATCAAAAACAGATAAAAATTAATCATTTTCTGGGGTAAAATTTATCTTTTTTTTACACAAAAGCTGTCACAATTTCCTGATGAATATTACCATCATTTTTTTCTGTGTTCTCAAAAAAAGGGGAATTTTTTGCCAAAAACTTTAAAATTCCAATATTGTTTTTGTAATGAATCAACTGAAAATATTTGAAAATATTTTTTTCGCTGTGTACAGGCAATGCAGTTTGTGATCCTAAAAACTAAAAAAAGTCTTAAAATTGCTCGCATTTTCGTAAAACCTAATCAATTCCGAATCTCTTACACAGAAAAAAATGAATTTTAGAATGTTGAAAATTTGGTAGGTTGAATATTACTTCTTTTTTGAGTAAAGTCATATTCGGAACAGTTTACAGATCGGCCAGTGTTCCAAAAATCATAGCAAATCGATAATTGAACTTAATGATTCGCTTTTACCTTCATTTGAAAGCTTTTCTTGCGATGTTTCGAATGCTGTATCGAACATCTGCAAATTTTAATTTTTATATCAAGTTTTTGAAGAAAAACTTAAACCCTTGAAATCCACAAATTCGGAACACTTTTTTCTTATGGATGTAAACAAAGTTTGGATCTCTCCAGGAGTACATATTTGTAACAAAAAAATGACTTCACACACTGAAACCAGTGAAACTCAAGCTTAGTGATGGTCTGATAACTTTTTTTGTGAAAATATCAGTTAAATTCAGATGTTCCACTATTGTGGGAGGCACAATAACATCCCACAATCATGAAACAGGCCATTTGGAGGTAGTGTTTTGATGCTGTGGATAAAATAGTCTTGAAATTAAGTTTTTTGTACTACTTTTACTAGTGAAATAGCAAGAGAATGTCCAAATAAAGGTCCTAAAAATAGAAGGGTCGAGAGAAAAGTTGCATTTGGCGTGCTATAGACAAATTATTACAAAAGTGTTCCGAATTTGTGGGTGTTCCGAATATGTGGAATGACTGTAATATTACATAAAAAATGTGTAAAAATGTGAACCTGATTGATCAAAAGCTGATAAGAATTCATCATTTTCTAGGGTAAAATTAATAATTTTTTTGACACAAAATCTGTCACCATTTCCTGATAAATATTACCATCATTTTTTTTCTGTGTAATTGCATTCGAAAGGTCTTTGAAGCACTTCCAAATGTACCATAAAACTTCGGGACTGGATGGACTTTTTCTTATAGCTTTTGCGAATTACTATTTTTTTTTTTGTTTTCTTTTTTATAAATTTTTAAGCCAATCGCAATATTTCTCATAGCTTAACGATTTTTCTATAACAAACTTTCCGTTATCTTTTACCCTGTCGGCAAACAAGACTTTTTTTTGCATTTTTGGGTTCAATGACATTCAACTTAACAGTTCAAAATCCCCTGAATCATAAAAAATATAAAATACACTTTTAAAAAAGGCAATTAGTAAAAAGAGAAGCATGGTTTTAACGGTGCACATCAAGCAGTCTTTTTCACTGAGTTATTGCCAAATGTTCTGGTTTCTATAAAATTATGGGAACTATTGTTATTTTTAAATTAAACTCACAATTATTGCCAACAAGGTTATTTTGTAATTTGATAGGCAATCAACTATTCAAATATAACTAAAATGGGGTCGCAGAACTCAAATTTGATGTTAAAAATACGGAAACAAAAAAAAAACAAAACAAAAAATGTTCGTGATTCGATTATCCGAAGTCCCATACAAAACTTTTAACATGTACTTTTTGCCAAATTTAAAAGTTTAACATTCGAAAGTTTATTCTAAACAATGCAATTTAAAAAAAAAATGTCACGGTTGTTTAGAAAATAACCGTAATCTAGGTTGACAGACGGCTTTTCTACAAATATTTTATTCAGATAGGATAATTTGGCAAAATCACTTTAACTTATTTTCGGAAAGATTAGCTAATTTTGCATAAGAATGACCCCTTGGACGATTGTTGAAGCTATTGCACTGCTTGTATGAGGGGGTTTTTTGAAAATAAAAAAAAAAAAACAAACCGGATTCACCCACTCACCACAAAAAATATGTTTTTGAAAAAAAATCTGATTCTCGCAATGCACCTTCCGAAAAAAATACTTTCCAACGCACACGATGGAGTTTTAGGGGTTAAAAATTCCAAAAACTGGTCAAAAATGGTCAACATCATAACTTTTTCAAAAAACTTTTTTTGTAAAATTCTAATAACTCGTGAAGAATACATGCAAACTCCTTATGTCTATAAATCAAAATTTTTATTGTTGTCTGTTCTACAACTTTGTAGAACATTAGTACACTCTAAAATGCAACCCTGCAAAGTTAGAAAAAACACGCAATTTTAAAATGATTTTTTTTTTTCTAAATAAGTAGATGACCATTCTGGGTTATTTCAGATTCGAAAAGTACATTAAATTTCCCATAAAATGACATGTCTCACGATTTTATTAACTTCGACTGAATGAATTTTGTCCATTTGAGCCATTAAGCCATTTGAATAACCGCTCATACAAAACAAAAAACGTTTAAACCTTCGTAAAACACATTTCACCAAATCTTTGGAAATTTTAAAACTGACTGGAAACTACTTGAATTTTGTTATTGGCCATTTAATTGCATTGTGTTATTGTTTTTATCATTTTTAAATCATATAATCTATTCAGTTTTATTTTAAAAAAACACAAGACATTAATAAATTTCAACCATAAAAATCTTAATAAAATAGATTTATTGATAAATTTTCTTTTGGGTCAGAATTTTTTTTCTAATATTAAGGTTTCGAGAATGTCATTTATAAAATGTTGGAGACATTAAAATTTTCAACCATATCTGCTTGTTTTTGAGTTATTGAAAATAATGTTGTTTAATATCCTGACTTAAAAAACCATTGAAATTATGGTTTTACAACCAACCATGTTTATGTACCCTCCCTAAACAACGTCCCGCCACAAACTAAATTTCAATTTTCAAAAAAAACCGTAAACGACTCCCTAATAAAGTCCCTCTTTTGATCATTCTGCAGTCGCATTACGACCGGGCAACTTTTATCTGCGCTCACCGGATTCCCAAAAGGATAATTCCAGCGCGTTATAATTTGCAATATGTTTGTCAACCTCTGCAGTGTGAGTGTATGTGTGTTCCCGTATGTGTGTGTGTGTGTGTGTGCACCGTACCTTTGCGCAAACATTTGCCAGATGAAAGCAGAGCAGCAACCAGAAGAGCAAAAAAAACGCGTCCTCTTGCTCTCAGTGGCTTACTTCAACAGTTTCAAAGTGAAGCTCAAGAGTACGTGTGTGTGTGTGTGTGCGAAATGGCTTCCAGGGCGAATCTTGTTGGTTTCTGCGAGCTGAGCAGACCAAGGTATATGATTGTGTGTGCAGCTTTGCAAACATACCTCAAGTTCTGGGGTTTCACTCCCCGCACCCGCTCTTCAGAAGAGTTGAAAGCTTTTTCCGTACGTTTTTCACTCGAATGTCCACTGTGTCCAGCAGCTGTTGGTTCTACTGCGAAAGTAGCCACTCGTAATGGGGTTGGGTGCGGGAGCATGGGTGACACGTGGACTTAAGAAGTGGATCACCATCCTTAACCGGTTCAGCTGTCCAGCTGGCTCAAGGTGCAGTACAGCAGAGTGGAGAACGCGATGCAGCAAGTACCGTGGAGTGGAGTGGTCTACTATTTACAATGTCTAACAATATTTTAAATTTGTGATTCTGACTGGATAGATAAACATCAAGATGGGTCCACGAGCTTTACATAAGAAGTTCACTTTACGAGCAGGATTGCTGCCTAACCTAACCTAAATGCATAAAAGAGAAACCCCGTGCATCAAGAACAGTTCGTTCAACATGCTGCGAATCAAAACAATACCGTCTGCAATCACAAATTACTACATTGAGAAGCCGGAGGGCGCTTGATTCACGAAAACTACGATGTTTACACAAAATCTATTATAATTTTGGTATTACTAGGGCAAAGAACAGGGACCAAAATGTACCATTGGTTGCACCATGAAATCATACCAAAATCTTGTAAGTGGAAGACCACAATAATACCAAAACATGTTATGCCTAGGGTAAAATAATACCACAAAATAAAACCATTTCAATACCAAGATGAGGTCTTCTGGATTTTTGAACATTGCTTGAATACCAATACCAGGTATTCCTGCGCCCTTGGAAAATCAGATTGTGGGTTTCCTGTGGTCTTCCACATACATGATTTTGGTATGATTTCATGGTATTTTACTATCTATTACTAGGTAGTGAAGGGTACCTTTTTGTCGCAAAATTATTACCAAAATTTGGTATTTTCATGCAATTTTTTATTGCAACAGTTGGAGTTAGGGAAAAACGGAAATGATATCACAATGCTTTACAAGCAATAAAAATCTACTCACCTAATGATTCCATGTTATTCTTGGTGATTTTTAGGAAAGCTACTTTTCATGCTTCATTATATATAATTTTTCAATAAACTTAAACAATCTTCACTAAATTTGAACGTGACACAAAAAAAAACTTTTAATTTTGAAAAAAAAACTTTTCGCTGATTTTTTCCTGTTTTATCAGTTTATATTTTTGAATTTAATATCAAAACAAGATTTAAAAATCTTGTTCAGCCAAAATGAGTAAAATAATTTGAATTTTCTGCGATTCAAAATATTTTTTATGGTTTTCATCTCTCTTTTCAAAAACCAAATTAACAAACAATAGACAAAAATAATAACGTCATGACTCGAATTCCCGGACGCTTTGAAACCCAGACACCTCATCCTGTTTTATCAATTATTTGGATATAAGTTCGCATTATATATCAAAACTGTGTTATTTGATGCATCCTTACATCAACTTTCATTTCAAGTTTTTTTGAACGCAGTAATTAATGCCGAAACAAATAAATAATTATAATTTTCAACGAAATCGAAATTTTCATTCATAATAAGAATTCATAATACCAAAATAGTAGTTTATGCAACAAGTTGCAAAAAGAGGATTTTTTCAGCACGAAGAGTGCTGAAAAAATCAAGTTTTGCAACGGATTCCAAACAACATTTTTTGCAAATCCAAAAAACACCCATTGAGTGAATTTTTAAGTCAAATTTTCATGTATTTTGTCAATAAATCGTTCAAATCAAAAAAAAAAATTGAAAAGAGTTACTTTTCGAAACAAGTGCTGAAAAGTTCAACTTTTCAGCACCCATTTCAGTGCTGAAAAGTAAAACTTTTCAGCATTTATTTTGAAAAGTGTTGCTATTCGATTTTGTTATTTTTGGTACAGAAAAGTAGGCTATTTCGTCGTTCAAGAATGACAGGAAAAGTAAGTAGTTTCACGACGGAATTGCAAAAAAGTATTTTTTAGCTTTTACGGGAATTATCCACAAAAATAATTTAAAATTAAACATCACTCAGAAAAAAATCAGAAATGTTTTTAAAAGGTGATTTGAAAGAAAAAAAATACTCTTCATTTTATTTTGAATGAAACAAAGCATGATTCTTTTATTTTTTCTGAAATTATACCTTTCAAATTAAATAGGTATGAAAATTTTACTACAACGAATGAAAATATTACTAAATTTAGTTAGTTTCTTTAAAAAACTAAAAAATCTGAACAATTCATCAAATGGTTTATACCGAGCGTTTCATTTGAAAACTATTAAATTTGACTTAAATCGTCTTTATGGTTGAAATATTTATTATGATCTTAGGCCGATGCAAATACTTTCAAAGATTTTGTCCCTCGGCTCAGGCTGGGGTCGAGGGGGGCAAAAAAAAATCAAATAACAAGTCAAAGTTTCAACATTTGAATGCAAAAAGTGTTTTAAAATGCATTTTACACTAGTTCAGTTGTTTTGTAATAATTTGCTTTCAACAAAACAAAAATTTTGGCAAAAAACCCTTTTTGCGATACTGAACATCATTTTTTCAGAAATTCAGATTTTTTTAAATTAAGGGGTTACATACATGTAAAAAATCACAAAATTTCATATTTCAGAAAATTTATTGAATCCACTAAAATGATGATTTTCAATCACTCCTGAAAGTTTCATGAAAATATTACATGATTAAACTGAGTTAGAGACGATTTTCAGCTCAACATTTTGCCGTGCGCAAAGCGGACTGTCAAACTTTCTGAGCGTTTTTCTCGAAACACCGAGTTGATTTATGGGTGCCACGATATCTCGAGATAGGATGGACCAAATTGGCTGAAAATCGGGGTGAAGACTCTCAAGAACTATCCCGTGTGCATGACGAAGCCTGATTTTGAAATTTTGCTTTTTTAAAAAATACAAAAATCAAAAACTGACGATTTTTTATATGAAAAACACAAAAATATTTTAATCTTTTTTTTGAAAATCGGCCTTCGTCATGCACACAAGACCGTCTTCACCAAAATTTTGAGCCGATTTGGTCAAGGCAGGGTTGAGATATCGTGGCACCCGTTTTTTGAAACTGCTAACTTCAAATAGCTACATCTTGGCAATAATACAACCAAATATCTTTAAAATTGTTTTGATAATAGATGAAAATGCATATTTTAATTCCCTGAAAATAGATGTCAAATAAAATTTAGTTTGTGCTCACACCAGCCTCTGACTTTTCTGTCGATATACATGTATGTAACCCCTTAACCTAAATATGCCAAAAATGATTCTGAACGCAAAGGAATGCATTTAATATTGATTTCAGCTGATTGCACTGAAGTTTTCATTGAAATTTTGAAGTTCTTTGAAAAAAAAAGTTTTTGCTCCCTGATTTTTCGGGCGGGGAGACAAAAATTTTAAATAAAATTTGTACCAGCCTTATTTGAAAAAATTAGAAAATTGATAAATTCCAAGGCTTTCAAACCATGCACGAAATCGTCCTAATTCACTAACCCTTTATTAGTAATTGAACAACAGTAGTTCTTAAGATTATTTTTTTCCTGTTGAAGTTTGATAAAATATGTTGAGAATTGCAACGATTAGTAACAAGTTTCACAGAAACATAGTTTCACAAACATAAAATTTCACGGGATTTCGCGGAAAAAGCCATATTACGCGCATTTCACGCTGTCCGCGAAATCGTGAATTTTCACTGACCCTAGTGATATTCTTCGCCACTACGAATACATTTGTCATTTATGAATGGCTTATGCATAAAGTTCTTGAAGCTTCTGAAAAACAACAAGATTGAAAAATAAATGTTATCAAAATGAAACTGGTTGCATGTTCACCAAAAAATCCCGAATTAGAGAAATTTTAACGATTTTACTAGTTTCCTAAATGGGTAGGGTATATGACCCTATTTTGGACCTAGTACCTATTTTGGACCTATTTTTATTAATCGAGGTAGTTTAGACGCTTAAAGTACGAATTCACTGAATCCAACCAACAGAATGTGTAAGCAGGATCGTTTGGTTTCCGAGAAATGTAACTGTTGTTTATTTAATTCTTTTATGTTTTTCATCACTAAACCATTGAAATAACTATTCTATTATCGAAAAAAACTCAATGCAAAATATTTTTTCAAATTGGCCGCGTTGGATCAGTTTTTGGACCTACTTTGCCGTCGGTTCAAGGCTATCACCAACACATGTATAACAAGGTGTTGCCAGTTTAGTTTATAAATTTCCCTAGTAACATTTTTAAACATACAGGTTTTATCATGGTTCTGAAAACCCGCATACGGCCTAAATAGGCTTTTATGGCCTACTTTAAACCTAAAATGTTACTAGGGTTATTTCGATATTTCATTGAAATTAATTGATAATTTTTTATTTAATATTTTGAATTGAATTTCTTTACTGTAATTATTTAAAAGAAATCTAAGTTTTAAAAAGCAAATGATTAACAGAAACAACGAAAATATGTTTTTTAAACGATAAAAATGCAAATTGATAGTAAAGATTTAGATGATTGTTAGGACCGATTGCAAAGTATCCCAAAATTTAAACTGATGATGATTTATTTTTGTCTTAACATCATTATCACCAATTTAGCTGCATATATTTTTAATTTTTACTTCAATTTTACCTAAAACCTTTTATGTATAAGGTTAAATAGGCTTATAAACTTAGTTAACTAAATATTGACATAAACGATTTTCTTAAAAATTATATCAGCAACCTAAGTGATGATAAGTTCAAAGTAAAAATAATGTTTGAACACCTCAAATCTGCTTTTAACAAAACAAACTATGACTATCAAAGGCACCCTGGTATTCAAACAAAGATTTTTTCAAATATTACATTGTTTTTAAAAGTGCAACATGTAGTTAAACTTTTTGTCAAGCAACTGTAAAGTTTAACATGGCAGATGAGAAAGTTTCACACCAAGTTACAAGCTATTATCTCCCTTTAAAATTTCTTGTTTTTTTTAAAATAATATTTGAACTTAAGCTCTGCGTAAAATTTAGAACCTTTTTTCATTGTAACTTGTTATGTATTGTGTATGTATCTCTGTCATTCATTTCATTTTAAGTTAAGGTGTTTTATTGCGACTAATGATGGGTTGTCTTTTATGTTCTAATGCTTGAACAATTAGGTCGTAAGAATACGCAAATTGTAAATAGGACAGAAACCTGCTAAAGAAGCGTGAGTTTTCATTCAATATAATTAAAACACGTTTTAAAATTCAAATCCATTGTTTTATCATAATTATTTGATTTCTGGAATAAATATTTTCCAAATTATAATCGTGGATAGGCCCTTTGGTTTATCAAACCGAGTATTTGTAAGTGTGCGTGTTGCCGCCGCACGCCGCAATTAGAGTTGTCCAAATTTCAACCAATCAGAGTGTAGGTCCAAAATAGGTTCAGCGATGTCTCCAAAATACATTCAATAAGTCCAAAAAGCACCCAAGAAATGTTTTACTTGAAATGCTTATTACAATGAAATGGTTAAATTATTTCCAAATTTCAATAGTACACTTTGTTAAGCATAAATTAAGGCACAAAACAATCCTGAAACGAGCCAAATTAGTTAGACCGTTCCTGAGAACAATGCGAAATATGTTGACGCTTTGCATAGTAGGTCCAAAATAGGGCCATATACCCTATATAAATAATTTAAAAAATCAACCAAACATTTTTGGTTTTCAAGTAATTTTAGCGCAAAATTAATAACCTTGTCAACATTGGTTAACATTTTCCAATAGTTTCAGAGGAACTCGATAAAACACTGTAATACCAAAATGTTCATGACTTTGTTTGCTTTCTGTACTGTATCTTTTATCCAGCCTGGGAGCATGTTGACAGCTCCCATACAAACTGAGCGTATGGGATTTGTTGACTGTTGAACTGTTTCTCAATTTTAGAAAACAAACTTTCAATCTTAGGTTGAAATTTTTGAAGAATTCAGCAATCTAAAATAGTTGAATAAGAATATGAAAATAAATATAATGAAAATAATTTTGAATTTCCATAAACATTTTTATCATAATTTAAGATTTCAAACTCCCCTCCCTCCACGGTACCCCTAACTGACTGCGGCACTCTCTCGCCCAGCTACAACTACAGGCGGATTAAAATTTGATCAAGAAAGACCCGGTGGACGGAACACGGACTTACGGTGACAGCGCGCCAGAGTCTGGAGTCGACCACGTGTGGGGCTTACGACGACTGACAGCAGGTCGGAAAATGCACTCACACACGGTGTGGTGGCTTCTGTGTACTCACAGCACACACACACACAGCACATAGTAGACGGGGGGAGGGCAAAAAGCAATCTTCCTGGCGTGCAGGATGTCATCGGTCTTTCCTGGAGGTGGTGCGTTACTTGCGGCCGGCAAGAAGGACTCTTTCCGGTTACACACCAGCTCGGGGAAATTGCCTTTGCCTTTTGTGTTTGCAGAGTTGGTCAAATGTGTGTGAATGTGTACAGAAACGGGCCTTTGCCAGAGATGTATTAAAGTTATTAAAATTAAAATTGAATCGTCTGTCATAACAAATGGGACCTGGGTGGGGCCTGTGAACACTGTGAATGGAATGAATAGATTTGCTGAGGGCAATGAGATTGCTACCGGAATTCAGACACCATCAGAGGTCTCGACCAGGTCAGGGGACGTTGACCTTGGGGCGAGCAGAGTGATGATGATGAAGTTATGTCCAAGGAGCAGTCCCCACAAGTACAGTCGCTTCAAATTTAAATTTTCACAGGAATTTTCCAATCATTGAAAAAAAATCGGTTTCAATTAGCTGGAATCAAATTACCCGGATTTTTTCGTGATGCTTAACAAAAACTGAAGACCCTCATAAACTCCGTAATTAATAGATCGTGTTTCGCGAAACAGCTAACGATGGCAGCTATTCCACGGAATTCTGCATTTAACTACCGCGCTAATTGGAGCACTTTTTTTCGTTTTCCCACATTTTATCGCTTAATTTGTGATTGAATAAAAAATGCCAAAAGTCCCCAAAAAAAGTTGGCGTCGATAAGCGCAATGAAAATGCATTTTAATTACCCCCTCCTCCATCTAAAAAAAAAAAAAACAAGGGTCCATCCCTATCTTCCTCCACACAGAGTAATAATGTTGCCCTCTCTTCTTCCCCTTCCTCTCTTCAACAGTTTTCACGATACTGGTGACGGCCCACAGTACCGTCGCCCGGGCAGATGAAAATCTGGACACGCGGGAAGGCGAAACGTTGACCCTCAAGTGCCGCTTCGGCGAGCAGCAGTCGACGAACGACTTCACCTACTACTGGGCCCGGTGGACGACGGCCAACAAGTTCGACAACGTGGCCATCAACAACGTGCAGCTGAACACAAATTACCGGTAAGTGGGGGATTTACTCTTTTGGGATGTTTGGGTTTGATAAGGAAAGGATCGATTGGTTTTATGCTTAGATTTGTGAGCAGTTTAGTTCAAATTTGAATTCCAAATTGTTTTTTTTTTTCATTTAAAATTTATAGGTCAGAAAAATAATTATGCAAAATACCATATTTTAAATTTGAACCAAAATTTTGAGAAATATTAAGCGAAAAGTATCACAATATGATTAATTCCATTTTACAATTTCGGAATTATTTTCGTGATTTTTAAATTTTCATTTAATGATTTGGATGAAATTTTGTCCATACATTCCCTATTACAAAATAAATCTTTTTGCATTGTTAAATTTTCCATACAATTTTTTGGGATAGTGATACAAAATGGGTATGTTTGAAATTCTGCATCTTGAAAAGTGATATTTTGAACGATTTGGTGTCTTTGGCAATGTTATAGGTTACGATAAAGACTTTTTAGAAAAATAGGTACACGAAACAAAAATCTTATTTTTTCATTTAACTTTTTATGACTTAAAATTTAATTCTAAAAATGCAAATTTCTCAATTTTTGAGATCTTTGAAAAAATATAAAGGACTTAACATATACGTATTTTGAGCCATACAGCGTGATGGTGCAAAATCTGGTTTAGGAGTTATTAGTTTATGGAAAAGTCATGTTTTTGTAAAACATCTAAAACCTGGACAAAAAATTACAAATCATCGTTTTTATACTTTCCATTTTGTTTATTTAAAAAAAATGCCAAGTTTTTTAATAACGACAATGGTTATAATCTATCGTTATCGTTATTTCGATAACTATATTGCCGATAATGACCAATAACTCATTTTTAAAACCTTTTTTAAATCAAGTTAATTTAACAATATAATGATAAATTTTCAATATATTCACTTAGAATATATTTTTTGAAAAATTTAGTTGGTTTCAAAGCATGAATACTAAAAATTGTTCACAAAATACCGTATTTTTTCGAAATTACTCATATTTTATAAATTTGCTAAATGAATAATAATCATTGGATATCAAGTGAAACGAAATTTTATATGCTTTTAAATTTGTTATCGTTTTTTCAAACAAAAATGTTCACAAAATACCGTATTTTTTCGAAAATACTCAAATTTTCAATGTCTGCAATATGGGTATCAAACGAAGCAAAATTTTGTATGCTTTTAAAATTCTTCCGAGTTTTTAAATGAAAAACTGAACTTTTCACAAAATACCGTATTTTTTCGAAAATACTAAATTTTTCAAAGTTTGCAATATGGGAATCAAACGAAGCAAAAGTTTGTATGTTTTTTCAGTTGATATTATACAATTTTCTCAAAATACTGTATTTTTGGAAAATACTCAAATTTTATTGTTTTGGGATTAACTAAAACTTTTACAAAATATTGTGTTTTTTTCGAAAATACTTAAATTTTCAATGTTCAAACGAAGTAAAAGTGTGTATGCTTTTTTCAGGTATCATATTTTTTTCAAAATACATTTTTTTTAAGTTTATCTTGAATATACTGAAATATAAAAAAAATGCAAACGGTATTTTCAACAATACTCAAATTTTCAAAATTTGCAATATAGGTATCAAACCAAGCAAAATATCGTATGCTTCAAAACTTTACTACTGTTTTTTCTTGAAATCGCTAAAATTTTCGGAAAATATCGTATTTTTAAGCACTTCAAATTTAAAAAAAAATCACTTTACTAGATTTTTTCTCTGGAAATTACTTCTTTTTTCACAAAATACCGTTATTTTTCCAAAATACTCAATATTTCTAAATTTGCAATATGGGTATTTAACGAAACAAAATTCTGTATGCCTTTACACTTTATTACAGTTTTTTTTTAGAAAACACTCAAATTTTCACAAAATACCGTGTTTTTTCAAAAATATGGCAGTATGGGTATCAAACGAAGCGAAAATGACGGTACTTTGTTCATCCAAATTATGAAAAATTAGGCAGTTTTTTCCAAATACTCAAAATACTCTAATTTTGCCGAAAACACCAAACGATCAGAAAATTCCTTTCCAAGATACCGATTTTCTAATAATCACATGCCTATTTTGTATAATCAGCCCTCAAAATTTTGAGACTTATTGGAAATGCATTTTGACTGTCATTTTGACTTCAAAAAATTTGCAATACCAACAAACCTATGATAAATTAAAAATTAAGAGGTCTTGCCTCATTCACTGATCCGTAGTCTAAATATGCAATATTTGTAACGAAATTAAAAAGCGTTTATTACGTTAAACATTGGAAAAAAATTTTTGAATGGGGGAGGAGGGGGTGGGGGACTTTTGACTGAGGCGCTTTCAGAATTTCTCTACCAAAATCAGTTTTATTCCAAATCGAATATAATTAGTATTTTTGATTTTGCAAAAAAAAAAAACTCTCCAACCCAGTCAGAAATATTGCCAAAACCGTGAAAAATTACTTTTGTTCAATGTTACCCTAACAGTATTAGGATTTCGATTTTTTTTTATTTTTCCCGTGTTCAGGAGGTTATTTTGAGGATGTTTTGTTCTACAAAAAAACTTTACTTCTCTTGTTTTATGTTTTTCATGTTTAATTTTTAGTTTTTTAATTTGCATTTATCTTGTTTAGTTTACTTTTTATTTTTTAGTAGTATTTGGCCTATTCTACCCAGGTATCTGACACGCATACAGTTTCCTAAAGTTCCAACCAGAGGCGCTGTCAATATTGTTTACGTACGGGTTTTGAAAAGGTCGTATGAAATAAATATATATTTTTTTCCCAAATTAAGTTTTTTGTTAGTTCTACCTCGGTTATTACTTTTTTTGCATATATATGCGAGATAATCACAAGCATTACGTGTTTTTACATTTAACATTTATTAGATCAATAAAACATGACCATTGAAGAAAAACAACATAGCACACTGAACTGAAATAAAAACTGAACAGCTTCTGTTTCCTTGAAAAAATAAATAAAAATTTGTTTGATATTTCCTGTCCGTTGTATTAAAATGAATTACGCTTTCAGAATACTAACTAAATTTCTGTCAAAAATGCTTTAAACTAGCTGTATCTGAACACCAAAGTGCTGATATGCCAAAATTAGGTTCTCGATGGAATAAGATGCAGTTCCCCTAGTTCAAATTTGGGATTAAACATAAATCTTTCTAAAGAAAAAAAATGAATTTTTTTTTGTATGTAATTTATGTCCGATGCGCATACGACCTTTTCAAATGCTATGCGCTAAAAACTTGGTTCGATTTTGACTTCACACGCTTTGTATGTGGATGACATTCGTATCGTAACCGTGATTCTACCACCTCATATCATTACATTTTGCCTATCGAGGTTTTTAAGCGAAGATGGCATTCGAATGGTGAACGCCCGAAATGTCAAAATCACGCAGTGGTACCAACATTACGGAACAAGTGTGCCATGGCATGACAGCCATATTTTTATTCTAATGTTGGTGCTACTGCGCGATTTTGACATTTCGGGCGTTCACCATTCGAGCGCCATCTTCGCTTAAAAACCTGGATACATTTTTATTCATGTGTTTACAGTCACGTTTTTTTTTTCTTGTAACATTTTCTGCTATAAAATCATCATCATTTTAATTGTACAAAAATGCGTAGAGGCTTATTCTGGGACTCTAGAAAATAGAAACTCCTTTTTTCTTAAAATACAGGAAATGTTAATAATAAACATAGCCAAAGTTAACTCCTAAGAAAATGACATTTTAAAAAAACATTGGCAAAGTCACATAAATTAAGTAAAACTTCCAACCCATAATTTTTCAAAAATTTTAAGAGTTCTTTTTTCCAATGCTTTTTAAAGATCAGAAATGGCTTGAAAAAATATGTTTTGGCGATTTTTTTAAATCGAAGCCCGTCTAAAGGCGGGGTTGGGTTGTAGAGGTTTAAATAAGGTGCAGTGCTATAAAATGACGAGAAAACACTTTAATCTGCTTTCATAAAAAAATCAAATAAACTCAAAAACAAACTGTAATAATAATCTTTTCAAACACACAACAGGATAACTTATCCTTTCTCAAAAGTCAAACTAAAAAATCGCCCTCAACCTCAAGAACGACCTTTTCCATGTTGACGATGCTGCTCCCGTAAAAAAGAGTCGCAATCCACGTCACGTCAGAATGAAATACGACCGCGTCAAAGCGTCACGTGATAATTCGAGTCGTTCATCTCAAACTTGGCCTTTTTTTAATGTGCGACCCTGCGAATCAAAACGACATAATTATCTGCGCGCAGAAGCTATGGCAAATCCGGGAGGTCGTAAAGCTAAAAGGAAACTTTTTTCTTTCCTCGCAAGTTTTCCCTGAATTCGGAGTAAAGTTAAAGTTTGCCATTAAAAAGCAAACAAAAGTGCACGATTTTTCCCGAAACTACCATCCTTTGGCTGTGATGAGCTGTGACTTGGAGGAGGCCTTCCCCCACCTTTTTTTTCGTGGAAAATGTGGAAGCTTTTCCGACTCTCCGCGCTGCTGGTGGGTGGTTTCCAGGGGGCGAGAGGGAGAAGGAACATAAAGCGCCGGAACATAAATCAAAATTCCGACTGTTGGTGGCGTGTGCCTTGATTTATTTTATGATTACTTCTCCATTTTCGGGCCGCCGTTTTCTTGGGTGGCTTCGCTAGCCTTCTTTTTCTGGATTTTCTTCATTTCCCTTTTTTAGTTTTGTTTGTTCAGAAAAGCTGGAATTTTTCCTAGCGGAAAACTCGTTGGCACTCATTTGTTTAACGCATTTTCAAATTGCGAATTATGCGTGGTCATTTTTAGGCAAGAAACTTTCAAAAAGAGTTTATTTTTATTTCTTGAATTTTGATATTTTTTGTTATGATTGAATTTAAGCTTTAAATAATCAATAAAAATTATATTTTGCATCCACTGTCCACTGAACCAGGACGAAACCGGAAAGGTGGAAAATGTTGGCGAGTTGTGGGGGATAATTAAAATGAGTTCTTTCCCCCCTTTTCTCCCCCACAAATTCCGACCCTCTTATTTGTGTGGGCCCGCAATAAAAAGCAATTCGAAGCCGAGGGCCAAAAACGCGTTTGTTGGCAACTAGTAAAGAGTCGTTGACAAATTTTCGGAATAATTATCACAAGTTTTTCGCATGCTATGTACCACGCGATTCTGTGTGTGTGTGTTCGTTTGGGGATTTTGGGGACGACTGTAAAACGAATCAGGGAAAGCAGAGGGGAT
This sequence comes from Culex pipiens pallens, assembly GCF_016801865.2. Classification (NCBI taxonomy): domain Eukaryota; kingdom Metazoa; phylum Arthropoda; class Insecta; order Diptera; family Culicidae; genus Culex; species Culex pipiens. The sequence goes on from NC_068938.1 coordinate 109,767,795, forward strand.
GGGAAAGGATCATAAAGTTTTATTGGTGTTGATGAAACTAGAACTCACTTGTTGGGTCGTTGTTGCCGGAGCAAATTTAATGTAACAATAAAAAGCGTTTTGTTGGTTTTTCCGGGGATGGTTTAGTTCCGAAAAGGTATGGAACCGCCGACCTCGTGTCGCACTCAGAGTTTCATACATTACTCAACGTTTTGCAGCTCTTTCTATAAAGCTTCACCAATTGGGAGGGCCTCGCCTGATGTGTCGTAAAACAGAGGTAAACGTTTGACATGGTCACGACTTGGTGCAATGTAGGAGTAATTTTAGACCTGAAAGTAAGATTTGGAGGCTTTAAAGTGAAATTGAGTTGAGTTGAGTTGAGTTGAGTTGAGTTGAGTTGAGTTGAGTTGAGTTGAGTTGAGTTGAGTTGAGTTGAGTTGAGTTGAGTTGAGTTGAGTTGAGTTGAGTTGAGTTGAGTTGAGTTGAGTTGAGTTGAGTTGAGTTGAGTTGAGTTGAGTTGAGTTGAGTTGAGTTGAGTTGAGTTGAGTTGAGTTGAGTTGAGTTGAGTTGAGTTGAGTTGAGTTGAGTTGAGTTGAGTTGAGTTGAGTTGAGTTGAGTTGAGTTGAGTTGAGTTGAGTTGAGTTGAGTTGAGTTGAGTTGAGTTGAGTTGAGTTGAGTTGAGTTGAGTTGAGTTGAGTTGAGTTGAGTTGAGTTGAGTTGAGTTGAGTTGTGTTGAGTTGAGTTGAGTTGAGTTGAGTTGAGTTGAGTTGAGTTGAGTTGAGTTGAGTTGAGTTGAGTTGAGTTGAGTTGAGTTGAGTTGAGTTGAGTTGAGTTGAGTTGAGTTGAGTTGAGTTGAGTTGAGTTGAGTTGAGTTGAGTTGAGTTGAGTTGAGTTGAGTTGAGTTGAGTTGAGTTGAGTTGAGTTGAGTTGAGTTGAGTTGAGTTGAGTTGAGTTGAGTTGAGTTGAGTTGAGTTGAGTTGAGTTGAGTTGAGTTGAGTTGAGTTGAGTTGAGTTGAGTTGAGTTGAGTTGAGTTGAGTTGAGTTGAGTTGAGTTGAGTTGAGTTGAGTTGAGTTGAGTTGAGTTGAGTTGAGTTGAGTTGAGTTGAGTTGAGTTGAGTTGAGTTGAGTTGAGTTGAGTTGAGTTGAGTGAGTTGAGTTGAGTTGAGTTGAGTTGAGTTGAGTTGAGTTGAGTTGAGTTGAGTTGAGTTGAGTTGAGTTGAGTTGAGTTGAGTTGAGTTGAGTTGAGTTGAGTTGAGTTGATTGGAGTTGAGTTGAGTTGAGTTGAGTTGAGTTGAGTTGAGTTGAGTTGAGTTGAGTTGAGTTGAGTTGAGTTGAGTTGAGTTGAGTTGAGTTGAGTTGAGTTGAGTTGAGTTGAGTTGAGTTGAGTTGAGTTGAGTTGAGTTGAGTTGAGTTGAGTTGAGTTGAGTTGAGTTGAGTTGAGTTGAGTTGATGAGTTGAGTTGAGTTGAGTTGAGTTGAGTTGAGTTGAGTGAGTTGAGTTGAGTTGAGTTGAGTTGAGTTGAGTTGAGTTGATTGAGTTGAGTTGAGTTGAGTTGAGTTGAGTTGAGTTGAGTTGAGTTGAGTTGAGTTGAGTTGAGTTGAGTTGAGTTGAGTTGAGTTGAGTTGAGTTGAGTTGAGTTGAGTTGATTGAGTTGAGTTGAGTTGAGTTGAGTTGAGTTGAGTTGAGTTGAGTTGAGTTGAGTTGAGTTGAGTTGAGTTGAGTTGAGTTGATTGAGTTGAGTTGAGTTGAGTTGAGTTGAGTTGAGTTGAGTTGAGTTGAGTTGAGTTGAGTTGAGTTGAGTTGAGTTGAGTTGAGTTGAGTTGAGTTGAGTTGAGTTGAGTTGAGTTGAGTTGAGTTGAGTTGAGTTGAGTTGAGTTGAGTTGAGTTGAGTTGAGTTGAGTTGAGTTGAGTTGAGTTGATGAGTTGAGTTGAGTTGAGTTGAGTTGAGTTGAGTTGAGTTGAGTTGAGTTGAGTTGAGTTGAGTTGAGTTGAGTTGAGTTGAGTTGAGTTGAGTTGAGTTGAGTTGAGTTGAGTTGAGTTGAGTTGAGTTGAGTTGAGTTGAGTTGAGTTGAGTTGAGTTGAGTTGAGTTGAGTTGAGTTGAGTTGAGTTGAGTTGAGTTGAGTTGAGTTGAGTTGAGTTGAGTTGAGTTGAGTTGAGTTGAGTTGAGTTGAGTTGAATTGAGTTGAGTTGATTTTTGATTTTTGATTTATGACTACATTATTTGTTTAAAAATGACATTTAAAAACAGTAATCTTCAAGTCCATCTTGGTGACCCAGCAAAAACTTCAAACGCTCCCCGAGGGTCCGATTTTCCTCGGATCAAATCTCTTCTTACGCAGGAAAACTTTTCCGATGTGACTTTGCCTCTAAAGTCAAGTCCAATTAAACGCTACCGCAAGAACAAGTTACCAAGATGTCGCAAAAAAAAATCCCAAAGTGTCTCATCTCATGACCAAGTAACAAGTAACTTAATTCAAACATGACCCCAAACGCGGCATAATTTAATTGGCGACTCAAACTTTTCCTCCCAACTTTGTCCTTTGTGTCCCCGGGAGCTTTTGGCGCTGATGAGAGGCATCCAGCATAATGTGGCTGATGGCCAGCAAAAGACACTGTGTCTGTCAGTCTCGCCGGACTTTGTCTGCTTCTTTTTTTTCTGGGAGATTCCTGCAGGGATTTTCGACACAGTTTAGAAATCATTGTAATATTACATGAAAATTTGTGAAAGATTCTTGATAAAAGAAAAATGTTTAAATATACTTTTTGTTTTCTTTCTTTGTACGTTTAAAAAAAAAAAAAATAACGCACTTGTAAATTGAGTAAAATTACATGGAAATACAAGTAATTTTGTCATGTGATGTAAAAACTTTTTGTTAAATTGAGTAAAATCACGTGGAAATACTTGTAATTTTGAAACGTGATGTGAAAACACTTTTTTGAATTGAGTAAAATTATATGGAAATATATGTAATTTTACACATTTCTTGATGTGAAAAACTATTTGCTTTCGTCATGAAGTTGGTTGTGTCAGAAATATTGGAATTTTACCAGAAAATGTGAGTTAATTTACTTTTTTTCTTTATTCAACTGAAATAAAGTGAAAAACAATAAGAGAAATTCCGAAAAAAACACGTTTTCAACAGTGCACTCATCTTCTTTAAACTCTGAAACGCTCCGTTCAAAGAGAGTATTTGTCAAATAGAATAACTTCCAAGTGCTGCTGCCAAGTCCTTTAAAGATGGTCGGTTGGAACAACTTTCTGGAATCAAATTTTGCTCCATTGTTGCCAAAGAAGAAGCAAAAGTTTGAATAAAACGTCCACACTCCAACAATTGTCGAATTTGCGCTCTGTAAGTCAATAACGTCCTCGAATCCGCCCGCAATGTGGCAACATTCGCACAGACTGTGGAAAAAAGTGGAAAACTGAACAGAAAAAGAGAGAAAAAGGAGCCAACTATTGCAGCGTCGATTGAAGGTCCTGTCGTCGAAGAGCTTTTCCGATCCGTGTCTGTGGTTAGCAGTCGATGATGTCGGCGGTGCTGGCGTCGTCTTCGACCAAGTCGAGCTTTTTGCTCGCGTAAGAAATTGAATTTGTGGAAAATTTACTTATGTTTCAGCACGTGATTGGCAACTCTGTGGGAATGTTAGATGCTACGTGTTGAAGGGAAAAGCCTTGAAGAAAAGTTTTCCGATTTCTAAAGAATTTAGGAAGTTGTGAAGTCTCATTAAAATCTAACTGAATTTTATGTTTGGTTCGTTAAAAACATAATTCAAATGTTAGAAAAAGCTAAAGTCTTTTTATTTTTACTCTACAATACTCTAATTATTTTTTTACCTCATTTCAATTCATTCTAAGTCTAGATAAATTCCTTTCTGAATAAATATTTTCGAAACTTCCATAAGCTTTCCGAGAACTGTTCAGTTTATAGTTTTCATTGATTGAAATGCCAATCCACATAAAAGCTAGTGAATTTCATTTTCGATATCCTAAAATGTATTACGAGTGCGTTCTCCTCCTTTACAAAGCATTCCTGCCGGAGCTTTACGAAACAAAATTGTAAAATCGCTATATGCACTGCAAATTACACACTCCCACGCACAGGCCCTGCGGAAAACATTCAATCCCTCCCTCCTCCAAATCGAAATGCGTTGGAATATCCTAAACAATAACAGCTTGTTAGTTTGACACTTTTGAGCTGTCAGTTTTGAAAGCTTTTTAAAGTTATCACGTTAAGGGCTAAGGGAAAGATTTCGAAAAATTGAGATTTCTCGGAAATTTTGTTTTTTTTTTCGGAAAACTAATCTGACAACTTTTCGCAAACTTTTTTCTGCATTTTCAGCCAAATTTTTAGCATAACTGGTTGAATTGAGCTCAAGATATTATCTTTTTAATAAGAAATAATAGAGGTTTTTTGAAAATTACAGATTCCCTCCAAATTTTAATGTTTTTTTTTTGCAAATTATTCTATCCCCTAATTCAAACATGAAAAATTTAAATATTCGTTATCAAACCAACGAGCTCCCACTGCGCCCAAAAATCGGAAAATCGACAGAGGACACGCGGACGGGAAATGAATTCATTTCGCAATTTGGATCGACACAACCACATCATGTTTGTTTGTGTGGTGAGTGGGGGCCTTATTCGAGATTGGGCTCCACGTGTGTATGCACAGAGCACGTGCACCGACATAAACGTGTTTAGCGCCTGTAGTAGTTGGTACACAAATTGTTACATCAATTTGGGATGCTGCAGCTGGTGCAATTGCAACAACTTCACGCGGGATAGTCTGGTTGCGCAATCCTGGAGAGAGGAAGGGAGAGCGATATTAGTAAATTGAATATTTGCCAACGATATGCCTGCGATTGTGGGTGGTGCCAGGGTTTGACGATAAGCACACTTTTGGCACATTAAATTTAGAATGAGTCATAAAAAAAACTCAAGGGTTCATTTTTTAAAAATGTTCAAAATCTTAGAATGGAGTGAAAAATTATAAAGTTAAGTCCACCTTCAAAAAAAAAAAATCAAACGAGCCGAGCTTATTAGCAAACCCTGAAATTTGAATCGCACACATGATCGCTGCAAGTTCTACGCAAACCTAGTTCAGAGGGATTTGGATTTGCGCGAATGAATGAGAATGTTATTCGAGTGGTGCAAATCCCAAGTAGCAAGACAAATGCCTTTGATTCTTAAGCATTTTTATAATAGTTTTATCAAATGCAATAAAGTTTTGTTTTATCTTTCACCAAATCCAAAAGGTTTTACCATTCCATAAACTTAAACATATTTTAAAGAATTCTTTAAGATATCATAAAGAATTTTGTTTAGAAGTTTTAATTTACACTTTAAGTAAGCCTGAAGAATTCATGATGCTGCTTGATTAACTTAACAAATTGTGCTTTAAATCTGTTAAGTCTTCCGTAAGCATTTTATCAAACTTGCTAGATTTGTACTTTCACTTTGACAAATTCAGTTGTACGTGAACAACGCAGTGAAATACATCAAGAGGCGAGCTGATTTTTTTAAAAGCGCTTCTGGGAATAATTACTAGTGAATTTTCGGTTAAAGTTTTAAAATTACAAATGACTTAATAACTCTGTGTTGATAATAATAAAATATTTTTGAATTGGTGGTTTTTTATTGTGTTTGAATGGTGATAGAATTGTGAGAAATCGGAACATTTCACCGAACCAGAAATTCGTTTACTTTGCAATTTATGCATGTACTGGTGCTGTGCATTACCATTGTTGTGCCAAAGTGGATATACATCATGTATTTTGCAATGTATCGTTACAAAATGAGGCATTTTATCAAACTGTTTTCGTTTTAGTGTTCTTCGTCCTGCCCCTTTTATCAAAGCCTTTCAGTCTTGATTAGAACTTCTTTAAATACATATGGTTTTCGAAAAGTAGTTGATAAAACTTTTCATCCTTAGAGTTACCTTGTTCAAAACTATCAAGATTTTATTATCTGTATTGCTACGCGCTGTCATTTACAGTTTTGCTTGTGCTGATTGCAGCGGTGTTCACTAATAGGGGAACAGTATCTAATTCCAGCGTGCCTCTAATGTTGGCAGGTCAGAACTTTGACATTCAATTAAAGCTAATTAACAGCGTTTTCAACTGAACTCGAGTGATAAATACCTCAATAAGAAGTGAGCAAGCAAGTTTCTATCAAAAGTTTTGCAAAATTAGTTGTTTGAATAGTGAAAATCAGCTAATTGGATGGAGTTAGGAGCGAGGGCTTAACCTGCCAAACATACGAGAATTTCCCCTATGTTTAATTTGAAAAGAGAGTGATAATCGTTTCAAAATATCATTGTTTGTGGTGTGCAGTCTATATTGTGGTGGAGTTAAAGATTGTAATAGCAACAGGTTGTGCTTTTTTAGTTATTATATAATAAATAAACCCCATGCAAACTAACAAAAATGTGTTGTTTTTTATTGAATTATTGCCAAATTCAAATCCGTTGTCCATGTCCAAGTCGATCTATTTGCAGTTGATGAAGCCCGCATGCGCTACGTTCCCAGCCGTGTGCAATTTATTCTTGGTTAAGACCACGATAAAGCATTGTGAGCCTGTTTTAAACCCTAATAAATCCTTTTTAAATCAAGTTATTCCTAGCGAGTTTTGGGAAAGAGTCTTCGCAGAAGCATTGAATTTGAAATAGACTTGAAAAAGATTATCAATATTTATAAATTTTCGCCATATTGCCAAAAAAATCGAGGTGCTAAAAATCGTAGCCATGTTGAATTTTGGAGCAACATCCGGCGAAAAGGTTTTTTTTTTCGATAAAAGTTTAGTCTTTTTGTGATAATTTTAAAGGCGCGTTCCATTTTTTCGAGCTATCTTGAAAAAATGTTCGGTCATTTTTTTTGGCACTACTGTTACGGTACATTTCACTGAAAAAATGCAAGTGCTTAAATATATTTATACAATTATTATCAGATGAATTATCAACTACCATAAGCCTTTTAGAATTCCATTTCGGATAAGAATATTTGTCTTTAATCAAGTAAATCAGCATGCTGTTCCCTTTTTGCACAGGCTTTTGGTTCTCTTTGAGAGAACATTCATAAATGCTTCATGCTTTGTTATAACTTTCAGGAGTTCCTACGGGTTGGTACAAAAATCTTTTCCAAACTAGAAAGTTTTATTCGAGCATTGAAGAGCTTTATAAAGTATTTATTAGGTACACAATAAAATTATAACGTCTTATGATACTCTTAATTTTTACTCTGGCTAACCTCCCCATGTAACATTTTCAGTTTTGTACCTATCTTGAGGAGAGATTGAAGTTATCTTAGCTAAAAATGACCATAAAGCCATTTTATCTCCAGGACAACAATAAATCAGCATTTAACCTGAGTTAAGAGCAAAGTGGACTATTTTAGGAGGTTATCATGACCATTTATTAGGAGTCATCTAAAACTCATCAGCATAGACATTGATTTTTAAAACACTCTGCAGGTGTATTTAATTGCTTAAATAAAACTTATGCTCAAGCTTCTTAAATTTATAACCGCACAGAAGAGGTTTTCAAGACTGAAATAAACTTTCATTAAAGATGTTTTCTCTCGTTGAAGATAAAATTGATTTGTCGAAGGAAAATCAGTTCTAATTATAATCTCGTTAAATTCAATAATTCTTTATGAAATAAATCACAAATGGCCAATGAAAAAAGATAAAATTATATTGATAACTATAAAATAATATCAAAATAATAAATTACTGTGACTTTACGCAGCCGTTCTAACTGAAAAATTCTTGCCATCAAAATTTCACTGGTCAGTTTTCTTAGATACCTCGAAAAAATATGCATCGAAGGCATGAATCGTTCAAAATTGCATCGATTTTTTATTTTGATGGACCGATTAATTATTTTTTTTCTGAAAAATCAACATGGCTTCCATTTTTGGCCGTTGCTTTTTCGTGTTAATATGGCTGAACTCATAAAAACTATTCTCTCTTACTCAAAGCAGTTATTAGGGCCATTTTTCTTAAGAAGCTCTTGTACAAGAAACTTTAAGAGCTTTGTTTCTTGCGAAGCTCTTGTTCAAGATTAAGCAAGAACATGTAGACTGCAGTGAGCTTTAAGGCGATTTTAACCAAGAGCAAAAGGCGTAGTACTGCGACCGTAGCGCATGCGAATTTTAGTTAGCAGGAGGTAGATCCAAAACGTTTTTTATGGTTATTTTTTCATCGTTGGATAAAAAACAAAATACATTTTTTTTCATATTCTTTATTCATTGATTTGATTGGGATCATCATAAGTTTTCCTCGCATAAAGGAATTTACCGTCGACACAACAACACTGATTTTAATAAACAACACTAGACCAACGTTAAAACACTAGCACTCCGCGACGAATTTATCCGCTTCTCGGAACGCCTTATCCAGCTTATCCTCGAAAGGCTCTGACGGACAAACGGATGGCCTAACTGATGATTTGTGCCGGAAAAAAACATCTACTGCCCATGCATGTCAATGGACCAAATCGGCATGTACTCGATCACCCTCGGATAGGTGTACTCCGTTACATCCGCGCTGGAGCCGGAAACGGGCGAAAAGTATCACTTGTTTACCGGGATCACAAATTTTTGTAAAAGTTTCTTTGACACTAAACCAACCGACTGTACAAAAAAATGTGATTTGACAGATCAAGTTCAAATAATCTGGAAATATGCTTTCATAGAACAGAGTAGTTTTAATTTAGTTTCAAAGCAGTTTTGACAATGCTTAAAAGTCTTATAAATAACCTCTCTGGGATAGCTTTAAGAGAAACAATGAAGTGTGATATAAAACTATGTTCCATGCTCTTAAAGTATTCTTAAAGATATTTTTAAAACTTTCGTATCATAAACCCAGCAAGTTTTGATCAATGTTTTCATAAAACAGAAAAGCAAATTTCAAACCTTTTATAAAACCTGTTAAGAAGTAAAGGCATTTTGCTTGTTACTTGGGTCCTAAAGTAGTCCATTTTAGCTTTATTGCTGATTTAACACTTATTTAACACAGCATGTGGGACTAAAAGGCATCTCGCATACATTTTCTCAGGAATTCTACATAACTTCTCCAAAACTACAATAAAACTAAAATTGTTACTTGGGATTGCAAGTACCTAGTTGTTGCAAATTACGAAAAACCGGCGAGGCTCGTATCCAAAGCTCGTTACTTTAGAAACTCAAATAAGCCGGTTTGATTAAAAGTTTGGCTTTTTGAAGCGGGACAGCCATGCCATGAACTAATTAAAAGCCGGGAAAATCACCTCTGGTAGCTGAAAAATGTTTTTTTCCAAAAAAAAACGCAATTTTAAACTGTTTTATGTTTTTTTCAAGACTTGAATGCAATCCAACATCAAACTCTTACAAGATAAACAAGATATTCAAACAAGCATTCCAGTTTATAAAAACTTTAAACAATATTTCAAGGTATAAAATGTCTTCTGGCTTGATAGCTTTTAAATCCTTAAATGGATAAATTTTAGGGTTTATTTATTACATTTTTATGCTTTTTCAAAAATTCAAACTCACCAACGAGAATCGAGGTTCAAACCATTTCATGAGTTTTTAAACCTTTTTTTTTCAAGCTATCAATAATTTTCAAGTTTATAAGCTGTTAAGCCATTTTCAATCTTACATGTTTTTGCAGCTTTTAAATTTCCTAGTTTCAAGCAACTTCAAGATGGTAAGTTATTTTTCTGATCAATCCTGTAAATTTTATAAGCTTTTATACACAATGTGCAATTTTACCTCTGAAAATGTTTAATTTTACCACTATTCTGGTGTAATCTCACTTTTTCAGTCTGGATTGGGGTAAAATTACATCATAAAAGAGGTAAAATTACACCTTCCAAATTTACACAATTTTTTGCTGTGTAAGCTCACAAACTTCTTACTAATTTACAAATTTTTGCAAGTATTTGAACTTTTTCAAACTTTGTACCTTTTTCAAATTTGTAGCTTGTTAATCTTCTTCAACATGCAATTTTCGAGCTACTTCTGAATTCAATGAACCCATTGTGCCATTAACTTTTTTTTTTCATTTCGAGGCGCTATCAAGCATTCTTATTCTTATAAAGCTCATAAACTTCTCTTCAATTTTAAATTCCAGCTTATACAAACTTTAGTAACAGCCTCTTTCTCTAGGAAAATTCATCCGATCTTCAAACAATTCTAGTGCTTTGGAATCGGGATAGTTGCAACCATCCATTGCAATCAAAATTGCATGAATATTAGCGCAAAAATACTTTTTTTTCCTGTATTTTACAAGTGCAATATTCCAAGAGTTTAAAATGGAGATTTCAATAGAATTTTCCATATAAAACTTCGATATCATTCTTATATTTTTGATATTCAGTGCAAACTCGATTATCCGAAGCTTTGATTATCCGATGGTTTGTATGACAAAACAAAACAAAAAAGGTGTTTCTATTTTTTCTTAATTTGTCATTAATTACGAGCTCTACGTCCAAATTTTAGTCGAATTTTAATGGTTGATTGCATAGCATATTCTCAATATTTCATCACCGCCATTTTGGCCGCCATCTTTGAGCTTTGGAATTTCTGATTGATACCGATAGAAACATTTTTTGTTGTTAAAAGTGCTCAAACAATTACACAAAGTAATGATTTTTCAAAAAGCACTAAAATTCATAAATTTTTAAACTGTAATATGAGTACCGATTAATGGGGAATTTCTCTTATTTATCGATAAAAAAAAGGTTTTTTACCTAAATAATTAAAAGCAAACTACGTATTTCCGAAAAAAAAACTGAAATTTAATGTTTTTGTAACATGAGTACCAATCAATCGGGAATTTTTCATCGATATCAATTTTTAAGATATTTTCGAAAAATACTCAAAATTTGATGTTTTTTTTTTGCACTAAAACCAATTTATCGGACATTTTTCTTAACTATCCATACAAATAGTTTTTTTACAAACTGAATTTTACAAAACTTCATTTTTTTAAAGTACTCAAATTCGATGTTTTTAATGGGTACCAACCGCTCGGGAAATTTCTTATTGATATCGATAGCAATAGATTGGACTCGAAATTTTCACAAAACTACGTGTTTTCTAAAAAAGAAACGCAAATTTGATGTTTTTGAAATAATGCTTACAAATTTACAGAAATTTCACATATATAGCAGATTTTTCGAAGATGAAAAATGCATCAATTAGGCTATTTTTTTATAAATTTCAGCTGTTGCAAATATTTTTCAAAAAAAATCTCCTCCCCGCTTCAATTACGGTCCGAAGAATCAGGAGCAACAAAAACTTGTTCCAAAACCTCCAAAATTTCAATGTAATTTCTGATATGCAATCAGCTGCAAACAATTTAAAATGCATTCCCCTACTTTTTTTTTCCACAAAAAAAACATATTTTCGTTTTAACTAAGATTATTTTAAAACTAATGATTACAAACCGACTGTTACCGCTGTGAAAATTTATTTTATCAAGTCTTGAAAAAAATACTTTCACTATCAATATTCTCAACCATTTGGAAACATCGAAAAAACATTGTTTTGTGAGAAAAGATTATTTTAGAGAAAATATTCATGTAATTTTAGTTGAAATGGATACCTGTTACGTCCCGATTTCTAAACGCTTCATTTTTTAATAATAGAATATTTTTCATAAAGTTATTGGACATGTCTTGTTGATTGAAAGAAAGCAAAACTTATAAAAACATTAGTTTAAAATTTAATATTTTTTTTTAATAATTAATGTTCTCAAAAACTAAAGGATACAAATCCTCGCAAATATGTATTCAAATCTAATTCTTTTCTACAAAGGTCGGTTTAAAAAGATTAACAAAAATCGAGAAGGCAATCTATTGTAATAAAAAGTAAGAACCGCTCAAGAAAATTCTTCAAATCATATTTTCAAGAAATGCTCATGTTTGAAAAAATCTGAAAACTCACATGAATTCTTTTTAAAAGGATAAAGTACTGCAAATTTAAAAAAAATGCAAGCTTTATCTTTAACACCAGTTATTTTAAAAAATCCATAAATTCAAAAATAATTGTTTGTATCAATGTTTTAAAGAAAAAGCAAGATAAGTATTAAGGATTTGGCAATAACGTAATAAAAAAAACAATGAATTTCCATTGCAACTTCATTCTTCCCAAGAATGGTAAAATTTACTTCAATGGGGAAATACTCACCGGTTGAGAAACACTGGCATAGATTCTAAATTGCTCAAAATTAGTAAGTTTTTAAAAGATTTGAAGCTTTGTGAAGCTTTCCAACCTGTTCAAGCTCTTAAGTTTATTCAAGCTTGTCATGTCCATTTTATACAGTTTGCCAAAACCAATTTTCGCCCAAAATTGCCGATCGTTCGCCCCCTAAACTGCAATCAATCGATGCAATTTAGCCGAACAAATAAATCCCGAATGGCACCACCAAAATCGCCTCTCCAAAAAAATGTCGAAAATTCACCGGCATTAGGAAAATTCAGCTCCACCAGCATAACTATTTGGCACACGCACTATTCATGCACACACAACATTTGCACCACCACCACAAATTGGCCACGTGGCCAAACAAAACAAACGCACACACGATCGCCAAATGGGGGTGTCTTTTTCGCGTTCTAAAAAAGAGAGAAAAAAAAAAAAGATAAAGCTCTAATGGTGATGGCAATAATGGTGCAAGCTGCTCTGACAACGATACACCACACCGCTCGCACACACAATTCGTTCAACAATCGCAAATTTGGAAAGCCGAACATTTTCCACCCTCACCCCCCTGGAAAAAGGACACCTCCCAATCATTTGGCCATAATTGGCAACACTGCTGACTGTGCGAGCAAACGCACGCCATCTGGCGGCAAAAATGTGTGTGTGTAGCATTATGGCAGTGCATCAGCACCACCAGGAACATAAATTTTAGCAATCAACGTGGTCGCGCCCGCGATTCGATTATATAAATATTGAAATTTACCGTGTCACGACGACGACGACGACGGAGCAAATTTATCGCGAAATGTGCGCGATTGGCTCGCCACGCACCGCACGCACCGCAAGTGGTCATTTAGTGTCCTCTATCGTGCCCGTGGTTTTGGGGACGCCCCTGTCAGCTGCTTGCCCGCAGAATTTTTCCGTTGAAATTTGATCAAAATGGTGCAGAACAGCTGAGCAAATTGAAATCGTTTGTTGAGAGATGAGTTGTTTCTCTTTTTCAACACCAGATGTCAGTGTAGCTCAACAATTGCGTGCAAGTTATCTTTTCATTTTAAGCTATTTTCTTGCATGCAAGTTTGTTATTCAGGCTTCCAAAACATTAACTTTTGAGGAATTTCAATCTTCCATGGAAAACAATTTCCATTTTTGCATGTTTCATTTCAATCACCGCAACAATGTCCCTTTTGCTATTTGCACAGCAAACAAACGTTGCAGTAAATTAAATTCCTGGACAATCAAAGCACACACACACACACTGTCCAATAACTCATCCTGGAAGCAACTTACGCGTGCAGTAACTAAATGAATGGAATAAAAATAATCCACTTTCACTCTTCCATCTTTTCCCCACCCAGCCAGTCCACTGCCTCTGGTAAATGGGGGTGGTTTGAGGTGGCAGTCTTTTGTCGTTGACAAATTGGAAATTTTCTGAATGATCGATGATGATGAGACCTGGGCAAAACGGAGTAACCCTCGGGCGGTTGAAACTTTTATGAAGTGAAAATTACGTTTGGTTGGTGTCCTTGCTTAATTGAATATGATAGTATCACGAAATAAAAAAAAATAAAACAGCATATCCCGCCGGTTTGTATTCTCCACTCGGATTTTGAATCATCGTTTGGTTATTTGAGGAAAAAATATTATTTTCAAACTTAGGCAAATTTTTACATACTCCAAAAAATTATAGTGTTTTGAAATCGGAATACATAACAATTTCCAAATCCCAACATTTTCACAAGACTATTTTTCATTTTGCAAAAACAAAATATGTTTTGCAGTAGAAAACACGTAGCGTTGTGAATATTTTTAGTATAAAAAAATATTTCTTTCGAAAGAAATGACAAATCCCCGAAAATTTGGTACACATATTGCAAAAAAAAACTTTATAATTTAGTATAATATCAAAAATACTTGGTCTGGTGAAAATTTTGAATATTTTCAAAAAAAAAATATTACCATAGAAATGTGTGAAAAATTCCTGATCATTTTATACTTATATTTAAAAATAACTACAATTTTGAATATTTTTTTTTTCGAAGGTACGTTTCTTTGTGAAAAAAATTGAGTATTTAAAAAACATTACACTCGAAGTGTGTAAAAAATTTCACGATTATTTGATACCCATATTGCAAATACATAAAGTTTATGTATTTTTTTTTATCAAAAATTCGTGTTTTTGGGAAGATTTATTAGCATTATTATTAATAAAAAAATATAGTTCAATCTAAGAGCGTCAAAATCCGTTTTGAATCAAATAAAATTTTGAGTTTTTTCAAAAATATGTGGTTTTGTGATTTTTTAAAGTTTTTAAAGGATAACATTGTCCAAAACATTTGTAATGCATTTCGAAAAAACTAATGTTTTTATTCTTAAATACAAAGTTTTGTGAAAATGTTAAGTGTTTTCAAAAAAAGTATAATAATAACTTCAAAAAATGTCTGCCCTACTTCTAATCAGTTATTATTATTTGATTCACCATTTAACCAAATGTTTCGCCCTTAGAATAAAACTAAATTCTATTTAAAACTGAATTTTAACAAATAAATGGGAATAAAAAGCCTGAAACATGGAATTTTAAACATAAAATCAGTGAAGAATTGAAAAAAAGTGTTCCATTAAAATCTTTTTATGGCATTTTTGAAAACCAACTCTTTCTTATTTTCAGCCATGAATGAAAAGACAATAGAATGAATGTAATAAAAAGTTCTTATGATCTTTTTTTTGTTTGTTTTTTTTTTCTTCTTTCAAATAAAGTAGTATTTTAATAAGTTTTATGAATAATACTCTAAACTACTACAGTTCAATTTCTTGAGTTTTCTGCTTTTTTTTCAATTTTTTTTTGTAATATTTATTGTAGTATTTATTTTCAATTGAGGCCGTTGCAAATATTTTTCAAAGTAGTAATATCCATTTTAGGTTCAATTATTCAACAAAATTGCCTTTTTTATTTTTTCAAATAGTATCCATCCTTAACTATCTTTTGAAAAAATATTTTCAAAATCTGATAAAACTTTCATCAATTTGCTTAAGCTTTTCCAATAATTTTTTTTAAAGTTGGTTAAAAATATTGTTGAATATTGTATTTTTTTATATAACTTAAAAAAACGGTGCACTTTATCAAAATTTAACAAAAGTACTTTTCGATTTGTTTGTGGGCATTTTCGAATTTTTTTAAAAGAACCCGATTTTTTAAATCAACCGTAACTTAATACTTTGCACTTTTTACCTACTAAACCATTTAAAAACATAACAAAGTTTTTCAAAATCAAGTTAAAAAGTTATTTAAAAATAAGTTATTTTTTTAGAGTGTAACTATTTTTTCTGAATAAAGTCCGACTTGATTATCCGAAGGCCTTGGTAAAGTTTCACTTCGGATAATCAAAACTTTTGATAATCGAATCACGAAATATTTTTTTCGTTGTCTTATTTTTGATTGTTCAGTTTTAGTATGACCCTTAAACTACTCTTAATTGATTTAAAAATTTTAAATCCAAGATGGCGGCCAAAATGGCGATGATGGAATATAGAAAACCATTCAAATTTGACTAAAATGGGGTCGCAGAACTCTAATTTCAAGAAAAGAGAATAAAAAAACGAAAAAAAAATCTTTGTTCGTAATTCGATTATCCAAAGTCCCTTACAAACCTTCGGATAATCGAACTTCGGATAAGCGAGGCTTCAAATTATCAAATCTGGACTGTAGTCCTAATCACAATCAGGGTTGCCAGGTTGCCAGTTAATTTTTTAAGAGGCAATTTGAAAAAAACTATATTTCGCTAGACTAAGCTTAACTAAACAAAATTGTTCGTTTCGTGAAGCAATTGTGTATTGGAAGTGAAAATACACCATTTTTAAACACAAATTCGCTCATTTTTTTAGCAATACGGCTTGCCAGATTTTTCCTGATTTTTTTTCGGTTCAGACCTGGTAACCCTGGTCACAACCTACAACTTTGCCGGGGCAGCGAATGGCCACTTTGGTAAAGGTTTTGCCTTAATAAACGAATGAACAACAACAGCTACAATTTTGCCGAAGACTTGAACGGAAAACGTTTTCGTAGAACTTTTCATGGACAGCGCACAAATGTGTATGAAGACTTGTATGAATAAACTAATGATACAAAATGACTTATTTTGACTTAAGGATGGACACAATTTTAATTTTTATGTATAATATTATAATAATATTTCAGTACATTGCATTCTAGATTTGGAATTTTAGATAACGTAAGTTGAAAAAAGCGATCCAATTCCGAATTCACGGACCTGAAATTAGTACCTTTTCATGCAATTCTTTTTATAGAAACAGTGCTTTCTATTTGTTTACCACCAGATGTCGGTGTTTCACAGTTTGTGTATTGCACGCAAGTTATTATTCAGCTATGTGTTTTGTGTCAGAAACTTGTACGCAAGTTTTAAGTTTTGTAAACTAAATTTAATCCAATATTTCAAAAGTTTTGCAGTGCTATTTAAAATAATCAAAAAATTACATTTTCTTTTTTTATATATTGATGATGAATTTCACAACGTTTTCACAATAAACAAAAAGTTGCATCCCATTACAAAAAATAAGAAAAACCTGCGGCGAGGGTTCACAATGTGCGAATTTACAAGAATGACTTTCGCATTTTTGTTCCTTCCCTTCAGGCCTCCGTGACTACCCGTGAATATTTCGCCATCGCAATTATTCAAAATCAATGAACGATATTTTACCCAAAAATCGACGTTGTGGTTTGGCTTGTGTGTGTGTGCGGTTTCGAGCTCGCTCACGTTAATAAATGATTTTTCAAAAGCCCAAAAATGTGGGCTGAAAACTTACAACGTTGTTCCATTTCCATACATCCGATGCTCTTTTTTTGTGTTGTTGTTGGGCTTTATTCTGTACCATGTTTCCGGGCGTGACAGCTTTAAAATTGATGATGGCTGATGGCTCTGTTTTGGTGGTGATGTGAATTAAAAAATCGAGATGGCAGAAAAACCAGAAAACAGGAGGATTTCGCTTGGTGAATCACAGGTTAAAATGTTTTTAAAAATTATTTGTTGTAAAAATATTTATTTTTCTAAATTTTATTAATTTTTTTAAAATTTTTAAACGAAAATAAAGCTTTAAAAAACATTACACAATTTGTTACTGTGTTTTTTGTGTGCACTTTTTTACTGTAAATTTTTTCGACCAGCTGAAAAACTCGAGTAATCAAATTTACTCACAACGACGTGTAATCGGTTAGTGTGTGGGTGGCACGTACTCACGTGTGCATAATTTGCTGACGACCCATCTCGCTGTCACATGGTCGGCGGGGCCCATTTTAGAGGTTTCACGATATTTTTTTCACGCCAGTTGTCTCTCGTTACTGTCCACACCTGTCCGGGTGGATGATATGAGAATGGTGTGATTAAAAGGATTTTTAAAGTCAGGTTAAGGTGTTGATTTATTTAGAGTTGAAATTTTGGTTAGGATTTTCGTTATCGATCGACTGTAAAAAAATATGTTATAAAATTACACGAATTTAAGTGATGATAACATAGAAACGATTGCGAACCAGCTTACATTTCGATTATCATGCAAATTTTCAAGCATTCCATCAGAAAAGAAATAATATAACACTGTTCTATAAAGTTTGACCTACACCGTCTAACCCCCTACTTTCGCATCTATCAAAAACAAATTCATTCGTTTCGAAGAATTTCCCAACCTCCCTCGTCAAATCCCAAAGAATGTGTTTGAGATTGGTTCAGCTAGCAACCCCAAAATTGCATCCATCGACCCACGATCCGAAATTTTCCAGAAATCATCCTCCCCACACCAACCCACCCACCCACATCGTTCAACCTGATTTTCCACCGCGATAGCAACTTTCCAGAAGAAGACAAGGCACCGCCGTCAAATGCGAATGTTTGATTTGCCACAGAGCTCTCGGCGAGTCCAGCAGAACCAGATGCCCCGTGTTCGAAGCTCAAGCTGCAAGCTGAGAATGCATTTATTTCGACGAGCAGCCAAACAAAGGAATCTCTTGGCCCGGATTGGGAAGAAATCTCTTGGCCCGGCCGGCAATCCGTCCAAATTTGATTCGATTCTCGTGATTGCCGCCACCACAGCAGCAGCTGAATTTTCATCGTGTTCGTGGTGTGGCTATTTTGATGAGGTTTGCCGAGCTTTTAGGGGTGTGGTTTTTGGAGTTATGAAATTTGGTGATTTGATGAGGGAATTTGAGTGGAAGATCATCAAGATGCAATGGAGGATGATTGCTTTCTATTCAATGATGTCATAAATATCTTAAAAATCTTAAATGCCAATCAAAAATTAGATGTTTAACATAATTAAACTACAACATTCCATCAAATTTATTGAATATTCAAGAGAATTTTAAGGATAAGCTTCTTTTGGAGTGTGTTACCACTATTTGCATCACGATGCCAATGTAAGTTATTAACCTAGTTATAAACTAGGACTAACCAACAACAAAATTGAACCAATTAAGACTTCATTGAAGACAAAGCTAGACAAAGCTGGGTTTGATATGCAACATAATAATTGATAGTCTCGATACCGAGCTTGAACATTGCCATTTTGATGAGTTTGGCCACAATTAAGGTTTTACATATTTTACTTACAAATGGATTTTTTTGTAATTTCTAGCAAAACATTTCAATAGGCCCGAAGCCGAAGTGTAAACAAAGAGCCTATCCTGGTCGTTCCTAATGTAAACATCAACTGACGTGAGTAAGATAGACTCTTTGTTTACACTTCGGCATCGGCCCTTTTACATTGTTTTGCTTGACTTGTCATACTGGTCATGTCTGTTACATAGCCTATGATAAACTGTATTAGACTATGATAAACAAACTTGCATTTTTTTTGTGTTTGACAGTTTGCCAAACTTGCAAACAAAGCTAAATGTATGCAGGCTGTCATTTCAGCAAACGAATACAGGCAAACAAACAAAGCAGCCAAACTGTCAAAAAGTGCGAGTATTTTTGTAATGTCACGCAGAAAAATAAGGCATATTTGAATCAACAAAACGTTTTGTTGATTTGAAAATCAAGATTTTTGTTGAATCAACGTTAAACGTCAAAGCAACTTTTTCAAAACAACAAAAGATTTTTGTGGAATTGAGAAAATCAAGGTTTGTTTCGACGCAAAATCGGCGTTGTTTATATTCAACAAATATTTTGTTGAATCAAACCTCGCACAGGCTGATTCTACAAAATATTTTCTGCGTGGTCAAACACGGAGAAAAATTAGTTCCCAAAATCGTAATCCAGCGTGGATGGAATCGGAACCAGGAACCATGAAATTTGATCACATTGTTCGTGGTTCCGAATTTCATGAACGCTTTTTCACGATGATTTTACTCCGTGTAGCGCGAAAACCAGTTTTGAAAAAATATCCTGCACTTTCCGTAATAACCATAAATGTGAACACTTTCGAGCAATAGCAACACTTTGGCTGATACCTAAGACAATAAACAAAAACTGGGGTTGCATAAAAAAATCATGGTAATTTTCCATCTGTAAAGGGGTTCATCTTTTATGTCAGAAAAAATGTGTGATTTTACTTCTGAATATGTGTAATTTTACCACTTTTAAGGTGTAATGTCACTTTTTCAATCAAATTACATCATGAAAGAGGTTATATTCAAACTTCCAAAATTACACCTTCCAAATTTTCACAATTTTTAACTGTGTGTGATTCGCTGGATTATTTAACTGTTGTAAGATGAAGGTTGATATTCAAATAGTTAGCATACAAAAATCATAGATTTTTAAGATTTTTTAAATAAATAAGCAAATCAGCAACATTTCAAAATCTCGCTTCATAAAATATTCAATTTATAATTTAAGAAGTTTGATTTATTGATTGATAGGCCAATTTACTTACTTATTTTCAACCCAATAGAGACAACAAATTTAACTTTCATAGAAAAATGCATCAACCATCATGGAAATTCCGATTTCTTCGTCAATTTGCAATTATATCACCAATCTTGATCACAATAACAGTTCAATTGCAATTTTTGCATAACAAAAAAAAACAAATTTAAAGCCTCATTTTCAAAAAAAAATAATAATATTCAAATGGTATCAAAAAATGTCTCTGTCACAAATTTGCTAGGTATCAATCATTTAATTTATAAAAATATTTTTTTCACTTACTTCACCTTTTTTTTATCTCAAGATTCAAAATTTTAAATCGGCTTAGAAATGCTCTGTTTGATAAAAAAAAACCGAAATTAACGTTATTCAATACATCGTTTTTAATGTACAACCGATTTTACAAGTTTATTCAATGTAAGTTTTATTTTTTGCATTATATTTTGCTGCTCCCTAATTTTTTGAAGAACTTTTAAAAATGGCGAGGGACATGATTTTTAAATAAAATTAGCAATATCCTCATTTAAAAAAAAAATTAAATTAATTTTGAGGATTTTTTGCGATTGAAATTTCACAAAACTTCAAAATATTTCGCAGTAGATTGCATTCCATTGAAATTTTGAAATGTTATGCCCCCTGATATTTCTGGCTAAATGTGGACAACTTTGAGGTCATAAAATTCAAAAAATATTTGCTACGTAGGACGTTAAAATGTTGAAAAATAAAAAAAAAACACTTTTTTTGCTGATTAAAATTTCAGTTTTCAAAAATAATAATAAAAAATTAATAGTTTTTTTTATTTTGATAGTTCTTGTAAACTATTAAAATTAAACTGAATTTTTTTGAAATTGCATCACGGTGTGTTTTGTAGAACAAAGAAATGATGAAAAAATTCGGTATGTCTGATATTTGGCACCGTGAAAGGAGGGTTCTTTCCCGACATTTTGCGAGGTGTACCGAAATATTTAATCGGGGGGTCTAAATCAACTTTTTCTTTTGAAGATTTTTTTTTTCAACTAATGGGATATTTCTTCATACAAGTAACTGAAAATCGGTACATTTATGTTGATGTCACTCAAATTTCGTATGAACATGCCTTGGAGACTCTTACTTAATATATTTGACTAATATTTGACATCCAATAAAAAGATAACTAGAAATCTGGTAAATTTGGTTCGAATTTTTTATTGGAGGGCAACTATTGGTCAAATATATTTGGTTAGAGTCCCCAAGGCATATTCAAGAGAAATTTGAGTGATATTAAAATAAATATCCCATAAAATTGAAAAAGAATCTTCAAAAAAATTGCTATGAACCCCCCGACGAATAATTTCGGTAAACCCTGGAAAATGTTGGAAAAGAGTTCTTCTTTCACGGTGCCAAATATTGGACATACCGATTTTTTCTTTCTTTAAGGTCTCAAAAAAATACACCGTGTGCAAAGTTTATCTTAATAAATTTTGAAAATTTTCACCGTAGAACTTAAGAAATTTGAAAATAATAAGTCACTTAATTTAAAATTGCTAATAAAAATGGAGTAGTAAAAACGAAGAGAATTTTCTTCAGTAATTCTTTTATGAAATTGTTTGATCAAATCAAAATTTTAAGATGGAGAAAATTGCGCTGGAAGTATTCAACAGCTTCAAATGCACCCACCTGTAAGCCTGTCGGTTTGTTAGTTAGTTAAGTTTGTTTAATGGGTAATTCTCCGCCAACTCACACAGCAGTTGCCCCGACCCCTCTTCGATTTGCGTGAAACTTTGTCCTAAGGGGTAACTTTTGTCCCTGATCACGAATCCGAGGTCCGTTTTTTGATATCTCGTGACGGAGGGGCGGTACGACCCCTTCCATTTTTGAACATGCGAAAAAAGAGGTGTTTTTCAATAATTTGCAGCCTGAAACGGTGATGAGATAGAAATTTGGTGTCAAAGGGACTTTTATGTAAAATTAGACGCCCGATTTGATGGCGTACTCAGAATTCCGAAAAAACGTATTTTTCATCGAAAAAAACACTAAAAAAGTTTTAAAAATTCTCCCATTTTCCGTTACTCGACTGTAAAAATTTTTGGAACATGTCATTTTATGGGAAATTTAATGTACTTTTCGAATCTACATTGTCCCAGAAGGGTCATTTTTTCATTTAGAACAAAATTTTTCATTTTAAAATTTCGTGTTTTTTCTAACTTTGCAGGATTATTTTTTAGAGTGTAACAATGTTCTACAAAGTTGTAGAGCAGACAATTACAAAAATTTTGATATATAGACATAAGGGGTTTGCTTATAAACATCACGAGTTATCGCGATTTTACGAAAAAAAGTTTTGAAAAAGTTGGTCGTCATCGATCATGGCCGTTCATGGTCGCCCGCGACAGACACGGACGACGAAACAAAGGGGAACGCAAAAAGTAACTTTTTCAAAACTTTTTTTCGTAAAATCGCGATAACTCGTGATGTTTATAAGCAAACCCTTCATGTCTATATATCAAATTTTTTGTAATTGTCTGCTCTACAACTTTGTAGAACATTGTTACACTCTAAAAAATAATCCTGCAAAGTTAGAAAAAACACGAAATTTTAAAATGAAAAATTTTGTTCTAAATGAAAAAATGACCCTTCTGGGACAATGTAGATTCGAAAAGTACATTAAATTTCCCATAAAATGACATGTTCCAAAATTTTTTACAGTCGAGTAACGGAAAATGGGAGAATTTTTAAAACTTTTTTAGTGTTTTTTTCGATGAAAAATACGTTTTTTCGGAATTCTGAGTACGCCATCAAATCGGGCGTCTAATTTTACATAAAAGTCCCTTTGACACCAAATTTCTATCTCATCACCGTTTCAGGCTGCAAATTATTGAAAAACACCTCTTTTTTCGCATGTTCAAAAATGGAAGGGGTCGTACCGCCCCTCCGTCACGAGATATCAAAAAACGGACCTCGGATTCGTGATCAGGGACAAAAGTTACCCCTTAGGACAAAGTTTCACGCAAATCGAAGAGGGGTCGGGGCAACTTTTCCCGATTTCGTGTGAGTTGGTAGAGAATTACCCTAATAGAGTTCAAACTATAAAGTGTCAAACTTAAATATTGCAATATTGTTGTTGTATTTAAGTATGGTTTAGCTGGAAACGTGTACTAGAACTTAGAAATAACTTCAATATACTGAACTAACAAGATTATGAACCGTATTACGATCCAATGATACTTTGTCTCAGCTGTTTCGTCTAATTGATTTTCCCATGTTTGAAAACAGATTTCCTTTGCTTCACTCACATGTGAGCTCCATCTAATAATTATGACTCAACTTTTTTCTGTTGCTAAACAAACCATCAGCACGCATCAAACTGAGGAAAACTTCCTCAAAGCAACACACGCACACGTACATCCAGCTAGTCAGAGGGACATAAAGAAGTTGGAAATTTGTTTATTATTTCTCACAAATTACATGTGTTTGCTGTCGGTTTCAATTCAACGTCTTTCCCGTTCAAGCTCTAACCCCTCTGTGCTTGAAACTATCAAAACTGACTCAACTGACTTAGTTTGGGAAGGGGAGGAGGAAGGTTGGCTCGTAAATCATAACAAACTATGAGCTCACCTCCCTTGTGTCTGAAAAACTAGCCAAGCTGTTTCCTCGTTGTTATAATCACCGACTGTGGCCAAACTAGAAGAAGTTGGAATAGTTTTTTTTTTCTCACCACAGCAAAAACTCATCGAACCGAAGAAAACCAAAACAGAAAACAGAAAAAAAAACCTAGAATAACTTGCCTCCAGACTAAACACTATTATTTTTCATTTTGTCTCTTCCCCTCTCTCATCCCCCCGTCCAGAATCGACTTTCGGCCGGACAAGGGAGTGTACGACCTGCACATCTCCAACACGTCCTACGGCCGGGACAACGGGCGGTTCGAGTGCCGCATCAAGGCGAGCGGGACGGGCGCGGACGTGCACCAGGAGTACTACAATCTGACGGTGCTGACGCCCCCGCAGCCGCCCCTGGTAGCGCCGGGGACGATCGCCGTCGCCACCGAGGACAAGAAGCTGGACCTGACCTGTTCGAGCATCGGCGGCTCGCCGGATCCGACGATAACGTGAGTTTTTGTTTTTCTTTGGGATAATTCGGGAATGGCAGATCTAATTAAACCTTTTTTGTTTCATATTTTTAAATCTCCAGATGGTATCGAGTGGGGTCGAATAGCCCTCTCCAGGCGCCGATTAATCGCGGTGGATCGAAGGACCTGCAGACGACGAGTACGCTGTCGGTGTTGCCCCGGCGGGAGGATGACGGGGCCAAGTATCGGTGCGTCGTGTGGAATCGGGCCATGCCCGAAGGACACCGGCTGGAGACGGTCGTGACGCTGTCTGTTAACTGTGAGTATTTCAGTTTAAATGAGTTAAATTTAAATAAAAAGGGATTTTTAATGATGACAATGATATTCAAAAAAATATATTCGTTTTTATAGTGAAATAATTTTGTAACAATTTCAAATGCACAGTATCGATTTCTTATAAAAGAATATGTAGATTATTTTCATAATTTTTTAATTCAGGTGCTTTCAAAATTATTCCATAAATAAAAATAAGTTTGAAATTTGGACATAGCAAACATTTTTTTATTGAAATATAGGACGCAAAACTGGACCGCGGACCGGTCGACCGGATGGAACATTCAGACAAAATTTCGGTGTATCAAATGATATGGAATTTTGATATATTTTGAAAGATATATTTTTGTAAATACCTAAAATTTTCACAATACTACATATTTTTGAAAAAATAATCAAAATTTAAAAAAAAAATATTATATATTATTATTATTGATACATTTCGAAGGTAAAAGTATTTTTATAAATACTCAAAATTTTCACAACACTACGTATCAACAAAATACAGTATGGCCCATAAAAAAATGCGACGTGTGCATTTTTTCACAGAAAAGTAGTTCCATTCTAAAATGTATGCAACAAACTTATTTTATTATGTTTAATGGTGTTAGTTTAGTATGTTTTGAGGATATTTTTATGACAGTTTTTTACAGTTCGCCAAAATTGGGTATTGGCGGGCTGCAATAATGAATGTATTTTTGGTACAAAATTTACCTTAATTTCAAACCTTATATCTTAAAAACGGAACAGCTTAAAATATTCAACCCTGTGCCAAAAGCATAGTTAGAAGTCCCTCTTAAATACGCCCAATCAAAAAAAATTATACATTTTGGTAGAATTAATCATTTTAGAGAAAAATGCCATTTGGGTTATCATCTTGAGTGATTCGGTCTAAATAAATTTAGAACTTAAAACCTGTGTCGATGGCTCTAAAGGGTGCCCAACGGCTCTAGACTGTTAAAAGTCATATCAGGGCATCTGTTAGAGTCAATTACCATCATTTGTTGCATTATGTTTTTCCCTTGAATCATTGCAGTCTCCAAAAACTCTTAAAAATTGATGCATTTTCAGAATCGGGATATTTTCAATAAGTTCACTGTTTTAGTAAAACTGGTGAATAGAATGCGTAAAATTCGGTAGAATTAATTGTTACACGTCTCAAAAACAGTAATCTTAAAGGCTGTTTACTTTTTAATCCATACAAAAAATAACAAGTGGATCTTCAGATCGACCGTCATAGAAAAGTCATTTTTCCTTTATATGGACTGGGCTGGGAGCAAATTGGAGAATTTTAAGTTTAAAAGTGCTGTGACTTCTTTATAGCTTAAAAAAAGGGTTTCAATGCATTTTTTTTTTGTTTGGAACTTATTTAACATGTACGTACACATGCTGCATACATCGTAAATAGTCATAACAGGCCCAATTTATACCTAATAACAATGTCGCATTTTTTATGAGCCATACTGTACAAAAAAAAACAATTTGTTCAAATTTGGCAATTTATCGTTCAATCTGATAAGAATAATACATTTTTTTCAAATACTCGAAATTTTCACACAACTATGTATCTTCGATTTTTTTTTTATATCCATACTGCAATAACTAAAATTTTAAGTATTTTTTCATGGAATATTGAATTTCAAAAATATAAAAAAAAGATATTGGTGGTGCCCAGAAAATTGGACTTTTCTCAAAATCCCGCTCCACATGCTGATCTTTGAGCTTCTTTAGGACTGTAGGCCAAATATCTGCAAAATCCGTTAACATTTACCCATAAATCCTAGAAGGTGAAGTTTGTATGGGATAAATCGAAAAAAATAATATGAAAAACCCAATTTTCTTACGGTTTTGCCTGCAGGGTGCGCTACTTCAATCCGAAAATTCTCAAAAGTGAGATTCTCATTGCAAATTTAATGCTCTACAACTTTGTAGAAATTGCTTAAGCTGTAAAACTCGATCCTGAAATGTTATTAGCGATTTAAAAAAGTCTTGTAATATATGAAACACATTTTTTCACCAGCTTCATGCTCGGCTATCAAGGGGTAATCTTAACCAATTTAGCACAAAATTGGTCAAAATGATTAAAATAACCCAAAAAATCGATTACCGCTTGTGGTCTGAATTAGCAACATTCAAAAAACTTGAATAAATTTTGCAGCAATCAAGCGTTGAAATCGACATAGAAATGAATTTTGATTACAGTCATCCCTCATCCCTCGGAACAGTTTGCAAATCGTCCAATGTTCAACAAATCACAGAAAATCGATAATTGAACATAATGATTTGCTTTAACCTTCATTTGAAAGCTTTTCTTGCGATCTTTCGATTGATGTATAGACCGGCTGTACATTTTTACGTTTTATATTAAGTTTTTAAAGAAAAACATTCACCCTTGAAATCCACAAATTCGGAACACTTTTTTCTTACGATGTAAACAAACTTTTTTTTCTCTCCAGGAGTACATATTTTTTACAAAATAATGACTTCGCATTCTGAAACCATTAAAACTCATGCTTAGTGATGTTTTATGAATGGTCTGATAACTTTTTTGTGGAAATATCAGTTTAATTCAGGTGTTCCACAGTTGTGGGAGGCACAATAACATCCCACAATCATGGAACAGGCAACTTGGAGGCAGTGTTTTGCTGCTCTAGATAAAATAGTCTAGAAATGCAGTTTTTGTTTAAAAGGTACTACTTTTACTAGTGAAATAGCAAGAGAATGTCCAAATAAAGGCCATCAAAATAGCAGGTTGCATTTTGCACCATATTGACAAATCTGGAGCAACACGAGAAAAGGGCGGATAAGCATTTTGACAGTTTGAATTATTTAACTTTTTCTCAAGCTTCAGGTAACTTTTTTTCAAAATTCGAAATGGGAAGCAATAGCTGACCTCCCCAGCTACCATTTACCACCATGGGTTTTGTAAAATAGTTGCCCATTGCCTTTGAAATTGCAAAATAGTTGCAGCTGTCAAAATGCTTATGCGCCCTTTTCAAATGTTGCTCCAGAAATTACCACAAAAGTGTTCCGAATTTGTGGGTGTTCCGAATATGTGGGATGACTGTACTTGGTTAAAATTTCTTCTTTGGATAAAATAAGAATCAACATTTTTTCTTTTTTTTTTTTGTTTTTTGTTTTTTCTTTTTTTTTTTTGTTTTTTGTTTTTTGTTTTTTGTTTTTTGTTTTTTGTTTTTTGTTTTTTGTTTTTTGTTTTTTTGTTTTTTGTTTTTTGTTTTTTGTTTTTTGTTTTTTGTTTTTTGTTTTTTGTTTTTTGTTTTTTGTTTTTTGTTTTTTGTTTTTTGTTTTTTGTTTTTTGTTTTTTGTTTTTTGTTTTTTGTTTTTTTTTTTTTGTTTTTTGTTTTTTGTTTTTTGTTTTTTGTTTTTTGTTTTTTGTTTTTTGTTTTTTGTTTTTTGTTTTTTGTTTTTTGTTTTTTGTTTTTTGTTTTTTGTTTTTTGTTTTTTGTTTTTTGTTTTTTGTTTTTTGTTTTTTTGTTTTTTGTTTTTTGTTTTTTGTTTTTTGTTTTTTGTTTTTTGTTTTTTGTTTTTTGTTTTTTGTTTTTTGTTTTTTGTTTTTTGTTTTTTGTTTTTTGTTTTTTGTTTTTTTGTTTTTTGTTTTTTGTTTTTTTGTTTTTTGTTTTTTGTTTTTTGTTTTTTGTTTTTTGTTTTTTGTTTTTTGTTTTTTGTTTTTTGTTTTTTGTTTTTTGTTTTTTGTTTTTTGTTTTTTGTTTTTTGTTTTTTGTTTTTTGTTTTTTGTTTTTTGTTTTTTGTTTTTTGTTTTTTGTTTTTTGTTTTTTGTTTTTTGTTTTTTGTTTTTTGTTTTTTGTTTTTTGTTTTTTGTTTTTTGTTTTTTGTTTTTTGTTTTTTGTTTTTTGTTTTTTGTTTTTTGTTTTTTGTTTTTTGTTTTTTGTTTTTTGTTTTTTGTTTTTTGTTTTTTGTTTTTTGTTTTTTGTTTTTTGTTTTTTGTTTTTTGTTTTTTGTTTTTTGTTTTTTGTTTTTTGTTTTTTGTTTTTTGTTTTTTGTTTTTTGTTTTTTGTTTTTTGTTTTTTGTTTTTTGTTTTTTGTTTTTTGTTTTTTGTTTTTTGTTTTTTGTTTTTTGTTTTTTGTTTTTTGTTTTTTGTTTTTTGTTTTTTGTTTTTTTTTTGTTTTAAGTAATTTAAGCCAACCCGGGGGGCAACTCTCCACCTATCCAAAAATCCCCCTATAAAGGTTTCCACGAACTCTGTACTGCGATTATTAAATGGTTATCCGCCCGATTCCACAATCCCAGCTCGACTTACTTTTCTCCGAAATAACCATTTTCTTGCACGTGTAATCTTGGATGTTGCCAGTGGCCGCATAAAATACGCGAATTACTCGAATTCATTTTTCCACCCAACCAACTACGGAGTGGAAAATACTTTTGTGGGAGCTTTTTCTTTTCCGTTTTAAGTTGGCTAGAATCCTGTTGGGTATCGTTTATTACTCTGTTTGGCATTTTTATATTAAAATCACTGCTGCATTGTTGGGATGCAAAAGATACAAGTTTTTATTTTAATTTCGCAGGAAAATGGTGGGCTTCCAAGCAGGTTTTTACAAGCACATATTAATTAAATTTCTAGAAAGGTGAAAATAACTGCATTATGAAGAAATCGCACAAATGTGATGGATTTCTCTTCTTTCCTGGAACAAGATTGATCTTAGTTTGATTGGCTGTGAACAACAACACTTTCTGGTGGCGGAAATTTCCCAGTACGACGTCAGAGACTGACTGACTTTCCTTAAATATTCGGAATGTCAGAGTGTGGGATGGAAATAAGCCATGATAATGAACTTAATTTGAAAATGGTAGCAAAATCTGATTTAGTTTGATATAATAAAGAGTTTTGACAAATTTC
Source organism: Culex pipiens pallens (assembly GCF_016801865.2). Classification (NCBI taxonomy): domain Eukaryota; kingdom Metazoa; phylum Arthropoda; class Insecta; order Diptera; family Culicidae; genus Culex; species Culex pipiens. Next base: position 109,797,093 of record NC_068938.1, read on the forward strand.
TAACGAATTCTATGTTATTTGAAAGTTATGACGCTTCTTAAGACTATTATTCAAAATTCAATAAAAAAAGCCCTTTCACTATCTCGAATCACTGCTGAATATTTTCCACACATTGTTCTACTTCCCAGAATATAATTCACTAGCCATGTTTTCCCTCATTGAACAAACGTCCTCGTTGATGTTTTCGCCGAAAAACCACCCAACCAAATATTGTGGTTTTATGTCGAGATTTTTCGATCAACTTAGTTTCATTATTCAAAACAGCCTACACAATGTTTGGTGGCCACCAGTTTAATTAATCATCACATTTCATCCCCAAAAACCCCCCTTTTCTAACTCGGTTTTTGTGACTAGTTTTGGGGTGGCCATCAAAAACATAGACACAACATTATTATTTACTCTCCCCGGCTGCAGTTGGTCAGTTTGCTGCAAGTGGTGTGGCTAGGGTGGTTCCTTGATTAAAAATTATGTTCAATTTTTATGAGAGTTTATTGAACTATAATTTTAGAATAACTATTACCGTCAGGTAAACGTAGAAAAATATACAAATTTCAATCATTTATAAAATATTGAACTCACTCTTAAACTAAATCTATTTCAAATTTAGCCCCCCACAAAAGACCACTTTTTAGCGAACTGGTGACGGGACCACGTGTGCGTTCGTGTCCACCACTCAACGCCACCGTCCCGGGAGAGTGGCCCCACCCTGGGGGGAGGGAGCGTCGGCTGCGGTTTTTGCGGTTCACCAGGCCGAAGCCGGTTTCGTTGTACACAATCAATTTGGCACAGTTTGATCGCTTTTTGGAGCACGTGGCGACCGCGCGGCAACTACGGCCATTATTCCGTCTAATTGGATTGGGGGCCCGCGGCGGTAGCTGGACCCACCCTGGATGGGACCAGGGGGGAAATTAAACGCAATCGATGTTATTGTTTTTTATTAGGAAAAAAGGGGTGGAGGGGCATTCACCTGGGTTGGGCTCATTTGTTTCTGATATTTCTAGCAACTGAGGGAAAATTTGGTTTCAATTTAACTCATGAAACTTAAAAATAAGCAATAAATAATAAATTCTTATTTTTAGCTTTTGTAAACATTCATCATTTTAGAGTTTATTTAAACAACTTGCTCAATAAAATTTTCAGCTCAGCCAAACTTTGTCATTTTTCGTGCGCTAATTCCACTCCGATCAACGCCAGTCGCAGGATTTTCGCAGGGTCCTTAAAAACAGACAGCGCGACAGCTCAGCTTGAGCAAACTTGGTTGAAACTTTCAATCAGCTCGCAAAGCTCCTTCCCCTTCCAACTGGAAGAAACTCTTTACTGAGGGATTTGCTTGTATACCTGTTTCTATCGTTAAGGCCGTCCCTCACCGTTGGTGGCGTAAAGCCCAACTTGCTAGAATTAATCACCCAGAAGCAGACTTGAATCTCGTGCACACCTTGAAGAAGACTAAATCTCCTTAGGAGATGCTGTGTAGCCTTCCGCGCCCAAAGCCCTTTATTTATAGCGCGGGATTATAATTAGTGGAAAATTCGATCGAATTACTTAGCGATGGTGCGGCTCAAGAACTTGGCCAGGGGCGTTCGAGGGCGCTCCGGCCGTTCGTGTAATAAATTAAATTATTCCCCAGATTTGGAGCAATCCGTCCGAGGGTCACCGTGATTAATCCGAAGAACCTTTTCTGCCGGCCACAAAGTGTAGGCCATTTATAAGCGGATTTGGGTTGACCGCTTAACTCAGAGAGAACTCCCTTTTGAGTGGCGGGGTTGAACCATAAACTGCATTCGTCAGCACTCGAAGTGAGTGAGGCACAGTGTGATGAATTGCATTTTTTTGGTATGGATCACAACAGTTTCAACGACAGTGCTAGGCAACTCAAAATTGTGGAATTGATTGCCTCAACTGACAGAAACAGAATTTCAAAAATATATGTTTTTGAAAAAGCATCTGCAATTTTTTTTTTAACTGAGTGTAGTATAAAGTTGAAATCAACTTTTTAGCTTAATTCTACCCATTAGAGTTGGCCCTATTTGAAAACCGCACGACCTCAAAGCTTCGAGAGGGGTGTAAAACACTGACCGGTATCGAAAATCAATCCAATCGTAAATTTCAACTGATTAAATCGACCGTTTCGAGAGAGAGCAATCAATCCCCAGCGGCCACCACCACCGTTGCAAATTGCCCTCCCACGGATAATTGGAAAAGAGAATTCCCAGGCCGCTCCTATTTGAGCAAGAAACAGCCCCGTGAAAACGGACTTAATAAAATGTGTTTTATGACGATCGTGTTACTTTCATTGCCCACCAAAGTGTCAGAAATGATGCAGTAAAAAACGGAAAAAATAAGGAAGTTTGAGATGTTTTGCGTAATCGGCTTGCCTCACTTAAATCTAGTGTTTATTTTTTCATCTTTTTCTTCTTGGTGTTTTGAGATGCGATGCAAAACTAGGCAAAAATTGTATTTTGAAAATTGTGCGATCATTTTTCAAAAAATACAAACAAAAATCATTCAGCTTGAAGTCTGAATCCACTTGTTGTACAATCTTAAAATAGACAATAGCAGTTTTTTTTTCAATTCTCTCTGCTTTTGTTAATATCACCTCTAAAACTATTACTATCCATTGAAATATTTGTACTAAGCAGCAGATGAAAGGTATTTCAGAACATAGCAACATGTGTACAAGGCAAACTTTTTGTTAACCAACAAGATCAACAAAAAATAACAAATTGTGAAATAGTAGTTTATGCAACAAGTTGCAAAAAGAGGATTTTTTCAGCACGAGTCGTACATTTATCCAACGAGGTTCACCGAGTTGGATAAATACGAAGAGTGCTGAAAAAATCAAGTTTTGCAACGAGTTCCATACAACATTTTTTGCAATTCCGAAAAACACCCATTGAGTGAAATTTTAAGTCAAATTTTCATGTATTTTGTCAATAAATCGTTTGAATCAAAAAATGTTGAAAAGTTTTACTTTTCGAAACAAGTGCTGAAAAGTTCAACTTTTCAGCACCCATTTCAGTGCTGAAAAGTAGAACTTTTCAGCATTTATTTTGAAAAGTGTTGCTATTCGATTCTGTTATTTTTGGTACAGAAAAGTAGGCTATTTCATCGTTCAAGAATGACAGGAAAAGTAAGTTGTTTCACGACGGAATTGCAAAAATTATATTTGACTTGCGCAATTCAAGATCAATATTCAATAATTTACTGAGCTTTCTGACAAAAAGCTTTCAAAAACATACGATTGAGATTTAGGGGTCAAATAGTCATAATCATAAAAAAAAATCTAAAAAAATCGTTAAGTGATGAAAACTATGTGAATTTTCATAAATATTCTTTTCTTTGCATCTTTCGACAGATTTTGAGATTACGTTTCCGATAAGTTACAAAGTTAATATGTCGAGCAAAACTTTTCTGAGATTCTGCTATTTAATGGCATTATTCTTATAATATGTAAACCAGATAAAGAGGGATGGGGTCTAGGACAGAATTACGCTTCCTACAAAAAAAACTGTACGAGAAGGGGGGAGGAGGCCTGAAAATCCCGAATGAACTGTTACGTAGTAACGAACGCTCCCTAAGAAAATTTTATAGGATAATACTTTGAGTTAATTTTACAGCTAAGAGATGAATTTTGAGTGCAAATAACTAGCAATAAGGATTGTCAAAAATCTTTGAAAACTATGCCTTTTTTTTAATAATAATGAATTAAGTATTAACATTTTGTCCCGCCCGTGTGGATCAATCGGACCGCGCACTGGACTCACAATCCAGAGGTCGCTGGTTCGAATCCCGCGGCGGGCGCTCTAAAATTCTTTGTGTAAATATGGGTATTCGGCGCCGTCGCTCCGTGCCATACTTTCATACACTTAGGAGCCCAGGGCGGCGAAGTCCTTGTAGATAAAAAGGAAGACACTAGTGGTTGGTACTAGCAATGGTGGCCGACAGCTATAAAGTCAACTTCGTCGTTTCGTATTAACATTTAATAGAAAATTTAGCATAATTCCGACCATAAGGGCATTACAAAATTTAAGGGGTTACATACATGTAGAAAAACACAAAATTTCATATTTCAGAAAATTTATTAAATCCACTTAAGAGGCAGTATTTGTAAATATTGCTCGGTTTGTTCTAGAGGTCGTATCGAAGTGCTCCGATTTGGATGAAACTTTCAGCGTTTGTTTGTCTATACATGAGATGAACTCATGCCAAATATGAGCCCTCTACGACAAAGGGAAGTGGGGTAAAACGGGCATTGAAGTTTAAGGTCGAAAAAACATAAAAAATCTTAAAATTGCTCGCATTTCCGTAAAACTTCATCAATTCCAACTCTCTTAGATGCATTCGAAAGGCCTTTTAAAGCACTTTAAAATGTGCCATAGACATCCAGGATTGGTTTGACTTTTTCTCTTAGCTTTTGCAAATTACTGTCAAAAATGGATTTTTTTAAAACCTTAATATCTTTTTGCAACAGCCCCCAACACCCATACTCCCATAGGTCAAAAGATAGGTAATTTCATGGACCATAAGCCTACGGTATTAACTTTTTGGCCAATCGCAGTTTTTCTCATAGTTTTTCGATTTTTCTAGAACAAACATTTTGCAACGTTAGTTTTTGCCCTGTAGGCCAAGAGACGGCACTTTTTGGTCTCAATTTTGTCATATTCGGAATCCTCGGACAATTTCACGTAAGTTAGAAGTATTGGAGTTGTAATTTTAATTTAAAAGGTGCAGGTGGTTATGTTACACATGACCAGTATGACAAAGAACTTAGCAGAAAAGCTTTTAAAATTAAGCAATTTTGTTGAATTATGCGTCAGATAAAATCAAAACATTATTGGATTTATATTTTCGTTTAATTTCTCTTTAAGCTCCGTATAAAAAACCATGATATCTCTATAATTCGATGTTTGTCCCCCAATCGGAACAATCGTGAGGTAGCGGCCTCTCCAGATTGTTGCCACCTTTTTCGAAATGGCCAGTATTGTAAACCATGAGTTGTGATACCCATATTGCCAAAACTCGTTGGTTCAATAGATGTCTTCCCGGGAAAACTTTCCTTTAGGGCACCGGCCACTGCAGCTTTTGGCCAACTTTTTCTAAATTGCCATTTTCATTACCAATATCAAAAACAATGAAATTTGATACCAATATTGCCCAAAATCGTATGGTTCGGTAAATGTCCACCCGGGACAACCTCCCTGAGGGCACTGGCCACTCCAGGTTGTAGCCAATACTGTCAAATTGGCCATTTTCATCACCAGTGTCAAAATCCAAGAAGTTTGATACCCATGTTGTCCAGTCTCGTATGGCCTTCCATCGGAACACCCCTGAGGAATCTGGCCACTCCGGGTCTTGTGGCCAGAATATTCCGGTGGCTCTCAATTATTCTGGCTGGCCTGCCTCCGCTTGGTCTGCTCCTAGCTTCGGGCTAGCTGCTTTTTGGCCAACTGCTTCTGGGCCTCCAGGCCATCTGCTTCCAGGTCCAGGTTTTTGTTTACTCCTCGGCGTCCAACGATAGAATGATTTCCCAGGGTTGACGGAGCGGGGTTATATTGGCTTAGAATGGAGACGGATGTCCCGCCCCTTTGCGCCGGTTATCCCATTCCTACGTCATTCGCTTTTTGATGCACTCACGCAGAAAAATAAGGCATATTTGAATCAACAAAACATTTTGTTGATTTGAAATTCAAGATTTTTGTTGAATCAACGCGAAACGTCTAAGCAACATTATCAAAACAACAAAAGATTTTTGTGGAATTGAGAAAATCAAGGTTTGTTTCAATGCAAAATCGGCGTTGATTATATTCAACAAAATTTTTGTTGAAATAAACCTCGTACAGGCTGATTCTACAAAACATTTTTCTGCGTGCTGGTGCGAATGGGAAGTCGTAAAGGCAGCATTTTTGCCAACGATTTTCATTCCATCGTCATCGTTCGAACTGACAACATCGTTGCAGCAGCAGCAGCGGAAAAAAATCAACGACTGGAGGAAATCAAGAGCGAGCTCCGAGAAGAAGAAACACGCCAGCGTGTGCGTGAAATTGCTGCCAAAACGACGTCGAAGGAGAAAAACAAGGCCTACTTGGATGGACGCTCGAGAAGATGGCAACAAGAATCAACTTCTGCTGCAATTTAACAAAATGGCGCTTTTCAGCGCCAACGAAAAATTCACGAAAGAGTTATTGTTTCAAATGATTCATGCACTGCTTTTGGTGCATTTTTAAAGCTTTTGACGCTTGGCGTTTAAATTCATTTAAATATTTCCCCCAAACTTTTCATTTAAAAAAAAAATTACCGAATATTAACAATTTTCGCTTGCAAGTGTCAAACGTCAAACGATCGTAGTTGGCCTTGAACAAGCAAGCGCGTGCTTTGACCCACGCAAAAAATCTTTCCGCTCTCTGATTGGCTGTTTTGTTTTGCCGTGGAGTCGTGAAGGCAGCATTTTTGCCAACGATTTTCATTCCATCGTCATCATTCGAACCGACAACATCGTAGCAGCAGCAGCAGCGGAAAAAATCAACGACTGGAGGAAATCAAGAGCGAGCTCCGAGAAGAAGAAACACGCCAGCGTCTGCGTGAAATAGCTGCCAAAACGACGTCGAAGGAGAAAAACAAGGCCTACTTGGATGGACGCTCGAGAAGATGGCAACAAGAATCAACTTCTGCTGCAATTTAACAAAATGGCGCTTTTCAGCGCCAACGAAAAATTCACGAAAGAGTTATTGTTTCAAATGATTCATGCACTGCTTTTGGTGCATTTTTAAAGCTTTTGACGCTTGGCGTTTAAATTCATTTAAATATTTCCCCCAAACTTTTCATTTAAAAAAAAAATTACCGAATATTAACAATTTTCGCTTGCAAGTGTCAAACGTCAAACGATCGTAGTTGGCCTTGAACAAGCAAGCGCGTGCTTTGACCCACGCAAAAAATCTTTCCGCTCTCTGATTGGCTGTTTTGTTTTGCCGTGGAGTCGTGAAGGCAGCATTTTTGCCAACGATTTTCATTCCATCGTCATCGTTCGAACCGACAACATCGTAGCAGCAGCAGCAGCGGAAAAAATCAACGACTGGAGGAAATCAAGAGCGAGCTCCGAGAAGAAGAAACACGCCAGCGTGTGCGTGAAATTGCTGCCAAAACGACGTCGAAGGAGAAAAACAAGGCCTACTTGGATGGACGCTCGAGAAGATGGCAACAAGAATCAACTTCTGCTGCAATTTAACAAAATGGCGCTTTTCAGCGCCAACGAAAAATTCACGAAAGAGTTATTGTTTCAAATGATTCATGCACTGCTTTTGGTGCATTTTTAAAGCTTTTGACGCTTGGCGTTTAAATTCATTTAAATATTTCCCCCAAAATTTTCATTTAAAAAAAAAAATTACCGAATATTAACAATTTTCGCTTGCAAGTGTCAAACGTTAAACGATCGTAGTTGGCCTTGAACAAGCAAGCGCGTGCTTTGACCCACGCAAAAAATCTTTCCGCTCTCTGATTGGCTGTTTTGTTTTGCCGTGGAGTCGTGAAGGCAGCATTTTTGCCAACGATTTTCATTCCATCGTCATCGTTCGAACCGACAACATCGTAGCAGCAGCAGCAGCGGAAAAAATCAACGACTGGAGGAAATCAAGAGCGAGCTCCGAGAAGAAGAAACACGCCAGCGTGTGCGTGAAATTGCTGCCAAAACGACGTCGAAGGAGAAAAACAAGGCCTACTTGGATGGACGCTCGAGAAGATGGCAACAAGAATTAACTTCTGCTGCAATTTAACAAAATGGCGCTTTTCAGCGCCAACGAAAAATTCATGAAAGAGTTATTGTTTCAAATGATTCATGCACTGCTTTTGGTGCATTTTTAAAGCATTTGACGCTTGGCGTTTAAATTCATTTAAATATTTCCCCCAAAATTTTCATTTAAAAAAAAATACCGAATATTAACAATTTTCGCTTGCAAGTGTCAAACGTCAAACGATCGTAGTTGGCCTTGAACAAGCAAGCGCGTGCTTTGACCCACGCAAAAAATCTTTCCGCTCTCTGATTGGCTGTTTTGTTTTGCCGTGGAGTCGTGAAGGCAGCATTTTTGCCAACGATTTTCATTCCATCGTCATCGTTCGAACCGACAACATCGTAGCAGCAGCAGCAGCGGAAAAAATCAACGACTGGAGGAAATCAAGAGCGAGCTCCGAGAAGAAGAAACACGCCAGCGTGTGCGTGAAATTGCTGCCAAAACGACGTCGAAGGAGAAAAACAAGGCCTACTTGGATGGACGCTCGAGAAGATGGCAACAAGAATCAACTTCTGCTGCAATTTAACAAAATGGCGCTTTTCAGCGCCAACGAAAAATTCACGAAAGAGTTATTGTTTCAAATGATTCATGCACTGCTTTTGGTGCATTTTAAAAGCTTATGACGCTTGGCGTTTAAATTCATTTAAATATTTCCCCCAAAATTTTCATTTAAAAAAAAATTAACGAATATTAACAATTTTCGCTTGCAAGTGTCAAACGTCAAAGGATCGCAGTTGGCCTTGAACAAGCAAGCGCGTGCTTTGACCCACGCAAAAAATCTTTCCGCTCTCTTATTGGCTGTTTTGTTTTGCCGTGGAGCCGTGAAGGCAGCATTTTTGCCAACGATTTTCATTCCATCGTCATCGTCAACGATCGCAGTTGAGCCTTGAACGATTGCTCAAAATCATATGGTTCGGTAAATGTCCTTCCGGGAAAACCTCCTTGAGGGCACCGGCCACTCCAGGTTGTGGCCAATGCTGTCAAAATGGCCATTTTAATTACCAGTACCAGAAAACCAAGAAGTTTGATACCCATATTGCCCAATACCGTATGGTTTGATAAATGTCTCCCCTGGACAACCTCCCTGAGGGCACCGGCCACTCCAGGTTGTGGCCAATACTGTCAAAATGGCCATTTTCATCACCAGTATCAAAATACAAGAAGTTTGATACCCATATTGCCCAAAATCGTATGGTTCGGTAAATGTCCTCCCGGGACAACCTCCCTGAGGGCACCGGCCACTCCAGGTTGTGGCCAATACTGTCAAAATGGCCATTTTCATCACCAATATCAAAATCCAAGAAGTTTGATACCCATATTGCCCAAAATCGTATGGTTCGGTAAATGTCCTCCCGGGACAACCTCCCTGAGGGTACCGGCACTCCAGTTTGTGGTCAACACTGTCAAAATGGCCATTTCATCACCAGTATCAAAATCCAAGAAGTTTGATACCCATATTGCCCAAAATCGTATGGTTCGGTAAATGTCCTCCCGGGACAACCTCCCTGAGGGCACCGGCACTCCAGGTTGTGGCCAACACTGTCAAAATGGCAATTTTTATCACCAGTATCAAAATCCAAGAAGTTTGATACCCATATTGCCCAAAATCGTATGGTTCGGTAAATGTCCTCCCGGGACAACCTCCCTGAGGGCACCGGCACTCCAGGTTGTGGCCAACACTGTCAAAATGGCCATTTTCATCACCAGTATCAAAATCCAACAAGTTTGATACCCATATTGCCCAGTCTCGTATGGCCTTCCATCGGAATATTCCGGCTGGCCTGCCTCCGCTTGGCTGCTCCTTGCTCCAGGCCAGCTGCTTTTCGGCCAACTGCTTCTGGGCCTCCAGGCCATCTGCTTCCAAGTCCAGGTTGTTGTTCACTTCTCGGCGTCCAGCGATAGAATGATTTTCTTGGGCTGATCGAGCGGGGTTTATATTGGCTCGAAATGGTGACGGATGCCCCGCCTTTTTGCGCCGGTTATCCCAAACCTCATCATTCGCTTTTTGTTTCAACTGTGTGGAAAATTCCACGCAACAGTGCCTTGTTGCGTCGCAGACCTCTTCCCCAGTACCAAGCATGCAACATTTTCGTAACGCGCGACATTTTTCGGTTTTCTGGATTGACACCTCACCAGAATAGAGCCCTTAGGACAAAGTTCTTTGTCAAAAAATAATTAAATAAAACATTTTTGAAAAAAAGAAATAGATCTTATTTACCCTATGAAATATACGTCAAATGATGTATCAAGTAGGCGAAAATCTGTTTTACCCTTAATCCAACAAATTGTTAAAAAATATTTTAATTCATTCTAAATGGCAATTTTTCCACTCAAATTTACAACTCCAATACTTCTAACTTACGTGAAATTTTCCGAGGATTCCGAATATGACAAAATTTAGACCAAAAAGTGCCGTCTTCTTGGCCTACAGGGCAAAAACTAACGTTGCAAAATGTTTGTTCTAGAAAAATCGAAAAACTATGAGAAAAACTGCGATTGGCCAAAAAGTTAATACCGTAGGCTTATGGTCCATGAAATTACCTATCTTTTGACCTATGGGAGTATGGGTGTTGGAGGCTGTTGCAAAAAGATATTAAGGTTTTAAAAAAATCCATTTTTGACAGTAATTTGCAAAAGCTAAGAGAAAAAGTCAAACCAATCCTAGATGTCTATGGCACATTTTGAAGTGCTTCAAAAGACCATTCGAATGCATCTAAGAGAGTTGGAATTGATGAAGTTTTACGGAAATGCGAGCAATTTTAAGATTTTTTATGTTTTTTCGACCTTAAACTTCAAAGCCCGTTTTACCCCACTTCCCTTTGTCGTAGAGGGCTCATATTTGGCATGAGTTCATCTTATGTATAGACAAACAAACGCTGAAAGTTCCAATTCTTAATTTTTACTTTTCTTAGCCGACATGTTCTTTGCTTACATGTCGGCTAAGAAAAGTAAAATTAAGAATAGTTCTATTTCGGTAACAACCGGGTAACGTAGTACGGCCTGTGTTATGGAAGGGCGAAATAATAGTAGTTCCCAATACATACAGAAAAAACCCGAAACACTTGGTTGTAAATCATGTATCGAGAGAATCAAAATTACGTGCCGAAAGCGTATCTAGGCGGTGTGTGATCATTTCTTTTGACCGTCCTGGAGTCATTTGGATGACACACAGGGATGATTTGTCTGTGTACACTTACTGAGGTTGCGACTCAGTACTTGTACACAGCCAAATTAGAAGGTTAAAAGACCTGATCACACACGTACGCTTTCTCATATGGCCCTTTCGCTGACTTAGTTTCCGTCCTTTTCAATCTTCTTCTAAGACACTAGTCATCTATCCACCTATCAGTTTCATTTCTTTCTTCTAATTTGTGAGTTTAATTTCACCGAAAACTACCGATAAAAGCCCGTAAATTAAACAATGCAAGGTGATTAAAACAATTTGGGTAAATAAACAATCAGTCCCAATACTGAGCAATAATAATACAAAATCAGGAACTGGCGATTTTTTTATGAAAAATATTTTTATCTTTTTTTAAAATAAACTTTTTGAAAATCGACCTTCGTCATGCACACGGGACCGGTTAAACGAGTCTTCACCAAAATTTTGAGCCGATTTGGTCGAAGCAATGTTGAGATATCGTGGCACCCGTTTTTTTAAGCTGCTAACTTCAAATAGCTATATCTCGGCAATGATACAACTAAATATCTTCAAATTTATTTTGTTAATAGATGAAAATGTATATTTTAATGCCCTGAAAACAGATTTTGAAAAAAGTATGTGTATGTGACCCTTTAATTAAAATTTTTGTCCTTTATTTAACAACATAACATCTAATTTCAATGAAGGTTCAATGTGTCGCATCTGATTAGAGACTGATAAGGCCGTTGCAAATATTTTTGAAGTTTATGTCCATCGACTGTGTCCAAAGTCGAAGGGAGGGAGCAAGCCATGATAGCAACATTTCAATGACAATTTTTTTTTAAATGCATTTTTCATTAGTCTGCTTGTTTTGCAATCATTATTTTACAAAATATCTAAGTTTGCGGTCAATTTGCGGTACTTTACATCTGAATTTTAATAAAAAATCTGAATATTTTTTTAACAAGTCCAAACATGCAAAATATGATTATCTACGTAGAAAAAAGGCATTTTAGATTGTTTTAAGCTACTATGATTATAATTTTAGGTTTATTTGCCGATTTTGAAGGAAAGGGTGATATAATCATAGAAAAATACTTGCATCGGCCGAAATAAATGTTATTATTGAAATCTGAATAAGTTGCAATCGATTTTACATGAATTTTCTTCAATTAAAAAAAATAAATAATCGGCTAATTTTTTGAACTTTTTCTATTGAATGTTTAAAGAAACGAACAACCCTAAAATATAAAAAAATAAAATCCGCTTCATTTTAAAGGTAAATTTCTTTCTCTTTCCACAATACGGGTAAATACAAATTTCACTATCCAAAACTTCGCTCAATTTGTTTTGAGGTTTAGAACTATCCAAAGCCCACTTTCCATTTGTAATGCCAATTGTCCTGTTACCAAGCAACAAAAGACGAGAACGAGATAATTGACGGAAAGCAACACGATGCGTCATAATTTCCCCTTCTTGTTGATCCCCCGGGGGAAGATTTATTGGCCACTGAGACCGAGACCCGGCGTCGGATACATACGTAATATGCGGCCGTTCCCTGGCTGTGACACGACCTCGGTCGGCCGGTCAGGGCGGATAAACTGGAGCCCATTATGAATACGTAATGAAAGTGGACTTTATTGCCCTGGCCGAAGGAAAAACAGATGATATTGTTATACGGCTATTGAAATATTCACTCTGGTTTATACTAAAACGGTAAATCTGGCCCCACTGCTGCTGGCAGTTATTAAAACCCCTCACTCCAGTTGACCACACAGCTAATCTCAGCTCGGGAGAGAGAGAGAGAAAGCACTAGTATAAATATTTAAACATTTTAATCCTGAATCACCATTTAGGAGGTTGGGTTGAAATCTATAATCCACCCCTCTCGAAAGCCGTCTGCGTCGTCTGTCCGAAAGCTCTGGAGCGAATCCCTTATGGATGTCCCTTTATCCTGCACAGAGTGTGTGGTGCACTTCCGTTTTCTTATTTTGCGTTGTTGGCTGCAGTGCCAACTAACCAACACAGGATAGCCAGGCCAAGCCACCCAAACGGGAAAACCCTTTTCCCAATCGAGAAAAGCTTATAAATCCCATAAAAGGCGTTTGCATGCATTTTCTCTTACCTTCTCAGCAGCAGCAGTTCCGGCAGAGAGTTGGAGTTTTGCGAGAAAATGTCCACAGAAATGCAAACGTCGACAGCGATAAAGTGGGACGAAATCCCGCACTTTATTGAATGGATCGTTTCATAACTATTTATGTGTGTATGTGTGAGAAAGTGTCGATATGTGTGAGTGAATAGTGGTCACCGTATGAAAACTAGAAAGATTTTGGGAGTGCATTTTCCTTGGAACAACAAAGGATAATGCTGCATTTGATGATTTAAGTTTAATTAAAACGTGTAAAAACTAAGTTTTTCCAAATTTTGATTTTTGTATTTAAGGCCATTGCAAATATTTTTTGAAGTTTTTATCCCTTGACTCTGACCAGATTCAATGGAGTAGGGGTGAAAAAATAAAATATACAAGCATTTTCATTTGGCAATCATTATTCAAAAAATGTAAATAAAAAAACTCGAGATAATTATTTGCTGTACTGGACATCGGATTTTGGTAAAAATATCCAAATATTTTTAAAAGAGTTCAAAAATTTAACACAAAAAAAAGCTTTCAAAATAACACAGAAAAATGCATTAAAAAATATTGTCAGGTAATTAGGCTTCTATTTCCATTGACATTTTGAAGCTTTTTGAAGAAACTAATTCCTTGTCCGCGAGGGGCGAGAGAGCCATAAGGAATTTTGAAATCTTCTCAACAATCTTTTTCTGAGCTAAAGGGAATTGCAAAATCTGGAACCTGAGCAATATTTTTTGAGTAGTGATGTTTAAACAAATCTAAAATATTGAAGAACAAAATGCTCCGTTTTCATGTTCAGCGCTCTGAGGCTTTTTTCCAAATAAATTAAGTTTTATTTGCAATTTAAAAATACTTCATGAAGGATAAGCAACCCAGAAAAGCATATTTTCGAAAAGCTTGTAACCTGCCTGCTGCAGTTTACCATCGCAACAGTAGGAGTCTGCGAATAACAAGAAGAATGCCCTAAGCCATCCCGATCAGGGCAAAATTTGATCCTTTGTCTTCTAGAATTTTATAAAACCACTACACTTACAACACAAACAAGAGGCCAAGAACCATCATCATCATCGATCGCGGCTTCCCAGCAGCCGATCGATGACGATCGCGCTTACTCTCGCGAGTGCGTGATCTCCCAGCTAACCGGACGCACATAAGGCACGTATGCACTAGATATTGGGCAATTTAAAAACTGAAGGCCGATCGTTGATTGATTACCCTAGCACAAAACACAACATGCACACCCACCGATTATGTTTATGCTCATCATCACATCAACATACCGGACCGACATCAACCATGCCAGCACCAAACTAATTTCCCGATGGGGAAATCAAGTCGAGCAGCCACCCTGGCGACGCCCCGGTACTCACTCTCCAATCTCTTATCGGCCGACGCCAACTAGAGCCGTGAGTGATAAAGCGAGGCGCGATCGGTCAGGCAATATAGCCGATCGTCGCCCGCGGATCGTCATCAGTCACTGGTTTATCGTAAAGGAGACCGCGTCGATCGTCAACCCGATATATTTTCCGCCAGACGATCGACCTGAAGAAGAAGTTTAGTTCGAGGAATTTCTGTGGTGAAAACCGTCTCACCAGTGTAATTTTTGCGGATTTTGTGATGTGAGCGTAATTTTAATCGTAATCTTGATTGTTTCGCCTAGGAGGAAGAACAAGGCGTGGAATAATAACCGCACTGGAGTGCGAGGTGCCGCGACACCGTAAATTGGTCGTGGTGGAGAGGTAGAGTGACGACCCTCCCTCGTGTGTTTAATTTGTGCTAATTGGTGTTTTTTGTACCGTTTTCCGTGTCTAGTGAGGTGGCGTCTACTATCAGCATGGAAAGCATGGCCATGCTGGAGTAGTTGGATAACTTGAGATCGGTAAGATTCAGCTGTGAAACCGTCTCTAAAATAAGTCCCAAAATGTGCTTTTGTTCGTCGAATGTGTTCTAATTGTTCTGTCTGCCATTGTGCAGGCCTTCATTTCCTGTTTCACAAGCTGAATTCCATCATGGCTGGAGCCGTGGTGTGGAGCAGTGCGCTGCTGTGCATTCCTGCCGACTGGACGGCGGGGCTAATGCACCGGATGGCCGGCGTTCTTGCCGGTGACCAAGCTGGGTTCTGCCCGGGCAGCAACGTTGTTCCGGATCGTCGAGGGATACACGGGGGTCACACACACACACAGGTTTACACCCGCAACTCTAGTTTTAAGGACGCCAACTAGGTTTAGTTCGCCAATATAGATGTAAGTACGCTAAAATCCCCTCTTTTATTTCTGTGTAGGTTGAATTTATCCTTGTCTTGGGAGGGCTGGTTGATTATCTGGGATTCTGTTGGAATTCGACCCATTTTTATTGTTTGCTGTGTTCTTTTGCATCTGTGCAGGAAATGGTACTCCTGCTATTCAATAGTACTCCATCTTGTCTCATGCTCGCACTTTCCCTGGAAATGGGAGGTGACAAAATGGCGCCCAACGTGGGGAAAAAGGACACTATGGCTGAAGAAGGAGAGGAAATTTTCTTGACCTCATCTGAGACCAGTGCTACGGAATCATCGGGTAGTGAGAGCGAAACTGAAAGTAGTGATAGTACGGGTGAAAGTGTTAAAAGTTCTAGTCCGGTGATGAGTATTAAGAAAATGAACCCCAAGCAGATCAAAAGGTTGACAATTTCGCCGAGATTTATGAGGAAGTTATCTGAAGTTTATGCAAGCAAATCACAAGAGCAGAAGAAAAGGTGCGAAAAAGATGATCCAGCAAAGAAGAAGAGTCCCATCCCTGATCCTCCCCCGCCGCCACCAAAACCTAAACCAAATTCCCCAAAATCCGATCCCCCAAAACCTGATCCTCAAAAACCCGAATCATCAAAATCAAAACCATCCAAAGATAAGAAGAACAAGAAGAAGGAAGATGAGTCAGGGAAGGAGAATAAGAAGAAATCGAAGTCTAAAGATGATAAGGGAGGTGCACCTGATTTAGACCTTGATAAGCCACCTAATTTAGATGATGTTAAGCCGGATGACTCTGAAAAACTTTTGCCACCTGGATTTAACATAAAATCAGCTTCTTTTGATAATGTTAATTTTTCGAATAATCCGTTGTTTTACAACATGAACACTTCTGGTAGGGCGAATAAAAAGACTTTGCCAATATCGCAGTGGCCCATCAAATACAGTGGCACGGATAATGGTATAGGGTTAAATTTGTTTTTGCGCAGAGTAGAATTTTTTGCTCATTCTGAGCGGGTGACTAAATCAGAGCTTTTTGAGTCAGCACATTTGTTACTGGTTGGGCCAGCTCAGGATTGGTTTGTCTCGAAGTGGCCGACTTTTAGGAATGAAGATTGGGATTTTTTCATTCATGCTTTGAGACATCAGTACCTGCCGAACAACATTGATCATTACATCAAAGTGAGATCGTTTTCTATGTCACAAAACAAAAATGAAACTTTCTCAAACTTTTTGGTCAGGATGGAGCAGTTCTTTTTGTGCCGAACTACACCACTAGCTGAGGAGGACAAATTTGATATTATTTGGCACACAATGAAGTGGCACTACAGGGACAGGCTGGCGCTAATTAAGAGAAAGGGAATGAGCATCAATGAGCTGGAAGATCTGTGTGGCAGAATTGATAATTGTAATGAAGGGTTGATGAATCGTCTTGTACAGTCGTTTGATAACCAAAATATCCACGAAATCATTACGGAAGGACCATCTACGAGTTACAAACCGCAAGAACCTCATGAGCGTAGGAAAAATCAACAAAATCAGAGCCATGTAGTTAATCAATGTCGTGAGAATAGGGACATTCATGTAGGTCAATCAACAACAAGAAATAATCAAACAAATCAACAAAATAGTAACCGATACAATCAAACAAACCAAAATGCAACAAGAACTAGTCAGTTTAACCAAAATCAATCAAATACAGGTCAGTCAAGTTCATACAATCAAAACAACTATAGAAACAACCAGCAACAACAACAAAATTACCAGAATACAAACAGAAATCAAAGTACTCAAGAAAGAGGAAGAACGCAAGAAGAGTTCTATCCAGAGAATGGTTGGAGATCGTTGAATAGGGAACAAATTTTGCACTATTACAAACAACCTGATGGTCGTATTTGTTTAAATTGTCGTAAGTTTGGACATCATTTTAGTACTTGTTATTCTCGTCGTAATGTTTTTTGTTGTATTTGTGGTTTGCCAGAATTTCATTATGAGGAGTGTCCGTTCTGTGAAGAAAAAAACAGGCGAAGGGAAAATTGAAGGAGGTGGTTTTCCCCTCCCCCGCAAATCCTCCAGTTTGTAGAACTGAACCGATGATAGATTTATTTCAGCAAATAGCAGATGAAGTTGATGTGGGTGGAGAGTGTGCATCTGATTCAGAGCATTCTGATAGGGAATATGAAAGGACATTTGAAAGTGTGAATGAAGTTTGTGTTGATTTTAGTGGCGATCAGCGATATTTTCTAAAATTCAATGTTCTAGGGTTGCAACTGCATGGATTGTTAGACAGTGGTAGTAATGTGTCAATTGTAGGAGAAAATTTTGGAAATCTTACTAGCTTTTTGGAGATTCAACCGTTAGAGAATGAGATTTCAATTTCGACAGCGAGTGGTGATGCGATGGAAGTTTTAGGTTTTGTTGATGTACCTTTTAATGTGGATAGAGTTACTAAAATTTTACCTTGTTTAGTTGTACCGGAGTTAGACAACAGGTGCATACTTGGGATGGATTTTTTTAAACTGTTTAATATTACTTTGTCATTTTCTGGTTGTGATCGTAATAATGTGTGTTGTATTGAGCAGTCAACTTATTTTGTTAACAATACTGAATCTAGTCAAAATCTAAATCCCGATTCTCATGTCCTCACTGCTGAGCAAGCAGAGCAATTGAAAGTAATCTCTGATTCATTTAAGGTGTCAAAACCAGGGACTTTAGAAACGTGTAATGTAATGGAACACACGATTGAACTTAGTGATAGCACTCCAATTCATCTTAATCCACACCCATTTTCACCTGCGATTCAAAAGAAAGTTTATACAGAAATTGATCGGTTACTTAAGATGGAAATTATAGAACCTTCAAGATCTGACTGGGCTTTGCATGTTGTTCCAGTCCAGAAAGAAAGCGGTGAAATGAGGCTATGTCTTGATGCTAGAAAATTAAATGCAAAAACAATTAGAGATGCTTATCCATTGGCTAGTACGATGAGAATAATCAGTAATTTAGGCAAAAATAAATACTTTTCTGTGATAGATTTGAAGGAGTCGTTTCTGCAAGTGATGTTGTCTGAGGAGTCTAAAAGATTGTGTAGTTTCAAAATAATAGGAAGAGGTTTATACCAATACAAACGATTACCATTTGGACTAATAAATAGTAGTGCGACTTTGTCCAGGATTAAGCATAAGCATAAGCATAAGCATAAGCATAAGTGCCCACCCGCAGTTGCTACTCCGTTATTGACCAGGACCTCCAGAAGTTACATCCACGAGCCGTGGAAGATAAGTGGGTGCTATCTTTCCTCGCTTCGCAACTTCTCAAAGGCCCCTATCATGCTGATCAATACCGGCGCCGGCCACGACCAGTGGTAGGGTCACGGGGAAGTGGATGGGAATGTTAGTCCGATACTTGAGTGATAGAGACCGCCCAATCGACTGCTTCTCCGACAAAGTATCACATGAGTTTTGAGGGGGTTAGTAGATGGGTATGAGGTCAGGATTCACGAGTGGCAGTGATGTGACCATGAGCATTTTGTTTATCGGTTGAAATTTTAAATCTTAGGCAGCCGGCTGCGGAAAGATAAATAATTGATTATTTAAAAAGTTTGTTTTAATCGAACGCGTGCCAACCGAGCGGTAGTGCTATGGGCTGGACTTATCAGTATATTTTTACTGTTGGTACAATTAAGATAACGCGAGCAAATGTCAAAAATAGTAGATGAGTTAATACTAAAGCTGCCAGTTGGAATAAATTATTACGATCAACGAATATAAACGAAAAGAAAACAGGACACCACGTAACCGATTGTAATGAAATTAAAACAATAACTTAAACGAACTTAACCGGCGGCGTGCCTTCCTATCAACGATGATAAAAGAAGGACTTATAAATTTAAAATATAAAAAGACTCCAAAAAATACGTTGCATAGTAACCGCGAAGTCCCGCTACTCACAATCGAATCCGAAAGATAGCTATCTAGAATTTTAAATATAGTATTAATTCGACCGCGATCCTCCAGAAATTCTTCGTCGGCGTGCCTTCCGATCAACGGTGATGTAAGAAGGGCTTTATTCATTAAAATGATTTTATATCATAAGCCTTAAAACATATTCGTCGGCGTGCCTTCCGATCATCGATGATATAGAAAGGACTTAATCCAGCAATACGACTTGCTTGTCTCGAAAAAAAAAAAGAATTCGGATCGTTTCTATCGAAAACTATGTAAAGAGAACAAAAATAAACTCATTGGCCAACGAACGCGCGAACTAAAAATAAAGAAAAAAGAAGAAGAAGAAGACCAATCACCCCATGCACACAAACAGCGACACAAAAGAGATGAAAACAACACTAATCAGAAGAAATCCAATCACCCCATGTACACAAATAGCGACACAAAAGAGATGGAAAATAACACGAAAAAACAGGACTGCGCGTCCACACAGGCACCGCACTACTGATGCCATTATTTAATTATAATGACCAATCCCATGCACTCGAACAGCGACATAAAAGAGACGGAAAATAACACGAAAAAACAGGACTGCGCGTCCACACAGGCACCGCACTACTGATGCCATTATTTAATTATAATGACCAATCCAATGCACTCGAACAGCGACATAAAAGAGACGGAAAATAACACGAAAAAACAGGACTGAGCGTCCACACAGGCACCGCACTACTGATGCCATTATTTAATTATAATGACCAATCACCACATGCACTCGAACAGCGACACAAAAGAGACGGAAAATAACACGAAAAAACAGGACTGAGCGTCCACACAGGCACCGCACTACTGATGCCATTGTTTAATTATAATGACCAATCACCCCATGCACTCGAACAGCGACACAAAAGAGACGGAAAATAACACGAAAAAACAGGACTGAGCGTCCACACAGGCACCGCACTACTGATGCCATTGTTTAATTATAATGACCAATCACCCCATGCACTCGAACAGCGACACAAAAGAGACGGAAAATAACACGAAAAAACAGGACTGAGCGTCCACACAGGCACCGCACTACTGATGCCATTGTTTAATTATAATGACCAATCACCACATGCACTCGAACAGCGACACAAAAGAGACGGAAAATAACACGAAAAAACAGGACTGAGCGTCCACACAGGCACCGCACTACTGATCAGTAGTGCGACTTTGTCCAGGATTTTAGATAAAGTTTTGAAAGAGGGAATGTTCGAGCCATATATTTTTTCCTATCTAGATGACATTATTGTTGCGACAGAGACTTTTGAAGCTCATGTGAAGTATTTAAAAATTGTGTCCGAGTGTTTACGTGAAGCAAATCTGTCTGTGAATATTGATAAATGTAAATTCTGTCTGCGTAAAATCAAATATTTAGGTTTCATTCTTTCTGAAGAGGGCTATCAACCCAACCCTGAGAGAGTAGCAGCGATCTCCAAGTTTGTTAGACCACAAACTCCAAAGGAGATTCGCAGATTTTTGGGAATGGCAGGATATTATCGTAATTTTATTCCAAATTTTGGCGGGATTGCAGCCCCAATCTCAGATTTGCTAAAGGGTAAACCCAAGAAGGTTCAATGGAACGATCAGGCTGAACATGCTTTTATTAAACTAAAAGAATGTCTCATGTCTGAACCTGTTCTCGCTAATCCCGATTGGTCCAAAGAATTTAAAATTCAAACTGATGCAAGTGATCTTGCCATTGCAGGTATTTTAACGCAAGAGGTTGAGGGGAAGGAACATATTATTGCCTACTTTTCCAGAAAGTTGAGGTCGTGTGAGAAGAAATATGCTGCGACAGAAAAGGAAGGTTTAGCTGCACTTGAATCAATAGATCATTTTAGAACATATGTTGAGGGTTCACATTTTGAGTTAATTACAGACTGTTCAGCGGTAACATACATTCGAGATTCTAAGTGGAGGCCAGGGTCACGGTTGTCTCGTTGGTCAGTGCAACTGCAAGGCCATGCGATGACCATTAAGCATAGGAAAGGTAAAGAGAATATTGTCTGTGATACTTTGAGCCGAGCAGTATGTGCTATCTTCACTGATTCCACGTCAGCTTGGTTCACAAATTTGAAACAAAAAGTAACTAACAACCCCGAAAACTACCCAAATTTCAAAATTGAGGATGGAGATTTACACAAATTCGTCGCAGCAAGATCAGACTTTGAAGGTAGCCGGTTTGAGTGGAAGTTAGTTGTTCCACCAGACAAAGTCACAGAGTTAGTAGTAGAACAACATGAACAACTAATGCACCTAGGAACTGATAAAACGTTAGAAAGAATCAAATTAAAATATTACTGGCCAAAGATGAAACCAGATGTGAAACGAATTTTGTCTAAATGTGCTAAATGTAAACAAGCAAAATATCCAACTGTTGCAACTGTACCGCCGATGGGGGAGCATAAAAATGCTACTCGTCCTTTTCAAATGATCGCGTTAGATTACATAAGTGGTTTTGTTCGTAGTAAACATGGTAATATGGATTTGTTAGTTTGTTTAGATATTTTTACAAAGTTTGTCAGATTATTTCCTGTGAGAAAGATAAGTGTTGAGAGTTTAACTGAAATTATAGAAAAAGAGTGGTTTTTAAAATACGGTTCTCCGCAAGTCGTGATATCGGATAATGCTGTGACGTTTCTAGGCAACAAATTTCAAGATTTATTACAAAAATATCATGTTCATCATTTTAAAAATAGTCGAAGACATTGTCAAAACAACCCTGTAGAACGCGTCAACAGAGTTATATTAGCTTGTATTAGAACGTACTGCCAGGAAGATCACCGAGTGTGGGATAGTCGCTTACCAGAAATAGAATTTGCAATTAACAATACAAAACATTATTCAACCGGATTTACACCTTTCTTCTTAGCGCATGGTTTTGAGTCGGTTCTAGATGGGAGAGATCATCATCAAGGTGGTCAAACTTCTGACCCATCACCTGACCGATTTGTCCAGCAGAGAAGGGCAGTGCTTGGTCCGTTGTATGAAAAAGTGATTGAAAATAACAGAAAACAATTTGATAAATACAAAAAGAGTTATGATAGCAAACATAAAACTGTACCGCAGGGATTTAGTGTTGGTCAAAAAGTGTATAAGAAGAACTTCAAAATTTCAAGTGCCCCAGATAATTATGCAGCTAAATTGGGCCCAGTTTATGTTCCATGTAAAGTGATTGGGAGAAAAGGCGCTTCATCTTATGAGCTAGCCGATGAAGAAGGAAGAAATATTGGTATTTTTGCTGCTCAGGATTTAATACCCGCATAGATTCGTACTAACTGATTAGGTTTCAATTTTAGTGTGTTGTGATTATTTATTTAAGTGAAATTAGTATGATATAGTATGTTTGATAGTATACATGAGGGTTGGCCACCCAATTAATGAGTGAGATTGTTTGATAGTGAGAGTGAATGAATAAAAATGATTGAAGTGATTTAGTGTTGATTTTAAAGTGTGTGAAAGTTTAATTTATTATTTTAAAGTGTTGCATGAACGACTTTGCATGAATGGGATGAATTCAATTTTACCTAGGAATTTTTTGAAAGAGTGTGTGTACCAAAAATGTATTTATCGAAACCTAATTGAATGTACTGAATCAAGAATCCAATTTATGATCAATGAACAAATGGACTAACAAGAAGAAAAGAACTGTATCATAATAAGACACTGGGATTGTTTTAACTGTGAGTTTATTAAATTGGATTCCGCTTGTCTGTTGTGGGAGAGTGGGTTACGAGGAGTGTCTAGCGACCACAGCAATACTGGTCTTAGATATCTTCCTTTGGTTGATACTAATCCCATATTTCTGTCTGGTGTGGGGGTATTGTAACCTGCCTGCTGCAGTTTACCATCGCAACAGTAGGAGTCTGCGAATAACAAGAAGAATGCCCTAAGCCATCCCAATCAGGGCAAAATTTAATCTTTTGTCTTCTAGAATTTTTATAAAACCACTACACTTACAACACAAACAAGAAGCCAAGAACCATCATCATCATCGATCGCGGCTTCCCAGCAGCCGATCGATGCCGATTGCGCGCTTACTCTCGCGAGTGCGTGATCTCCCAGCTAACCGTACGCACATAAGGCACGTATGCACTAGATATTGGGCAATTTCAAAACCGAAGGCCGATCGTTGGATGATTACCCTAGCACAAAACACAACATGCACACCCACCGATTATGTTTATGCTCATCATCACATCAACATACCGGACCGACATCAACCATGCCAGCATCAAACTAATTTCCCGTTGGGGAAATCAAGTCGAGCAGCCACCCTGGCGACGCCCCGGTACTCACTCTCCAATCTCTTATCGGCCGACGCCAACTAGAGCCGTGAGTGATAAAGCGAGGCGCGATCGGTCAGGCAATATAGCCGATCGTCGCCCGCGGATCATCATCAGTCACTGGTTTATCGTAAAGGAGACCGCGTCGATCGTCAACCCGATATATTTTCCGCCAGACGATCGACCTGAAGAAGAAGTTTAGTTCGAGGAATTTCTGTGGTGAAAACCGTCTCACCAGTGTAATTTTTTGCGGATTTTGTGATGTGAGCGTAAATTTAAATGTAATTTTGATTGTTTCGCCTAGGAGGAAGAACAAGGCGTGGAATAATAACCGCACTGGAGTGCGAGGTGCCGCGACACCGTAAATTGGTCGTGGTGGAGAGGTAGAGTGACGACCCTCCCTCGTGTGTTTAATTTGTGCTAATTGGTGTTTTTTGTACCGTTTTCCGTGTCTAGTGAGGTGGCGTCTACTATCAGCATGGAAAGCATGGCCATGCTGGAGTAGTTGGATAACTTGAGATCGGTAAGATTCAGCTGTGAAACCGTCTCTAAAATAAGTCCCAAAATGTGCTTTTGTTCGTCGAATGTGTTCTAATTGTTCTGTCTGCCATTGTGCAGGCCTTCATTTCCTGTTTCACAAGCTGAATTCCATCATGGCTGGAGCCGTGGTGTGGAGCAGTGCGCTGCTGTGCATTCCTGCCGACTGGACGGCGGGGCTAATGCACCGGATGGCCGGCGTTCTTGCCGGTGACCAAGCTGGGTTCTGCCCGGGCAGCAACGTTGTTCCGGATCGTCGAGGGATACACGGGGGTCACACACACACACAGGTTTACACCCGCAACTCTAGTTTTAAGGACGCCAACTAGGTTTAGTTCGCCAATATAGATGTAAGTACGCTAAAATCCCCTCTTTTATTTCTGTGTAGGTTGAATTTATCCTTGTCTTGGGAGGGCTGGTTGATTATCTGGGATTCTGTTGGAATTCGACCCATTTTTATTGTTTGCTGTGTTCTTTTGCATCTGTGCAGGAAATGGTACTCCTGCTATTCAATAGTACTCCATCTTGTCTCATGCTCGCACTTTCCCTGGAAATGGGAGGTGACAAGCTTTTCAAATGTTTATGATCAGTCCGAGCTAGGTAGTTGCTGAAATACAGCATTAAAGCTTAAATTTTGTGTAAAATGTGTTTTTCGCAGTGCATCACCTAACTAGCCCGCATTTTTCAATTCGCGTTATCTTGGAAAGTCTGAGAAATTCAAAGTTGATAGTGAAACTTTTGTGAAATCTTCTGATTTTAAATTAAAAATGATCTCAAATTTTTTAAACAGCATTTTAAAATGGTCAAAAACACTTTTTTTTGTCGTTTTTGATTGCAAATTCGTTTTTGCATTTAAAAATGATTTGTAATTTTTTTTATGACGGTAAATTTAAAAAAATCATAAAAATATGACTTAAGTACCCGATTTTACACCATCCATTTGCCAGTAGATGAACTCTAGAGCTATAAAATACTTTAAGTCATCTTAAACAAATAAAAAATCTATAATAAAAAAATGGGATTTTTTACATTTTGTGTTAAAATATCAAATGTATAAAATAAGTTTTTTGTCATATCAATTTTTCCTGAAAAGTTCTAAGGCGTCATCCATAAAGTATGTTCGTGAATATCAGCAATTTAAGAGAGGGATAAAATGTCCCAACATTTAGTAGATTTTAAGTTGCCGTAGTTCTAATCTCAAATGTAAATAATATTTGCACGTTTATTATATATACATTTAAGGTTGACAAACGTCCACTGACGTAATTCAAATTGCAATTTGAACTCTTTTTGATGTACAGAGTGTCAATATTGGCTTTTTTATATATTAGGCGTCATCCATAAAGTATGTCACGCAAAAATCGGCCAAAATTAACCCCCCCTCCCCCCTATGTCACACTTTGTCACACAAAGTTGAACCCCCCCCCCCTCAAAAAGTACGTCACATTTTGCCAGACCCCCCCCCCCTTGTTTTCGATGGGATTTTTTTATAGTTTTTATATCTTTAAACTCTCATAATTTTGGTATTTTTGCCAATTTTAATATGAAAAAAATTGTCTAATTATTCATTTTTTAGAATTAACATTACGAAACAAAAAACAGTTTTGTATCTTTTAAAAATTATAAGACCTGGTATAACATTCAAGTATTAAAAAATCTTGAAAACTGTTTTTCACAGCTTTGTATCTAATAAGTTTAAACCATTTATAGCAGTTTTCTTATGAACACCCTGCTTTCAAAGCATTTATTTTTATCAAGCAAGAATTTGCAAAATATTGAAGTTCCAGCTGCAAAAAAATGTGACAATATAATAATTATAATGTGATACCGTCATCAGGGGTGACATTGGGTCTGGGGGTGAGTTTTGGGTCATACAAAAATGCAGAAATTTGTATGACCCAATCTCACCCCCCAGACCCAATGACACCCCTGGTGACGGTTCTTCTAAATAATAGTAAGCTAACAATTTTAGAAACGAGGATTTAATTTAATTGTGTACATTTCGAATTAATATTATGCAATCATAATAAACAACCTAGCGTGACGTCACAGTCTCGCAAACCCCCCCCCCCCCACCTCCCCCCTTGGTCACATCTTGTCACACCTACGGTAACCCCCCCTCCCCCCCTAAGAGCGTACGTACTTTATGGATGACGCCTATCTGGATTGTAATTGAGTTTCTGGATTGAAATTGAGATTCAGTTCAACATTAAAGATCGATACATACATAGAAAAAAATATGTGAATTTACTCGACACGGAAAAAATGAATTTCATGTAAACTCAGTTTATGTAAACTTGAGATTCGACGTAAACGGTTGAATCACACGTAAAATGATATTTTTACGTATAATTTGTTGCAAATTTACATCAAATTGCATTTATATTTAAATGTTTAATAACGTGCAAAAGTGTTACATCATAAATGATGTAACATTCGGAGATATTTTTTTGTGTGTATGCACCCAGTATTACGCAATAATAAAGCTAATTTCATGAAACGTGTTTCTATGCAACTCCCGGTTGCCTGCTTGCACGTGGAATCTACTCTGCTCTAATGTGTAATTGTTTATTTAAAACAGAGCAATTTATTTTACCTCCTATCCTGTCCCCCCTCAATTTTTCCGTCCCACATTTCCCGTCGATATGTAAACTAAAAGACTTCATTTTCACGCCTAAACCCAACGCACACCGCGTCAATAGTTGATCACGAACCTTTCCACGGGCTGAACGGTCCACTATCGATGCGTTCTACCTTATGCTTTGTTTATTTGAAACCAACTCGCGATGCTGTTCGCCAGAACTTTAACTCGAATGAAAATTGTACTTTTTTTTCTCTCAAGGGGAGACGAACTGAAGACAGCTCTTGGGGAAAATACCAACGAACCAAAAATGTACACCGTCCCGGTGAACGCAACTGTAAACAAACGTCCGAGAATAGATTCATTCCGGGGCGAGGTTTGGAGATTCCACAATGGGATCTGCGCGTAAAAACCGGCCTGCAGCTGCAGCAGCGGTTTCGAAATCACCAGATGGTGGTCCAAAGTTCGACGACCGGGTATGTCCACGTGTTCCCGGACACGCACTCGTCTCGTAAGCAAATTGTAACTGTCGCTTTTTGGACCATGTTTACTCCCGTCACCAGGACTGGCTATTTGAGAAGCGTCCATTTATGTCCAGCCACACACACCGGAGAGGAGGATCTCCGCCGGGTCAATATTTGCCCTCCTTACGGGGGACGAGGCGTGAATGTAACACCTATTTCTTCGTTATCACCTTGTTCACCGGGTCTGCAGAGCCAAGAGAGAGGTGTCGTTCCCGGAAAACGCACCGTCATCAGAAACTCATAAAGGGTTGGACACCGTCCATCATCCGTGTGGTGTGGCCAAAGTTTTGGGCGGGAATTGGTTGGGTACATACGGCGTAAGGAGCTGACCTCATGTTGTGTACAGCTGCACGGCTTATTTGTCAACGAACACATCGAGGCGTGAAACGGGGTTTAAAGGTGTCAAAGTTTGGAAGGGAGGTGTGAAAGATATGCTTCCATTTAAAATTGAAAAAAATATCTTTAATTCTTTGCCTAAACGGAATAAGTTTTTAAACACCTATAAGACGATTGACAATAACGTTGTCATGAAAATCATTTGCAATAAAACTTTCTTATCCGGCATTAATTAGCTTAAGGATCTCCTTAATGAATGTAAACATTTCAATATATAAACAATTGTTTTGAGGACTTTAAGAACACATTTTTAACTGCCCAGAATGAGATCTGGTGACATTAGACCAATTCCCAGTTTCAATGTCCCATGCGAATAACATTTTTTGGGAAAAAAGAAAGCATTTTAATGTAAATTCTTGTTTCAAAACAAAATCTTAATAAAAATTGAGAGATATCATCTTACTCAATTTCAGTCAAATTGTGTTTCCAGAAAAACGCGTTGCAATTTTGACAGATCGCTTTGCCCGTGGCAAAATTTCAAACTCAAACTGCTGTGCTCGACAAATGTCTTATTTGCATTTTGGATGAATTTCAGATAGTTTCAGAAATGGTTTCCTTTCTTATGGTTAATTAGAAAATTTCACCACGAAAGTTTTTTTCTAAAAAACATGCAATTTCGATACTTCAATGATCAACATTTCTTAGAATTGATATGCATTTTATACAAATCGGCAATTTTCCCAAAAACTGTTTTTGAATTTTCTTGTGGAATCGATCCATGAGTAATAGTTTGATAACAAGTTATGATATCATTACAAAGTTTGTTATTAAATCTTCTTGTCCCGTCGATTCAGTGATAACAAATTGTGTTATCATAACAAACTTTGTTATTATTTAAAAAATGAATTATATCTAATATATTTTGGTGTTATTTCGATCAGGTTTTGTTATTCGTTATTATAACAGCTAATCTGGCTATTGCTTGGTTAACAGGTTTTGATCTTCTCTTGTTATAATGAGTTATTAACAGAAGAACAATAGAACAAAAGAACAGAAGAACAGAAGAACAGAAGAACAGAAGAACAGAAGAACAGAAGAACAGAAGAACAGAAGAACAGAAGAACAGAAGAACAGAAGAACAGAAGAACAGAAGAACAGAAGAATAAAAGAACAGAAGAACAGAAGAACAGAAGAACAGTTCAACTTTTCAGCACTTGCATCGAAAAGATACACTTTTCGATACTGTTTCAAAGTTTAACACTTATCTCGACGGCACAAAACATTGCAAAACCTGATTCTGATTTTTCAAATTTGCAAAAAATGATTTGAAAAAAATTGCAGCTTGTTCTATAAACTACTGTTTCAGGCATGGGTAATACTTGGCAAAATAGAATCCAAAAAAATGCAAGAAAAAGAAACCGTAAAAATCAAACTTCAGGTGGATTTATTTCATTTTTTAATCTTAAAAAGAAGTTCAAATATTTTTTCGACCGTGTTTTCAAAGTTTTCTTAAAAATTATCATTTTTCTTAAAATTAAACGATTTACAATTACTTCATGTTGACCGCAATTATATTATCTGAAGGTTTGTATGAGGCTTAGGATAATCGAATTATGACCTAGAATTTTTTTTTTCGATTTTTTCTTTTTTTTACTTTTAACAATAAATTTGATATCTGCGACCTCATTTTAGTCAAATTAGCCACCATTTTTGAATGAAAAATTCTAAAAGAAAACTATGATTTGATTATCCAAAAATTCGATTATTTGAAATGAATTTTTTGAGACCTTCGGGTAATCAATTCTGGACTGTATTAAGAAATCATTTATGCATGGACGAACCAATGGTCATGGGGAAGGTCTCTTCAAAGCTTATGGAAAATAAAAATGAATACAAAAAATGGTTGCCGAAATTCTGGATACATTGTTTTGGTGCCATAAAATTACCCTACGACAATGTATACATAAAAGTGGGCATTTTGAAGAAGTGATGATAGCAAAATGTTTTATGATTTCAAATCAAAATTGACAAAACATTCAAACCTATGTATTCTCATTCCTAAGACGGGTTTATCAAAACAAACTTTCCGTCATCAAATTTCAATTGAAATAACTCCTAATTACTCACCGCGCAAAACATCTCTCAAAATATTTCCCACCTCCATCAAAAGCGTTCTCGCCCAGTACAGAAAGACTCTTCTCAAGAATGTTCTACATAGTTATGACTCCCGTCGAGCTCAATCAGCTTCAGCAGAGTACGCTGCTCAAAAGTTCCTGAAGCAGCAGCAGCCCAACCCGTACCTTATGATTAATGGGTTGTGCGGAGGTGGGGGCTATAAATAACCATTTACCTTCGGCGAGGTTTTACTAATTTTCGGCGTTTCCCTTTGCCTTTTGAAACGTTTCAATCAAAAGTGTGGGGCGAGCTCTTGGAGAAGTCTGACTTGGGCTGCGAGATGAATCTACAAAACTTGGATCTATCTTCAAACTGGAGCAAACTTGTTTTTCTGTTGCTGTTGAAGGAGGAAGTAACTGGAAGCTTGTTACCTCTCCGAGGGTGGTCAATTGGTGATTCATCTCGGTAATTGGATGGGGTTGGGGACTTTGTTACCAACTACATCAGTGATATTGATCCTGTCCCAGCAGTGATTAGTACGGCTCAGTAACCTTAATTGCAGTGTGGTGGCGGCGTTGGTGGGACTGAATCCACATCGCCACAGCACGAGTTTATTAATTATTCTTACTTTTACCCACCACGTTAATATGGGCAAGGATTGTGTAACAATAAATAATTATGCTTACTCGCATCAAATGTTAATTCATATCCAATTAAAATTATCCTGAAACAACATGCACTTTGTTGCCACACCACACATGCACATGTGTTACATGTAAACTCGATACAATTTCACACCACGTGGACTCGGACTCGTAATCAGTCGTCACCGGACACAGAAAGCTGGCGCAAACGTCACGTCCGCTCCAACAAGTTGATTTAATTTACTGACCTACCTTCTGCCTCCTCAATCGGCCTTCCTTCCACACTTGCAAACCGCAAAACGGCGAAATTTCTGCGGGTTTACCCCTCTCGCCCCCGAACCCAAACACCGAATAGCGCAAACAGCGATTTTATTTGGCGGAAAATATTTGCTCTTCATTAACGTGCGGTTTTTTGGGAAAGTGTGGCCACGTGGACGCGGTGATGCTCTGATTTTCTGTGATGAGGTCGGAGGAAAGTAAGCGAGCGGAATTCGAAATTTTTGGTGGAAAATTACAGACTGCAAGGCGCGAGTGGTACGTGAGTTGGTCCATCAGGGCTTTAAGCAGGGTAGGAATTTGGCACTTTTTTCCAATCCAATACCAATCTCTAAACTTTTTTCTATGAAAATTGTATGATATTAAACTGATTATAAATAAATAAATAAACTTTTATTTCAAACAGTTGATGCGACAACTAAGGCCCTTCTCTGAAAGGAACAACACCCTCTCAGAGCACAATTTGTTACCACTTCTCAGTCAGAACCCAACCACAACCCATCAATGCTCTCAAGCATCATTCTAAAAAGCTAGTGTTCACTTTTGGTCACTTCAGAAAAATAGCAACAAAAACGCCCCAAATCACCATTAATTTTCCAGCCACACCTTGGCCGACTTCTTGAACATCTCTCCCAAAATCCAAAGGGAACACCGTCCCCCAACGAATCCCTGAAGCTCAATGATGATTGAATCGACGCCAGGCGTCACCATCAGGTAGATTGGCAAAGCAATATTCTGCCCCCTCCTGATGTTTATAGTTTGTGGTTTTCTCCCCCTCCCTGGACCAAACCACTCGGAATTAGATCGATTGGGGGACAATTTCCCCTTTAGATTATTTATAAATCCATTGAGAGATTTGTGGTTTCGTCCACTGCACACTTCCCGCTGGTCAAATTGGCTCAAACTCTTGTTGAGTGGGGATGTCGACTCGACAAACACGGCAAATCGTTTTGCCATCACTAGAGTCGATGATTAATAACGCACTGTTGAATGCCCCCAAAAGTGGACTCTGTGGTTCTGGTGGAGCAAAGCGGCGTCCTCATCGATAAACGGTTTCATGCAATGCAAATTGACCGAAATGGTAAGCTGTGAATTTGTGTCAATCATTTCAGAAATTTGGGAATTGTGACAAATTTTGGGATGCAAAAAAACACTCGAAGTATATCATATCGGAAATGATAACAAAATGCCATCCAAAGAAATCAATAAGTTCGAGATGGTGTCAAATATGGTGATAATTCGGCAAACAACTTATTTAAAACACCTCAGTAATTGGTTGACTTCATAAAAGATGAGCACCCCTAAGCAATTCTCCGCGAAAACCGGAAATAGATTTAATTTGTATTTCTTTGTGTCTTTCCTATTGAGCAGTTCTCTACGGAATCGGTCTTTATTCTTTAATTTTAATTTTTGTATTTTTTAATCCGGCTGAAACTTTTTTAATGCCTTCGGTATGCCCAAAGAAGCCATTTTGCATCATTAGTTTGTCCATATAATTTTCCATACAAATTTGGCAGCTGTCCATACAAAAATGATATGTGAAAATTCAAAAATCTGTATCTTTTGAAGGAATTTTTTGATCGATTTGGTGTCTTCGGCAAAGTTGTAGGTATGGATATGGACTACACTGAAAAAAATGATACACGGTAAAAAAAAATTGGTGATTTTTTATTTAACTTTTTGTCACTAAAACTTGATTTGCAAAAAAAACACTATTTTTAATTTTTTTTTATTTTTTGATATGTTTTAGAGGACATAAAATGCCAACTTTTCTGAAATTTCCAGAATGGGCAAAAAATCTTTGACCGAGTTATAATTTTTTTTCATCAATACTGATTTTTTCAAAAAATTTAAATATTGGTCTCAAAAATTTTTCAACTTCATTTTTCGATGTAAAATCTAATTTGCAATCAAAAAGTACTTCAGTCAAATTTTGATAAAGTGCACCGTTTTCAAGTTATAACCATTTTTAGGTAACTTTTTTGAAAATAGTCGCAGTTTTTCATTTTTTAAATTAGTGCCCATGTTTGCCCACCTTTGAAAAAAATATTTTTGAAAAGCTGAGAAAATTCTCTATATTTTGCTTTATTGAACTTTGTTGATACGACCCATAGTTGCTGAGATATTGCCATTCAAAGGTTAAAAAACAGGAAAATTGATGTTTTCTTAGTCTCACCCAAACAACCCACCATTTTTTATTGTCGATATCTCAGCAAGTAATGGTCCGATTTTCAATGTTAAAATATGAAACATTTG
The DNA here is from genome assembly GCF_016801865.2 of Culex pipiens pallens. Lineage (NCBI taxonomy): Eukaryota > Metazoa > Arthropoda > Insecta > Diptera > Culicidae > Culex > Culex pipiens. Next base: position 109,829,924 of record NC_068938.1, read on the forward strand.
TGAAATTTTCCGATCTTTTCGAAAACAATATTTTCAAAATTTTCAAATCAAGACTAACATTTCAAAAGGGCCAAACATTCAATATTACGCCCTTTTAAAATGTTAGTCTGGTTTAAACATTTTGAAAAAAATGTTTTCGAAAAGTTGCAAAATTTTACATCAAAAAATGAAGTTGAAAAATTTTTGCGACCAATATTTCGATTTTTTGGAAAAATCTGAATTTATTAAAAAAATCATAACTCGGTCAAAGATTTTTTGCCCATTCTGAAAAATTCTGAAAAGTTGGCATTTTATGTCCTCTAAAACATATCAAAAAATTAAAAAAATTAAAAATAGTGTTTTTTTGCAAATCAAGTTTTAGTGACAAAAAGTTAAATAAAAAATCACCAATTTTTTTTTACCGTGTATCATTTTTTTTTCAGTGTAGTCCATATCCATACCTACAACTTTGCCGAAGACACCAAATCGATCAAAAAATTCCTTCAAAAGATACAGATTTTTGAATTTTCACATATCATTTTTGTATGGACAGCTACCAAATTTGTATGGAAAATTATATGGACAAACTAATGATGCAAAATGGCTTCTTTGGACATACCGAAGGCACCAAAAAAGTTTCAGCTGGATTAAAAAATACAAAAAATATCGAATGACCGAAATCTCAGAGAATTGCTCTATTACAAAAGAAAAACTTTGGAAATAATTGGTTTGCCCATAAAAGTCTCCATACAATTTTGACAGCTATCCATACAGAAATGTTGTGTAAATATTCGAAAACTATATCATGGAAACAGATTGTCTGATGGGTTTTTGTCTTCGGCAAAGTTGTAGATATGGGTTGGAACTGTTAATAAAAAAACACTCTTTTAAAAAATACTCATGATTTTTTTTTATTTGGAACCATTCATAAGATTTTCGTTGTTTTAAATATGTTTCGGAAGATCCAAAAAGAATTTTAAAAACTTGAGAGCCTTTTTTTTAAAAAAAAAAATGTTATGAAAAAAAAAACTTTTTCATGTATTTTTTTCATGTAAAATCCAACCATTTTGACGTTTTTGCATTTTGTTTAAATACAGCCACTTTAAGTTCAATTGAGAGAAGAAAAGAAAATCATTTGAAGCATTTCAATTCTCAAAAAACGACTGTCCCTTTTCAGACTGTAGTCCCGATTCGCCCCAGTTGACGATACCGCAAAAAGTCTTTCAGTTCGTGATTTTTTTTGTCAATTCTTACATATTTTTAACACTAATGATTGCAAAAAAAAATGGACTGGTGTAAAATTCAGGGTTGAGGGACACAAATTCAAAAAATATTGTGCGATGCTGCTGTAGAAAATTTGCAAAATTTCAATTAATTAATGAAGATATTTTTTCCAAAACTTTAACGTTAAGTACGGATCTGCGGTTCAATAATTCAAAATTTGCTTAAAAAATTAAAAAGACTTCATTTCATTGAAAAACAATCTATTCTGAAACTTTCACAATCGATTTTACAAGTTATTTCAATTAAAATGAAATTTGTAGTCAATAATTAGTTTTGTTGTCCCTATTTTTTCAAACATTTTAATGGAAGGGAGGAACAAAACTTGAAATAAACAAAAAAATGTAATGGCCTTATATATGAAGAAATAATAAAATTGTTTTTTGCCTTCCTCACTGAGGTAAGGCTATAATCCTGCTCTAAAAATGAACTTTTTATTAAAAGCTCGAAGACCCACCTTCATGTATACATATCGACTCAGAATCGAAAACTGAACAAATGTCTGTGTGTGTGTATGTGTGTGTGTATGTGTGTGTGTATGTGTGTGTGTATGTGTGTGTGTATGTATGTATGTGACCAAAATTCTCACTGAGTTTTCTCAGCACTGGCTGAACCGATTTTGACCAAACCAGTTGCATTCGACTTGGTTTAGGGTCCCATACATCGCTATTGAATTGTTTGAAGTTTCGATAACTAGTTCAAAAGTTATGTATAAAAATGTGTTTTCACATATATCCGGATCTCATTTATATGCATGTAAACGATGTCCGGATCCATCATCCGACCCATCGTTGGATAGGTAATCGAGAGACCTTTCCAATGAGTCCACAACATTGACGATCTGGCAACCCTGTCTCGAGTTATGACCACTTAAGTGATATTTATGAACTTTTTTGAAGCCGGATCTCACTTAAATGTATGTAAACGATGTCCGGATCCATCATCCGACCCATCGTTGGATAGGTAATCAAGAGACCTTTCCAATGAGTCCACAACATTGAAGATCTTGCAACCCTGTCTCGAGTTATGACCACTTAAGTGATATTTATGTACTTTTATGAAGCCGGATCTCACTTAAATGCATGTAAACGATGTCCGGATCCATCATCCGACCCATCGTTGGATAGGTAATCGAGAGACCTTTCCAATGAGTCCACAACATTGACGATCTGGCAACCCTGTCTCGAGTTATGACCACTTAAGTGATATTTATGAACTTTTTTGAAGCCGGATCTCACTTAAATGTATGTAAACGATGTCCGGATCCACCATCCGACCCATCGTTGGATAGGTAATCGAGAGACCTTTCCAACGAGTCCACAACATTAAAAATCTGGCAACCCTGTCTCGAGTTAAGACTACTTAAGTGATATTTATGTACTTTTATGAAGCCGGATCTCACTTAAATGTATGTAAACGATGTCCGGATCCATCATCCGACCAATCGTTGGATAGGTAATCGAAAGACCTTTCCAACGAGTCCACAACATTAAAAATCTGGCAACCCTGTCTCGAGTTATGACTACTTAAGTGATATTTATGTACTTTTATGAAGCCGGATCTCACTTAAATGTATGTAAACGATGTCCGGATCCATCATCCGACCCATCGTTGGATAGGTAATCGAGAGACCTTTCCAATGAGTCCACAACATTGACGATCTGGCAACCCTGTCTCGAGTTATGACTACTTAAGTGATATTTATGTACTTTTTTGAAGCCGGATCTCATTTAAATGTATGTAAACGATGTCCGGATCCATCATCCAAACCATCGTTGGATAGGTAATCGAGAGACCTTTCCAATGAGTCCACAACATTGACGATCTGGCAACCCTGTCTCGAGTAATGACTACTTAAGTGATATTTATGTACTTTTTTGAAGCCGGATCTCATTTAAATGTATGTAAACGATGTCCGGATCCATCATCCAACCCATCGTTGGATAGGTAATCGAGAGACATTTCCAACGAGTCCACAACATTAAAAATCTGGCAACCCTGTCTCGAGTTATGACTACTTAAGTGATATTTATGTACTTTTTTGAAGCCGGATCTCACTTAAATGTATGTAAACGATGTCCGGATCCATCATCCGACCCATCCTTGGATAGGTAATCGAGAGACCTTTCCAATGAGTCCACAAAATTGACGATCTGGCAACCCTGTCTCGAGTTATGACTACTTAAGTGATATTTATGTACTTTTTTGAAGCCGGATCTCATTTAAATGTATGTAAACGATGTCCGGATCCATCATCCAAACCATCGTTGGATAGGTAATCGAGAGACCTTTCCAATGAGTCCACAACATTGACGATCTGGCAACCCTGTCTCGAGTTATGACTACTTAAGTGATATTTATGTACTTTTTTGAAGCCGGATCTCATTTAAATGTATGTAAACGATGTCCGGATCCATCATCCAACCCATCGTTGGATAGGTAATCGAGAGACCTTTTTAACGAGTCCACAATATTAAAAATCTGGCAACCCTGTCTCGAGTTATGACTGCTTAAGTGATATTTATGTACTTTTATGAAGCCGGATCTCACTTAAATGTATGTAAACGATGTCCGGATCCATCATCCGACCCATCGTTGGATAGGTAATCGAGAGACCTTTCCAATGAGTCCACAAAATTGACGATCTGGCAACCCTGTCTCGAGTTATGACTACTTAAGTGATATTTATGTACTTTTTTGAAGCCGGATCTCATTTAAATGTATGTAAACGATGTCCGGATCCATCATCCAAACCATCGTTGGATAGGTAATCGAGAGACCTTTCCAATGAGTCCACAACATTGACGATCTGGCAACCCTGTCTCGAGTTATGACTACTTAAGTGATATTTATGTACTTTTTTGAAGCCGGATCTCATTTAAATGTATGTAAACGATGTCCGGATCCATCATCCAACCCATCGTTGGATAGGTAATCGAGAGACATTTCCAACGAGTCCACAACATTAAAAATCTGGCAACCCTGTCTCGAGTTATGACTACTTAAGAGCGAGTCCACAAACAGGGCATACCCCTTTATATGGGCCGTCGTTTGGACCTCACCAATCTGCCTGAAATTTTCTGGGGTTGTTTGTACATATAAAACTAGCATCTGGCCAAAATATGAGCACTCTAGGTCAACGGGAAGTGGGGCAAATCGGGACACAAAGTTTGAAGGTTCAAAAACGTCAAAAATCTTAAAAAGGCTATAACTTAGGCAAAATTCAATTTATTTTTAAAATTCAAAATGCATCTGAGAGGGCTTAAAAAATGCAACAAAATGCAGGGTAGAGCATCTCAATTGGTTGAAGCTAAAGGGAGTTATTGGCATTTTAGTGAAAAAATAGCATAATTTTCAAACTCAAATAAAAAAGTGTTCCATCCAGATATCAACTCGGTTCGACCTGCAGCTTGTAGGGGACATCTGGGACTACCATCTGAGACTGAGAACGCTTTGGGTAAGCCAGTTTAACATATTAAATAGACACTTTTACTTTCAGTGAATTTTTTTGTTGTAAATTTTTGTTCGGGGGACCCCTTAGATCCCATTTTCTGGTGATAATTTTATCATATTCGTGTTTCTGAGACAATTTCACAATGGAAACATGCATAAAAATGTTTATTTTGATCCATTTTAACCCTTTAAAAAAAGCAAGTTAAAAAAAATTAAGAAGCTGCTTTTTTCTGGTGTCATCTAGTATCCTTGGAAACGAACTTGATTTTCAATAAAGGGTTAAAATGGATCAAAATAAACATTTTTATGCATGTTTTTATTGTGAAATTGTCTCAGAAACACGAATATGATAAAATTATCAACAGAAAATGGGATCTAAGGGGTCCCCGAGCAAAAATTTACAACAAAAAAATTCACTAAAAGTAAAAGTGTCTATTTAATATGTTAAACTGGCTTACCCAAAGCGTTCTCAGTCTCAAATGGTAGTCCCAGATGTCCCCTACAAGCTGCAGGTCGAACCGAGTTGATATCTGGATGGAACACTTTTTTATTTGAGTTTGAAAATTATGCTATTTTTTCACTAAAATGCCAATAACTCCCTTTAGATTAAACCAATTTGGATGCTCCACCCTGCATTTTGTTGCACTTTTTAAGCCCTCTCAGATGCATTTTGAATTTTGCAATTAAACTGAATTTTGCCTAAGTTATAGACTTTTAAAGATTTTTGACGTTTTTGAGCCTTCAAACTTTGTGTCCCGATTTGCCCCACTTCCCGTTGACCTAGAGTGCTCATATTTTGGCCAGATGCTAGTTTTATATGTACAAACAACCCCTGAAAATTTCAGGCAGATTGGTAAGGTCTATGCTAGATGGGTATGCTTTGCTCGTGGACTCGCTCTTAAGTGATATTTATGTACTTTTATGAAGCCGGATCTCACTTAAATGTATGTAAACGATGTCCGGATCCATCATCCGACCCATCGTTGGTTAGATAATCAAGAGACCTTTCCAACAAGACCACAACATAGAAGATCTGGCAACTCTGTCTCGAGTTATGACCACTTAAGTTATATCTGTGTACTTATTTTTCTGGATCTAAAAAAATAGCTGAAATATGTGTCTAAATCACTCATATTACCCATTGTTGGTAAAAAGTGAGGAAGGCATCAACCACATTGGTGGATTAAGGTAGTTTTTTTCTTATTGTCATTCAAATTGCATTCAATTCTGAAAATAATGGTCTTATTTTCAATGTCAAAAATCAATCTTTCGTGAAAATTTCAGGTCTCTTAGAAACAAATATTTTGATAAATTTCATAGAAAGACTAACATTTCAAAAGGGCAAAAATTTAATATTGGCCTTGAGGAAAATCAGTAAAATCATGTTACTAACAATCAATTAAATGTCATTCTCATCATGCTCAAAATATTAAAAAAAAAACTTTGTTGAATATTCTGCTGAAGTTGAAATTTTGCAAAAAACAGTCAGTTTTTCATAGTGAACCCTCATTTTCCCATTAGCAAAATCTTGGAAAATATAATGAAAGTTTTGTGATATTTTTTGCCCTTTTCAGTAAAAAAAAACAAAATTTTAAATTCAATCCTAATACTTGAAAATTCCAAAAATCCCCTTTTATGATTTCAGGCTTGATTTCAAAAGTTTGAATAATTTTTTTGGACAAAAGCTAATTTCACAATAGTTTCAAATTTTGATATTTAAAAATAGTACCAATGATTTCCGAGATGTCAACAGTTGAAAATGAGGGTAAATCAAGTCACACTGAAAACAACTAATTTTTCAGCAAAAAAATCACTCCAAGTGGCTGCGTCTTAGCAACAAAGTCGAAAAAATAGGAAATTTTCGTAGCATTTCAAAAATAAATTATTTGCGTGGTGCTTTCTCTTCATCAAAGATTTTATTTTTTTTTAAATATGAACTTTTTTGAAAATTCGGAATAGGATTTGAAACCGGAGCACTTCACCTAAAATTTAAAAATTCGAATTTTTAAGCAAATTTTGTACGATAAGCTGCAAAATTGTATGAGAAAAATAATGGAGCAAAATGGCTTCTTTTGACATGGGCAAAATACTATCCAAATATTAAAAAATACAACATTGCAAATCTAGAAAAAATAGCGGAATTCTAGATAGTTACCGTCATCAGGAGTGACTTTGGGTCTGGGGGTGAGATTGGGTCTTACAAAATTCCTCGTTTTTGTATGATCCAATCTCACCCCTGATGAAGGTACTCTAACATACCTTTAAAAAAATAACATGAGTACAATGGTACCTTAAGGGGTTACATACATGTAGAAAATCACAAAATTTCATATTACAGAAAATTTATTAAATCAACTTAAAAGATGATTTTCTATCACTCCTGAAAGTTTCATGAAGATATTTTATGATTAAAGTAAGTTACAGACGATTTTAGCTGAAAATTTTGCCATGCGCAAAGCGAACTGTCAAACTTTGTGAGCGTTTTTCTCTGAACACCGAGTTGATTTACGGGTGGCACGATATCTCGAGATGGGATGGACCAAATTGGCTGAAATTTGGGATGAAGAATCGACATATCCCGTGTGCATGACGAAGTCCGATTTTGAAATTTTGCACTTTTAAAAAAATACAAAAATCAAAAACTTTCAATTTTTTATATGAAAAACATAAAAATATTTTTATCTTTTTTAAAAATAAACTTTTTGAAAATCGGCCTTCGTCATGCACACGGGAGCGGTTTAACGAGTCTTCACCAAAATTTTGAGCCGATTTGGTCAAAGCAGTGTTGAGATATCGTGGCACCCGTTTTATGAAACTGCTAACTTCAAATAGCTATATCTCGGCAATGATACAAACAAATGTCCTCAATTTTGTTTTGGTAACAGATGAAAATGTATATTTGTATGTCCTGAAAACAGATTTAAAAAAAGTTTAAGTTTGTGCTCAAACCAACCTCTGTCATTTTTGCCGATTTACATGCCCGCCATATTGATTCCACTCGAATGTTTGAAAAAAGCAGTTTTAAAAAATCATCGTATCTTCTCTTTTTGGCAGACGAGAAATAAGACGTAAGCAAACAATCTGAGTTTGAATATTAATTTAAGTCGCATTGAAGTTTTTGAATGGCCGACGTCCTGTTTCACCTTAATTTTATATACCATTTTGAATTTTTTTATGCAATCTCTTTACAAGAATGTTAAATTTTTACACTATTCCTAACAAAAGCCCATAAATTTCCCTTTTGACAAAACCATTAAAAACAACTTCAAAGCACCGCACTCAAGATGATGTGACAACAATCGCTTTACGAAAACCAATATCGTTTATTACCAGCACCCCGTCCCGATTGTGTGTCCCCAAAATGATCATGTAAGCTCTCATCAATGATTGAACCCATAATGTTGAAAACTTTTTCCCTGCGCAACACACATTCTCACGTGAGCTTATCTTGGAAGGACTTTTTCCTTACCTCAATTTTATCGCTTTTCCGGAGAGGCCATTGTCGCGGAAAAAAGGTGCCATTTCGCGCGTAAAACCTGCTATAATATTCATTATCAACACTTAATCGTTCCGTGTATCCTCTCTCTCTTTCGCTGCCAGAAGAAGAGGAAAGACTTTCCGGTTTTAACACCGTCGCAACCATTGTGTACTTGGCAAAACTCAATTTAAGAGTGCGCAAAATAAACACATATCAGCAGGAAATTTCCTTTTTAGCGGAAAAAAACTCGTCCCGATACTTTTTTCCGGAAAGTGCTCAGCCAAGTGTGTGTTTACATTTTTCCTACGGTGATCGTTTATAAAATTTTAAGTCCCAATAAAATGTGTCACCTCGAAAACAAACACCCATCCATCCGAAGAAGGGGAACTCCAAAATGGCGGTGACAGCTTAGGGTTTGCGGAGGAGGATGGGAAGGGTTTTCTGCTGATATCGAAATTGAAATGGATGTGCCACATTTAATTTTAGAGTTCATTTTTTGCGCCTTTCTCGAAAAATGAGGGGAAGGGGGGGAGGCACACCTCTTCTAATGGATTTCCAGTCCAAAGCAGCGACGGCGGCAGTGTCAGTTTAAACGAGAAAGAAAGTACTTTCCGATCCCTCTGAACTCTCGCACACACACAAGTGCACACCCACATACGGGTAAGAGGCACACATCTGCTCGGCCAAAGTGTTGGCGGTGCTGGTAAGTCTCTAATCCTTCAATCAGAAAGAAGCGATGGTGGCAGAGGTGGAAAAGTTTGCATCGTGAGGAAAACTAATTTTTGTTTATTTGTTTATTTGTTTATTGTAAAAAATATCATTTGACTACTTATGGTCTATATGATTACATTGATTAGGCTTATAAAAACTAGCGACGACACCGACACATATACATTAAAACTGACTAGAATATCAGAGTCGAGCACGTTGTTGAAACATGGAAGTGGAAATGTTAGGACGATAGAGTTGAGAAAAAACATTAAAACGACTACACATAAAACGAATCGGCTCATGTTGTCCATAGTTGGTGTTGCGACGTGCGAGCTGCAGGTATGGACGTTGGCGGAGCGGCCTTTCGGGAACGTAAACTTGGATCTGGGCTAGGATCCAGGGACTGTCGATTTCGCCAGCCAGCACTTTGGCAACGAACGATGCTTGTGAGATGTGCCGCCTTTTTTCAAGTGTGTCCAACCGCAGGATTCGGCAACGTTCCTCGTACGGACTCCAACCAGCAGGATTGTGCGCACGGCGAAGGGCAAGTCGAGTAAATTTCCTCTGGACTGATTCGATCTTGGCTGTCCAAGTGCTTTGGTATGGACACCAGACAACAGAGCAGAACTCGAGGATGGATCTTACCAGCGCGCAGTACAGGGAGCGCAGACATGCGACATCCCGGAAGTCCTCAGCGATCCTGAAGATGAATCCCAGCTGACGGTTGGCTCTGGACACGATGTCATGACGATGGCTGGTGAAACTGAGTTTGCAGTCCAGAGTAACTCCAAGATCTCGTACTTGGGTCACCCGCGCCAGTGTGCTTCCCGCGATGGCGTAGTCAAAGATCACAGGCTTCAGTTTTCGATGGAAAGAGATGGCGTTGCATTTTTTAATGCTGATCGTCAGGAAGTTACGCAAGCACCACTCGTTGAAACGATCCAGCTGTCTCTGCAGAGTTGAACAGTCCAGAACGCTCCTTACAACTGTGAATATTTTCACGTCATCTGCGTAGAACAGCCGACATCCTCCGGCTAGCAGCAGTGCCAATTCATTGACGAACAGGATAAACAGTAGGGGCCCTAAGTTACTGCCTTGGGGAACGCCAGACAGACTGGTGAATATGTCGGATTCAGAGTTCCCAATCCTGACACGCATAACCCGGTCGGTGAGGTAGGACTTCAACCAGCGAATGAGATTAGCAGAAACTCCAAGTACTTCCAGTCGTTTCAAAAGAACTCCGTGGTCGACTCGATCGAAAGCAGCCTTGAGGTCTGTATACACAGCGTCGACTTGCGCTCCGGCATCCATTTCCTGAAGGCAATGAGACACGAATTGGGCCAGATTCGTGGCAACCGAACGTTTCGGAATAAATCCATGCTGGTCTGTGGAGATGTAGTGTTTACAGCTCTCAAACAGGACACTGTTTATGAGGATTTCAAAAACCTTGGAGCAGGCCGAGAGGGAGGTGATTCCACGATAGTTCTTGATGCTACTTATGGCACCCTTTTTGTGGACTGGAAACATAAAAGAGCGTTTCCACTTAGCCGGGAAGGTACTTTGACATAAAGAAAGGTTGAAGAGGATAGAAAGAGGCAATAGGAGAACATCTGAACAACGTTTGATGACAGAGGAAGGAATGCCGTCGGGGCCGGCCGAGTAGGACAGTTTGAGTTTGTCAATGGCGGCAGTAACTTGGCCATTCCCAACCTCTGTGAAGGAACATTCGAATGCGTTGGCTGGAGTATTCCGTGTTGCCGCCATGATTTCCGCCTACGAAGCAGGTCTAGAGTTGAACGCGTCCTTAAAGTGGGCTGCAAAAAGCGCGCATTTTTCCTCGGGAGTAGTAGCAGCAACATCGTTCAGGTACAACGTAGGTGGCAGGCCGTCCGTTTTTCTTTTCGAGTTTACAAACGACCAGAAATTTTTCGGGTTTTTCCGGAGATCGTGCTGCGTCCTAATAACATATCGCCTGTACAGAGTACGGTTGCACCCTCTGTAACGTTTGCTAGCGAGCTTGAATCTGGTCTGGAAGAAGGGTGAACGATGATTGCAGAAATCTTGGAGAGCCGCGGCTTTGAGCTGCTTGAGTCTTCGTAAAGTGGCGTTGGACCAAGGTGGCTTCTGAGAAGGCCTTCGCCGGGGAACGTGCACAGCAAAAATGTTGTTCAAAACAGTTTGAAAAGAATCAACGGCGGCATCGATGCTCGAAGAAGTCTCCAAAAAGCTCCAGTCGACATAGCTCAGCTCCTCTTTGATCGCTGCATAGTTGGCTTTCCGGAAGTTGAAGGGTTGCTGGATTGTGGATGGTGGTTCGGTTGTAACTGTAGGTGCGGGAACATCGACGACCATTTCCAGTGCAGGATGGGCGATGTCGAGTGGTACCAGCGGTTCAACAGCTTCGAAGACAGCGCATTTGGGAAGCACAACGTCGTTCACCAGGACAAGGTCGAGACAGTTGTTGTGGACGTTGATACAGGAATTGAGCTGAGTGAGCCCTCGCGTTATTTGTGAACTAACTCGCGAGGGTTTTCACTTGATCGTCAACAGAAATCAAAATGGAGTGAAAATTGGAATCGAAATAAAAAGATTGGTCACATTTGAGGTCAGAGATGGAAAAGTTTGCCTCCCGAGGAAAACTCATTTTTGAACCTACTCGCGATGGTTTTTTCTTTATAATCATCAATGTTCTTTTCTGGTCATTATACAATAAATTTAAGTGTTATAAGCAAGGGTTTTTTCCCCTCAAAAGTCGCAAACGATTTTTTCCACCCCTGACTCAAAAGAATTTCTCGAAGAGGACAAGCGAGGAGCAACAGCATGTTCGGGGAATGGAATTAAATGCTTTTCATTCTGTCGCACACTTGGTGCTCGTCGCGGGCACTTCCGGCGTGGATGCGAACAGGATCTTCCCACCATCTCTCCACCTTCCTAAGCCACGTGGAGAACAAACTAGAGAAAGAGTGGTTTATAACGCCATCATCGGTATGATTTTTTGAGGGCGAAACAAAAAAAAGCCCGGCAAGCTCGAGCACCAGTGTCACGTTTCCGTGAAAGCTCTCTGCCTGCACCCGGCACCTACTACTTATTAGGAGCGGGATTTTTTTTTCCGGCGCTGGGTTATGTGTCTTTGAAGCGGGGTTTCAGCCAAGAACAAAGTGAGGATGTGAAGAGCGCTTGGCAGGCAGATACTTCTGAAAGCAGTTGAAGATTCGTTCGATGCTTTGGCAAACAACCGAATCTTGATGGGATCTTTCGGGGAAATCTTCGATAAAGCTTCCATTTTCCAATGTGTTTTATTTAACAGAATCAGTTACTTTTTTTCTAAATTCTACGAAATTGTTTAAAAATTCTGTTAAGTGGAAACTTATTTATATTATTATAAAAAAAAATTATAGAATAATACCTAATGAATATGTTCAAATTTCATTCCTTAACAGTTTCTCACCACAATTCAGTTTAATATAACCCTAACCAGGTCAAATTACCATTGTTTATACTGCTCCAACAACACGACGATTACAAATCTCTCGTTTAAGCATCGTTTAAAAAAGTGCGTAATCCAGCGCCACACACTATTTAATGGGATGCTTTAACGCTCCGACTAGCACTCATTATTGTACATCATAATACACGGTAATAAGACACAGACACAAAAGTTTAGAGCGCGTTTTTGATTTATTTGGTGAAATATGCGCACAACCGGCTTGGTTGGTGGCCCTCCACCGCCATAAAACGCTGCCCGGCTCATAAAATTGCGCCTTAAACGAGCCGCCTTAGCCGTGAGTAAATCATTTCTACTAGCTTGTTTTAATTCCAAATTAGCTGAAGGTCGTATTACTCGCGGTAGCTTACGGAAGTCGCTTTTTTTTCTTGCTTGCTTGCATAAAAAGCTTTTCTGACCAGTTTTCTAAGCACGCGAAAAGAGTGTGCTCTTAATTCAAGTAATAAACTTTGTACAAAATCATCAATTACTCACTCAGTGGCGCCGTTTTCGGACGGGGGAGAAGGCCATTTAAGAGTCGAGCTTGATTGCGCCCAAGGCTGTAATCTCCCGGGACTTACATTGTTATTAGCTGCCAGAATGCGTTTAAAGTATTACACCAACACACAAAGCATCCTGCCGGTTGGTGGAATTAACTTCCGATGGGGAGTGGTGGGTCAGGTGTCCTGCTGATGGCCAAGTGCCCGCCACCCTCTCGCGTTCCGTGTTCAGGACAGAGAAGAAATAAATTATTTGATGAAGATCATAAAAGTTCCGTGCTTTTTTTCTGCACTTCGAATACTAAACTGAAAGCTCGCGCCAGACTCACCCCGGTGAGAACGAGAGAGGGAGACTTTTATGTCCATAAAGCATATTTTCGCTAATGCAACATGATAATAAAATATCCTTGTCCCAGTGCTCGTTTTGCCTTGAACCACCCCATCCCCACCCCCAACTGTGGTTCATCCTGCAGGAGGAGGACACACCTCCGCGCCCCCGTTCGGTGCAAAAACGATCGCATAAAAAAAATTGTGAGGAATAAAATCTCGGAAACTTTTTTCCCATCCACGTTCTGGCCCCCGCCCAGCCGTGTTCGAACTTTGAAGGTTTTGTTCGGAACGGAGCGGCCAAAAGCGCGTACCTTTCTGCACTGGTTGATGTCCTTTTACTTCCTTATCCCTGGCCTGGTCCCGAAAGAAAAAAAAACGCTAATAAATCATGAAACGGTTTGGCCAAGGAAGTCGGGTGTGTCCTTGGTAGTTTTTCTTCATTTTCTCGTACAGAAATCTTTTTTTGGACTTTACACGGTTAGCATAGTGGGATAATCACCACAAATATTTTAGAAATTTTTGTCAAATATATCAAATAAAATTTCGATTCTCAACAAAGGTTGAAATGTCTCAAATTTTTTTAATTTATTCTCGGTGTGTTTCACTGCGCTTTTTGATGCAAAATTGGATTTGGAATCAAGTGAATGAAATTTTTAAGTGTTTGTGAAATTGTTTGAAAAACTATGCAACGAAAACGACTTCAAAAATGGAAGTATCTCAAGCAAAGAGGAAGCAATTCGACGTGAAGCTCACTCCGGTGGAGCCAGTTGGCTGCGGAAGCTGAAACCAGTCCAACGGCGGCAATCGTGACTGCTGTGGATCACTTGGCGGCCTCATCCGGCAGCGCAGAAGATGCCAAGGAAGCGGGGGTTTTCATCGGAGTTGGCGTTTTTTTGAAACTATCAAAATTTAATATTTAGGACTGACATTTTAATAGGGATTATGTTATAAAATTTAGAATCTAATTTTGCATCTAAAATCAGCGTTTTTTTCGAAACTATCCTAAAACTATTGTTTTATCAAATAAAAATGGCAGCTCTGCCAGATATTTTAAACCGTTGCTAGGTCAAAGATCTAAAGTTGATTCTTTTGATGCTATAAAACAAATAAAAATAATATTTAAAAATAGTGTTATTGCGCATCTTGATATTTTGTTTAAAAATCATGAAATCAGAAAATCAGTGATTTTGTACCATTTTCAAGACTTGTCCATAACTATACCTACAACTTTGCCGAAGACACCAAATTCATCAGAAATTCCGTTCTCAAGACACAGATTCTAAAAAATGTTGATACCAGCTGTCAAATTTGCATTAAAAATTTTATGAATGACGCAAAATTGCTTCTTTGGTCATAGGGAAGGCCCCGACAAAATTGAAGGCAAATCATAAATTACAAAAAAAATAAAAAAAGCTGATTTCTGGGAGACAAAAATTACGTCTTTTCAGAACAGAATTATTAAAAATATTGTCTAAATCAGCGGTTCTAAAAAAATTATTTAAAGGATGTTTCAAAACTTTTTTGTTCTTTGTTGAAAAGTAATAAACATATAGTTTGAGCAAATAAGGCAGTGATAAGATATTTAAAAAAATCAAGCTCCGGCTTATGATAATGTAAACTCTCTCTAAACACAATCTTACGCTTAGTCATATTCAAATGAATTGAAATGTGAACATATTTTAGTTAAAAATATGTTAGTAATTTTTTTAGCAGCAATTCTGTGAGGTTTCGCAAATTTACATGCATTTGCACATTAGATTGATTGATTCGCTGATTGACCATTTATACACTGATTTTGTTTAATATGTAGTTTAGTAATCAGTAAAACCACACAGAAATTAAAATTGACCAGTTAAAACAAAAAAAAAACCAAACTTTATTTTTCGAAAAAACAAACTGATAAATAAATAAATAAATAAATTATTGCAATGTTAGTCAAAGAAAAGAACCCAAATAACATATTATTTGGAAACTAAATTTACTTTCAACGGTGTGTTCTGATTTCAAATCAACCGAAAACTAACAATAAAATGCTTTTAAAAACTAGAAAAATGCAAACATTTTTGAAAAAACTGGTTTGAAGGTTTGCAAATCTTATGGAATTTATTTTCAAAACTCAATAATTTAAAACAAAATGTTCATGTTTAGGAAAATGAAAAATATCACATAAAGCATAAAGTGCCAAATGCAAAAACTCAATGTTTGCGAGAATGCAAAAACTACTTTTAATAGTTGAAAATCAGTTCTCAAAATTTGCAAGATTTCATCAATATTTCTCAAAATTTGCAATTTATCTTGGAATGTTAAGCAAATAAAAACAAAAAATTTTAATTAATGCGCAATTTTCAACACAGTCGTAAATCGAACGTTATTGTCTCTAATGAAGAATTTCCGGAATGAGTTTAAAAACACATCTTAACAACTGTTATATCGTGAAATTTTTATGTGTGTATATCGAAAGGCGATCCCTATAGGCTGTGAAGAATCATAAAATAGAAAGAAAAAAATCAAAGATTGTTTAGAAGGGATTGAAGAATCCATCAAAATAGGAAGGTACATTGATTAATCAAGGATCGACAACTGGACAGTCGACTGTGCCCGAAAACCTAATGAAAACTTTATATAATTCAAAATTAATACAGTTAATTTAAATAATTAAATAAAAAAAATTAAATAATTATTTAATAATTTAATAATTATAAATTTCATTCTGGCAGCTTAAAAAACAATTATAATCTTATGTTCCCACTGTCCAATACCGTATTCCCGTGACAGAAACCTGTAATCCTGGTTCAACCCCAACCTCAAAATCCGGAGGGGCACTTTACAGCTCGTTTGAAACCCACCCAAAAAGTTCATCTTGGATCGGAGTCAAATGCGTTGCTGCAGTGTGAGGTCGTCTTATCTCGTGCAAGTACATTTCCGTAAAAAAGTAACTTTCAGCTGCAAAACGCAGTAAATCCCAACGGTGGTTTCGCGCACCTTGCCACACCGCAGTAAAGAAGCTTAAACATTTTTGGCAAGTAAACAGTGGTTCCAAGACGCTGTTCAATTAACTTGGCAGTCACCTTTTGATAACGAGAAGATTAATCACGGAGACTCAACAAATGCGGCACTTTTTCACAAGATACTTAAAAAACTTCATCACTGATAACGATCTTTTTTTCTGTGGAAAAGCACGCCTTCGGCGCCCCATAAATCATCCCGGAAAATGGTTCATCCGGAAACCACTGGAAAAAAAATCCGGGAAAACCCCCATCCCGGCTCAGTTGCAAACATTCTGCGATTTATGCGGTGGCAATGTGTCAACGAACAAGAATAATATATGTGTGGAACCGCGTGTGCGTTGTTGTCGTCGTCGGGAAAACCGCCAAAAGCGTATGTTTTGCGTGGATCCGATTTCCGGTGGCCGCAAAAGAGGCTGCTGCATCGGAGTTTCCAAAGTTAAGCTTTTTGGGTTGTGGTGAATAGCGTACTTCATTTTGGAGGATTAAGAGTAACTGTTTAATGCTGCGACTTATTTATGATTTAATTTAAATATATTTAACTCTGAACTGAAACCCATTTTAACTGAATTAATCCATAAACTATTTACAAGTACTCAACGTTAATCTTAAAAGTAGAAATTTTCAATTCACTTTCCTTCTTTCCATCTGCTGCAAAGGTTAATATAGGCCGGGAGAGAAATAAAACAGATATCTAAAACACTCCCCCGCAGTCGTCTCATAAGTAGTAGGTAGTAACCAACAGACATGTCGGCGTGCTATTTTAAGTTAATAGCTCAATTCGTTCGCCATGCGCGTACTAAATAGCAATGTTTTTTAACTTGCTCCAGAGAGAATCTGGATGGAAAATTTAATTGTGCTGTTCAAATGTTTTTTTTTAACTGGAAATTTATCCATTTTCCTTCCATTTCTCAAAACTTCGTAAAAACAACATTTAACAATTAAACAAACAAATAAACTGTGAATTAGAGCGTCAAATTTCCCGTCCCGGAAATTCTCAGGATCTCCAAAAAAAAAATATTTCCCGTTTCCCGGGAAATTTTTAAATTTCCCGGGAATTCCCGAAATTCAAGCAAAAGTATACATTTTCTAAAATTGTTGGCCTTTTTTTTAAATAGAAAAAAAAATGTGAAAGAACTCAACTCACTGATAAGTTCAATAAGAACAGTGAATTCTATTGAACAATTTACTGATCTTATTGAACTTATCAGTTCGTCTAAAAATTCAATTTATAGGTTTATTTCGTATAATATTAATTTCTGATGCATTAATAACTGGGAATTGATCTTGTTTATTTGCTGGGCAAAAAAAAATCAATATTATGGAATGAAAATAAAGTTTTATAATTTTGGTAAGTTTTTTAAACGCAAATTGTTGTTATACGATTTGAAAATAAGTACCCCTTCCAGCCAAGATCAAATTTGAGTTTCTTCTACGTTTTTGTTTACCATGATTAAATTGGATGAAAATTGAATTTGTATCATTAAATGTCTTAAAGGATGTGCTAGAAAAATCAGGTTAATTTGTTTAAAAGTGTTCGAGAAATAACAGTTTAAAGTTGAAAAAATTATAGAGCACTAGAGCTACCAAGAGCGTAAGAGGTTGAAATATGAAATTACTAAACCACTGATTTTCAATAAAAATTCTTTCAACCGAAGTCATTTGTTAGGCTTAATCATTATAAAATCATTTAAAACTACTTCGTATTTTATAAAAGGTGCTCAAAAAATGCAAACATATTTAAAAAAAAACTCGCTCGCTCGCGATAAAAAGAAGATTTTTAAGATAAATTAAATCCCTTATCTCTTTATTCATGAACTCAAATCAGTAAGATTTGCTCTGGAAAAAGCATTTGCCATGAAAAACAAATATTCTGCATTATTTAATTTTTAATTTCTGCCTAATTATCAATATTATTCTTTATTATATTCTCTCAAACTGGTCACAGAGACAAACTTAATAGCATTTTCATGGTTTTGGAGCATGGGTTCATGTTATTCAGTGTCCAAACCCTGCAATTCAAAAAATAATACCTACTTCCTAACAAAAAATATTTATAATTATTTTTTATTATTTTGTGCGAAACTTATAAAATTTAAATTAAATTAAATATATTTTCTTGAAGTTGTATGTATTTTTACAAGCAGTCAAGGCATCAATTGATCCTCACACTTATTTTAACCATTGCTATTGCTATTCTATACAATTTAATTTCAAAATAATAATCAAACCAAGATCAGATCAATTTTCGAAAAAACCCAATTTCACGGGATTTCCCGGGAAATTTGTTGAAAATTTCCCGTTTCCTGGGAATTTTGTAACCCCGGGAAATTGGACGCTCTACTCTGAATTCTGGTCGGGAAAAAAGATCCATCAAATGTTTTATTTTAATTGAGTTGTTGAAAAATGTTTTACTTTAATTGAGCAAGCAAAAATTTTTAAAAATATGGTGTCTGCGGTTGTCTGAAACAGTTGCTTTACTCCATACATTCTGACGATTTTTCCCATAAAAACTTCAAGCGATTAGAGGGAGGGGTTCCCGAGGGGGGTAGCCCCGAGAAAGCCCGGATTTGGACCACCCTATTGCTTAAGATGATTCCTAAGCCTTTATACCCAAAATTTACAACTTTATTTATTGGGAAGGAATTCACTAAAAGGGCCACGTGGCGCGGTGGTTAACGGCTTCGGCTGCCGATTCCTTAGTTGCTATGGGGCGCGGGTTCGATTCCCGCCTTATCCTCCTGGCGGATGGGGAAGTCGTCCATTTGCGTAAAAGAGGTTTCGGAATATGGGACTCTTACTGAAAAACACGCTCCACAAGCTGAATAATGTTCCTCGATCCTGAAAAGTTATTAGCGATTCAAAAAAGTCATTTTTGTATGAAAAATATTTTTTTCACCAACTTTAGGCTCGGGTATCAATGGGTTGATCTCAACCAATTTCGCTCAACATTTGCACAGATGATTAAAATAACCAAATAAACCGTTTTCCGCTTGTGGAGCAGGGGGTAATTTTTTCTGGGCACCCTACTCACCATACATAACCTTCGGACGCCTAGAAATGAGCAGAAACTTGCAACAGAGACCCAAAAGACCCTGGGGCGTTAAAGTGGATTGCTTTGCATTTTTTCACTAAAATTAAATTCTGTCAAATTGGGAGTATTCAGGGAGCCCAAATCTATTATACCTTGATGAAATTGAAGCGTTTACTGACATCAGCTTTAAAATTGTAGAGTTGTGTAATCGTGGCTATGAATAATCGAGTCTGAATTTTATTTGGAAACAACTTTTTTTTTTTTAAATATAGTACCATTCTAATTATGTTTAAATCACAGCCAGCCAACAATTTTTTTTTTATTTTTAAACTTTTCGTACAAATTTTAACCGAGTTCAATCTCTTGACCTCACATACACTATTGGAGGCATGCTGGTAGATAGAGAAAATTCCGGCCGATGAAAGTCTGGTTGCCATAGTAAGAACTCCGACCAGCCAGCCAGCATCCATTAGACCTTACAATGGGAGACGCTCCCCCCCTCGACCCAAGTATTTATATCTATCGTCGGGGCGAAATGATGGAAATAAAAGTGACGCCCGCCCACACACACCTTTTTTCCGTCTTACCATCTAAAGAACCAGAACTGAAGAAGCGCCCTAGTGGAAAGTGGCCATAAAAAGACATGTCCGGCGCGCTCAACCGGTGCACTTTGGGAGAACCTGGCGTCCAAGAGAGCGCCCTGGTGACCTAGCCGGAGGATAAAATTGGATTCATTTGATACTTGAGAGTTTTTTTTTTCTGTTCGTTCTATGCCAAAATAAGAGCAGATTCTACGCCACTTTTTTTTTCAAGTGGGAAGTGAGGACGCAAGGGTTCTCGAGAACATGGCTCATAAAAGTGGAAGGACCGACCGAAAGTTGAGGCGATAAAAACTGCTCCGATGATGATGGCCGGGGATGATTCTTGTTCGATAGCTCAAGATGAGACACCTTCTTCCTTTGGGTGTAAGAAAAATTTGACGAAGGATGCGCCTTGGCGATTCCGAGATACAACCGGAAGATGGGATCCGGAGCAATTGGTTTGGCGCGATCACCGAACGAAACTATCAATTTAATGAGAAAAGCAATAAAGAGGCAAAGAATCTCATTTGATGATTATTTGATGGCTCATCGGGTAGGGGTTTTATCTGGGGTTGTTCGATGGCTTGAGAATCGAATTAATGAGTTTTTCCCGATGTGATTCGGCGTGGGGAAATCAATTCGATTGAAGGGCCTATGATTGATGGCGATTCCAAGTTCCAAAATTACTACCAGGATGGACGTGCTTGGGTTCGTAACTCATGTTAAAAATATTGAAAATTGATTTAGACTTCGAAAAACTAACCTATAAAGACAGGTTAGTTTCCTTCTCGGAATGATTTTCAGGCGCTCCTCGTAAATGTCGCCGGAAGCCACAACCGGAAGGTTACGGGTATCATCAAGCCCCCCCTTCTAGTACACCCCAAGGAACTGTGTGGTCGTGCAAGATAAACATTAAAATGGAGATATAAATTTTGACATTTATGCGGCAATCATTGCTCCGCCTCAGGTTGTCCGAAGTCCCATTCTCCTCCCTCAACGAAACTCATTAAATGGCGATCCCCTCCAACCTGGAACACTGGAATCTAAGGTTAGGACCGCGGCGTCACCGTCGTCGTGATGGATTAGGAAATTTATCAGACAGTTTGTCGGTGGGCGCACGTGGTGGTGTGACCTAGGCCATTAGCACGCACTCTGCATAAATCATTGTTCGTTTATGGCCCTCGCGTTAGTAGCTAGTAGCTAAACCTAACCTACGTTCTAACCTTTAATACCGAGTGCTAAGCACATGTGTTGACATCTTGTCCGTCGGATGGGATGGCATTAGCTCTTTTGGTCGTCGGTGACGACTTTGACATAAAGTTGGGTGTTTTGTTGGTGGGATGTTCTTTTTTTTTTGGGGATTAGCAGTTTGGTCCTGAGTAAGATCATCGATCTGCTAAAGCAATGAAAACTTATACCGAACCAATGGTACATCTGTAGAACAGCTCATTAACAGCTTGGTTTATTGGGATAAACTTGTTTAGAAACATTGTATCTTATTCAAATGGTTCTAGTTGGAAATTAAATTGTTTGTCCGAAGTAGAGTGTTAAAAAAAAGTAGTTTCGACCAATTTTAGTAAAAACCACGCTTTTCAAAAAATCATATCTGAAGAATGGCTGAATCAATTACCTCGCCACGTTGTTTGTATTATTATATCTCACTCAAAGTAATTCTAAAAACGGCCACAAATCGTTACGCAACCACCGCCAAAACATATTAAACATTCACGATAACTCAAAACTTTAAGGTGGCCACCGCAATTGCTAGTTATCTAAAAAACGATTAAAACCCCACAACAAACTGCTCTACTTTGGTTCTCCCTACTCCCCAGGTGGGATGACGTGGGAACCACCACACGATGAACCAAGGTTGAAAAGTGACTCGTCACTACAGCGCCGTCCCCGGTTTCGTCTCGGGGATGATGGAAACCGCTCATAAATATTGAATCTCAAGGTGCTAAGTGCTTCGAGCTGAGCCGAACCGAGCTCTGTCCTGTGCGGAGAGTACAGACAAACAAGCATCGTTTTGAGACGGGGGAGGAGGTGCGGGAAGGAAGCTTTTAAGCATTAAT
The DNA here is from genome assembly GCF_016801865.2 of Culex pipiens pallens. NCBI lineage: Eukaryota > Metazoa > Arthropoda > Insecta > Diptera > Culicidae > Culex > Culex pipiens. The sequence goes on from NC_068938.1 coordinate 109,851,832, forward strand.
TAATACTTTTAAGCTCGTCTTGGTCCTCGGCTGAGCTGAATGAGCCATTGATCGCTTCTCGGCGATAGAGAATGGCTCAACGGAGGGGTCAGAACTTTGGCAATCAAGCGTCTTGTTCACCAAACCAAACACTTAGTCGGGGTGTCGGTGCGGCGAAAGTGCCCTGTAATCCGGAACGTGGACGCCGGATTGTGTGCATCGTCATCATCGCACGTGTGGTGAGACCACGTGGGTTGTTGTGCCAACAAGCTGTGTCGTGGAGCACAACACTTTGGTCCCGAGTGGAGTAGGATATGGCAGGAACATCCCGGAAGGACCACATTTGTCATTAAAATATAATTTAGTGGAAAACTGCTGGAACGTTTACAGGAAAGTTGAAACGAGTTTCGAGAGTGGTCTCACTAATATTGCATTAAATTCCTTATTCCGCTTTGGAAACATTTACTTGAACCAACTCCCAAACTAAAATGAATCTAGCAGTCTGAAACATATTAAATGAGTTTTGCCAAATATTCAACTAATAAGCAAAATCTGATGCAAGTTATTTTACCGTGTTTCCTCTAAACTTTGCACAGACTAAACTTTGACGAGCACTTTAAACAGCTTCCAACGAAGCAGGCTAGTTACCTTGGTAACGACAAAACTGTTGCGAGAACAACACTTTTGTGATAAATTCTCCCCACCAGATGGTGCGCTGGGCGCAAACGACTTTCCGGAAATTTTCCGCCCTGAAGGCCATTTGGCCAACTTTAATGAAAATCTGGTGGGGAAAATTGAGTAGGTGAAGGGTACTGAAACTGCGTGGGAAGCTGTTTAGCACTTGTCCATATTCTTAAGTCGAAATAGATAAAATTATCAACAATAAAAAAAATCCGAGTGCTCACTACCCGAATTCCAAATTTATTTGAATTAAGATCAAATTTTCATGCAAAATTTCGAATCGTTCGATACCCATATTACAAATTATAAAAAATTGAGTTATTTGAAAAATACGATATTTAGTGAAAATTTTAGTATTTCATTTAAAATCTCCAAAATAGTAAAAATGCATCCAAAATTTCGCTTACCCATATTGCATGTTATGAAAATTCGAGAATGTATTTTCGAAAAATAAGGTATTTTGTGAAACTCTAAAAAAGTGAAAATGGATACGAAATTTCAAAAGAATTGATATATTGAAAATTATGAAAATTTGAGTATTTAAAAAAAACACGTTATTTTGTGAAAATTATATAATTCTTTTCAACCCTTTCAAGCTTGAATTTTTGACAAAAAAATTGTTAAGATGATTCTGGGACATTTGTTTTTAGAACCATACGAAAATATTAGGCTAATTAACAAATTTTTGATTTTCAAGTCATTATGACTTTTTCGGCCTGAAAGGGTTAAAAAAAACTCTAAACAGTGAAAATGTCAACACAATTACAAAATAAGAAAATTTTAATATTTTCAATAAAAAGCGGCATTTTGTTAAAGTTTTAGTATTTCAATCGAAACACTCCAAACAGTAAAAATGCATGCAAAATTTTGAATCGAATAATTCCCATATTGAAAATTATAAAAATTTCAGTATTTTAGAAGAATGAGGTACTTTGTGAAAATTTGAGTATATTACAAAAAAAAACTTGATTAAAATTCTCACTCACGCATTCTTAATTTCGCTTCGTTTGATACCCATATTGCAAATTATGTAAATTTGGTTATTTTCAAAAAAAATACGACATTTTAAAAGGGAAAAGCATACAAACTTCGCTTCGTTTGATAGCCATAATTATTAATAAAATTTTAGTATTTTCGAAAAAAAATACGGTACTTTGTGATTTTATTAGTATTTGAGCAACTTTCTATGAAATCGGCCGATTTCGACTATTTTTTTGTATTTTTTTTATTTGGCTCCAATTTTGTGGGAGCCTTCCCTATAATCAAATAAGCTTTTTTGTGTGTATGTTTTAGGGGACAAAAACCCGCAACTTTTGAGCCATAGAGAAACATGGTCAAAAAATCTGCCGCCGAGTTACAATTTTTTGAAAAAATTGTGATTTTCGGAAAAAATCGAAATTTCATGCAAAAACGTAATTTTGTTTAAAAAAAACACGAAGTTGACTTTATAGCTGTCGGCCACCATTGCTAGTACCAACCACTAGTGTCTTCCTTTTAACTACAAGGACTTCGCCGCCCTGGGTTCCTAAGTGTTTGAGTACGGCACGGAGCAACGGCGCCGGATACCCATATTTACACTTAGAATTTTAGAGCGCCCGCCGCGGGATTCAAACCAGCAACCTCTGGATTGTGTAAAATAGAATTTCCAATCGAAAAGTGCTTAACAGATTTTTTTTATAAAGGGCTCTGTTTTCAAGATAAAGCCACCGAAAGTTTGATTTTAGCGAAACATTTGCAGTTTTTCGATTTTTAAAAATAGTGACCATGAGTGACCATTTCTGAAAATATTTTATTTGAAAAGTTCAGAAAATTTGCTATAAAATTGTCCAAGAGACATTGAAGATTGGTCCACGGGTTACTGAGATACAGCCGCTTGAAGGAAAAGAAACACGAAAATCTAAGTCTCACCCAAACAACCCACCATTTTCTAAAGTCGATATCTCAGCAACTGATGGTCCGATTTTCAATGTTAAAACATGAAACATTTGTGAATTTTTCCAATCTTTTCGAATTTTTTTTTTTTTTGAAAATTTAGTTTTTGTGAAATAAAAGTTGATTAAAAAATCGGCAATTTTTTTTTCGTGTACCTATTTTTTTCTCAATAGATCTCAACAATACCTGCAACTTTGCCGAAGACACCAAATTGATCAGAAAATTAACTCAAAAGTTACAGCTGTTTGACTATTTATGTACCATTTGTGTATGGACAGTAGCCAAAATTGTATGGAGACTTGTATGGGTGAACCAATGACACAAAAAAGCTTCTTTGGGCATAGGGAAGGCCCTCACAAAGTTTGAGCCAAATCAAAAAATACAAATAAAATCGATTTCCGGTTAGAGAACTGCTAATTTATGCTTTGTTTTTGTTTTGCTCTGAGACTTATTACACAATTAAAAAATATTTTCTCTATGAATGTATTGAAAATTCAACATGATATTGATTTCAATTTTTAGTAAGATTTAAAAATTGCGTTATCTTCCGTTATCGTCGATAAGATTATCGTTGATAGAATTATCGAAATAACGATAACGAATATCGTCCCGACGCAAACGATAACCATTATCGCTATCGTTAGACGCAAATATTATCGATGATAATTATATCGATTAACAACCTTCCTGATTCCCTCCGACGAATACAGTATGAAAGTAGTTTTTTTTCAGCAATATATTTAAGTGCTAAAAAGTTTAACATAAATCCTTTTGAAATCTCAAACAGATAGCGACCCAAAACTCCTGGCAAAGGTCCAATTGCACCTTAAAGCACGAACAAGTGCTCACTCTCGGAAAATGCACTTCACAAGTGTTGTAATTACACTTTTCCCATCCTTCCCAAACACACTCAAACAAACTCAAAGAAAAGCGAGACCTTTCCTACCTGCTGTTGGTTCCCCAGGTAAAAACGCACAACAAATCTAAAGCTTCCGCAACCCCGCTCGGCTGCAGCTTAGTCGGGGAACATTTCCCGAACGAATCCGGTTTCGTCCTAACCAACCGCACTAATAACCCTGGAACCCAACCGAGTTGGAGCTGCAGTTGTTCTCTCCGAAAGCCGATTACGGCCTCGACGAGCAAGGTGGGAAAAAGCCGCGCTACCCAAACCTAAAACCCATTTAACTTGTAAGTTGTTCCTCAACTCGCGCGGAGGAGGGGGAGGAGGAGCAGACCCCGCTGGAGGTGCCATGATTTATGTGCGAACCGGGAGGGGGAAACTCTTCGGCGTGAGATCTCCGAATGATTTTCCAACTTGCCGGGGTAGAGTGTGCGGTGGAGGTCGGCGTTTCTTCCGGAAAATGAGGTTTGAAGGGGGTGAGTGGGGTTTCAAAGGGGAGTTTCCGGCACGGAGAGTTTAAAACTAGTTAAAATCTGTTGTTCCTTTTTTGGAAGTCGTTGTTCACTTGCTGCATAACGTTGTAAACATGTTGAACATCGTTGTTCACTTGCTGAACATTGTTGTTCACTTGCAGAACATTGTTGTTCACATGCTGAACATCGTTGTTTACTTGCTGAACATCAATGTTCACTTGCTGAACATTGTTGTTCACTTGCTGAACATCGTTGTTTACTTGCTGAACATCAATGTTCACTTGCTGAACATTGTTGTTCACTTGCTGAACATCGTTGTTTACTTGCTAAACATCAATGTTCACTTGCTGTACATCAATGTTCATTTGCTGAACATTGTTGTTCACTTGCTGAACATCAATGTTCACTTGCTGAACATCGTTGCTCACTTGCTGAACATCGTTGTTCACTTGCTGAACATTGTTGTTCACTTGCTGAACATCGTTGTTTACTTGCTAAACACCAATGTTCACTTGCTGTACATCAATGTTCATTTGCTGAACATTGTTGTTCACTTGCTGAACATCAATGTTCACTTGCTGAACATCGATGATCACTTCCTGAACATTTTTGTTTACTTGCTGAACATCGGTGTTCACTCCCTGAACATCGTTGTTCAATTGCTGAACATCATTCAGTACAACTTTCCGTGCCTTAATCCTCCAGCCTAGGGAAGTGTGGATGGAAAAATGAGCTTTCAAGTGATAAATAACGGAAATCTTGCCAGCCCTGCGTATTCCGGCAAAGCCGACCTGCCCGTCAGCTCGTTCTAGTTCTGTGGACTCCACCGCACCGAGACCACTTCTTGTGTAATATTTTTCAGCAACACCCCGAGAGTCTTGCTGCAGCAGGAACTCGGCTCGCCAAAAGGGTGCAAATGTGGCGTGCTTGCCTCACATAATTTTAATTCGTGCCTTCGTTTTGTCAGACAACCACCGGTCGGGGGACTGCTGAGCTGTGGAAACAGCACCAGGAAAATTTAGTACTTATCTACCTGGCGTGATTTGACGTAATTTGGTCGGCCACAGTGCAAGAGAGTAGCTGCTGCTGCTGGTTGGGTGGATCTTAATAATTAATAACAGGAAGAACCGGGGGTCTGAGGAGAGTGCTAGGACAGGGACGAACCGGAAGTTCAGGGAACTCCGGGAACATAAATCCTGGGGGCCACACTCCGGGCCACTTCGAGAACGGGGTGCGCGCGATACCCATTGAGTTGTGGTGGGTCGTGTCTTGCCAACCAGTTGAGTTGTTGTTCTGCGGCAAATTGTTGGAAAATGGGGGGTGAAATAAGAAACACTAATTGAATAGCATATTTTAGGTCCACCCTGTCGTGAGTGTTTTGTTTTGCGGTGATTTTTCGATGTTCAGTTTTTTTTTACTCTGGGGAAACTAGTTTTATGGGCGGCGATTATTAATATGAGCTCATCCTGCAGAGTGGTTGTTCTATGTTGGTACAAATTGCCACCTGTCAGGACCGGTGAGCTTCCCCTTTTTTTAAGCTCGAGGTTGTCGATATAGACATTAAACACGCGAATACATTGTTGTACTAATAAATATATTTGTTTTTCTTCTCTTTTTTCAGGTAAGTGATGATGGCACTTATTTTGATTTGATGAAGCGTGAATCGTGAGTAGTACAAGCAACTGGATTGTTACCTTGACCAACATATCAAGTGAATGTCGTTGTTCACCTCCTAACAGTTTATAAAAATCGGCAACATCATAAAATTTGATTTAGAAATTTTGTTCCTTTTCTGTGCATCGAAGTTCACTTAGTCATCACCGTAGTTCACTTACTGAACATCATTGTTCACTGCCCTCAAATCGTTGTTCACTTACTGACCATCGTTATTCACTTACTGAACATCGTTGTTCACTTACTGACCATCGTTGTTCACTTACTGAACATTGTTGTAAATCGTCGATCACTTGCTGAATATCATTGTTCACTTCTTCAAAATGAAATTTCCTTTTTTTCTTAAATTTGTCATGGGTGAAAAAATCCTCAAAAGTGTTTCAAAACAGAAATCTAAACTTCTCACACCGATTGTCTTTAAGTGGCATCTAGCCACTTTCCCGGAGAACCGCCACTACTTCTAATACTATTTCTACTCCACTCACGAAAAGGACCCTCCGCGATTCTCGTCAATGAACGACGATCATCGTCGTCTGCGCTCACCGAGGAGAATGGCTTTTATCTCCACCATTTGATCTAATTTGCATAATAAACTACGTTTATAGCATCGAGTTTAAAACTTGCCTTCGAATCGTACCCGCTACTCTACTTTCCACTTGTCTGCTAGTGCTTGGAAAAGCCGGCGCACTGAGGCACTTCCGGAGATTTTCCCCCAGAAGACAGTGCAGCAGAGAAAGGAGGAAAATCCATTCACGTTCGCTTATTTGTTCGAGCGCGCCGTATTTTTTCCACCGACATACACAGGGAGTTGTCGGTTTCTGCTGGTGAGGATGTTTAAAGGCACCGAGCAGAAATGCAATAAACGGCCAACACTCTGGAACACTAAGGCTAAACGTGGAGGAAACGGCACACGAGCACGTACAGTGCACAGTAATCGAATGATGACGCCTCCCAAAAGAGGGGTGAAGGTTAAAGTTTTGGGTAGTTAGCCTGAAAAAATCTACACGAAAAACTAATTTTGCTTGCCGAACATCACAATTCACTATTTCATCGTCAAAGTGCATTTCATCAACATCGTTGTTCACTTAATGAACGTTTGTGTACACTAGCTGAACATCTTTGTTCACTGGGGGGATTGGTGTGCGTTGCAGTTGAAGAGTCGCGCGTGTTCGGTTGCTGGTCAAAATTCGCGATTTTTGCTCGAATTTCGAGGGTTTGGTTTGCAATGGTGGTGTCAGTCGATCGGTGCATATAGGTTCTTCGTGGAAGTGGTGGAGTTCGTTGGTTTTCCCGGTTAATTTGTGCTTTTCGCGATGTTTTCCCTGCGGTCGGTGGTGCATTTTTTCTCGCAAGCGTCGACGGAAGAGGGATCTGTTTAATAGTAAAACCTGGGAACGAGGTAGCTGTCAAACTAGGCCAAAATGTTAAAGTCACTCACAAAATGAACTTTGAGTGATTTGAGTTCATTTCTGACGTCACAATTTTCTCCTCTATTGTTCAACTTGCATACAAGTTTTGCGTGTGTGGTTGTGTTAGTCAGACGATGACCGTTTGGGTTTGACAGATTGGGTGTGAGTGTATTAGTAGTGTGTAACATAAAATTCGTTCGTTTTTTTGTGCTGATGATCGTGGGGCAACCGAGATTATGCTGAAAAAGGTTAAAAACGCCCCTAAAATCCTTGAAGCAGGTAAACCACCCACGCGCCATTATCTGGGGGCCTTATTCAGATTAAACAGAGATTAGCGGGCAGGGTATGTGAGTGTGGAACGGGGAGGGACAAGGAAGAGGAAAATTTGCAACAGCGCTCATCACCACGATCGAGACCTAGAACGAAAGTCTTGTTTAAGCAGCGGGCTTCTGAAGAGTAGAGAGCAGATCCACTGCTTGCTTTCCCCGCTACCATCTGAGCAGGAAAGGATTGATGCTGGAGAAGTTTGTCAATGATATTTCAAATTGAGGTAAGGGTTGAGAAGAGAGGGATAGTGAGTGCCTCTTACGGCGCGCGCCGTTCTGGTCGTATTGGTGTGCAGTGATTGGGGTGGCCGAAGTGGACTGCAGTTAGCAACTGCAACTGCGTTGCTAGCAGCACGAGAAGGATGCGGCTGATCAGCGAGAGGGTGGGAGGTGCTGGACGGCGATTCTGTGCCACCCCGTCGCTCGGTGGGGTGGAGCGGCAGCGATCGAGAGACAACTACATGCTAGGCCGTGACCCGGGTGAGAGCGTTCTGTTTTATGTTGTGTTTGTGTTTGTGGCAGGAAGAGGGATGTTAGCCGTTTTGTATGTATGTATCTTATATTTTACATATTTTTCCCCACTTTCCCTTTTCTTTTTCTTCTTTCCTTCTTTCAAGTCGCGTAAAAAATAATATACCGGTCGTTAAACGAGAATGTCTAACTCGAGTTCATGCGTCGTTTTTACGGATTCGTTCTCCTCTTACTCTGATCTTATTTTTCCGATAATTATAAATATAACGTAAAAGATATAACTACCTATAACGACTTCTGCTTAAAAATGCACCATTCGTGATAGTGTCACTTAATTAATAACTGCTCGAAACGAAAACTTTCAGTTGCTATTTTTCGCAATTCTGTCGGTCTCGTAGATTACTATTTTCGGATCATTTCGTCATAAAATCCTGCAACACGATGAAATCATTGCAAACCTCACTATAAAGTTTTGATATAAATCATTTGGAAACCACAGAAAATACAATTTAATATATTTCTTAAATAGTAAAAGGAGGAGCCCTTCTCACAGCGTCTTTGCTCGGAAGGCACGCCGACGGGGGATTGAATGATAATTTGGCGCCGCGTTCGAATTAAAACTATTTCTAAATCAATGATTGTGTATCTTTCCGCAGCCGGCTGCCTAAGATTTTTAAAATTTCAACAGATAAACAAATTGCTTATGGTCGCATCACCTACCACAGTGAATCCTGACCTCATACCCATCTTACTAACCCCTCAAAACTCATGTGATACTTTGTCGGAGACGCAGTCGATTTGGCGGTCCCATCACTCAAGTATCGGACTAACATTCCCATCCACTTCCCCGTGTCTTACCACTGGTCGTGGCCGGCGTCGGTATTGATCAGCAAGATAGGGACCTTTGAAAATTGCGAAGGGGTGATGATTGGTTCCTACTTTTCATCTGTGGTCCACGGAGCAATTTTTGGGGGTCCTGGTCAATAACGAAGTAGCAGCTACGGGTAGACACCAATGCTATGCTATGCTACTAGCTGAACATCTTTGTTCACTAGCTTAACATCATTGTTCACTGAACGTCATTATTAACATACTGAACATCATTGTTTATTTGCTGAACATCATTGTTCACTTGCTGAACATCTTTGTTCAATAGCTGAACGTCATTGTTAACTTGCTGAACATCATTGTTCACTTGTTGAACATCTTTGTTCAATTGCTGAACGTCTTTGTTAACTTGCTGAACATCATTGTTCACTTGCTGATCATCTTTGTTCAATAGCTGAACGTCATTGTTCACTTGTTCAATTGCTGAACGTCATTGTTAACTTGCTGAACATCATTGTTTATTTGCTGAAAATCATTGTTAACTTGCTGAACATCATTGTTTATTTGCTGAACATCATTGTTAACTTGCTGAACATCTTTGCATACTTGCTGAAAATAATTGTTCATTTGCTGAACATCATTGTTCACTTGCTGAACATCTTTGTTCACTGAACGTCATTATCAACATGCTAAACATCATTGTTTATTTGCTGTACATCATTGTTCACTTGCTAAACCTTTTTGTTCATTTGCTGAACATCATTGTTCACTTGCTGAACATCATTGTTTATTTGCTGAACATCATTGTTCACTTGCTGATCATTTTTATTAACATTCTCATAATCGTGGTTCACTACACAGATAAAAAAGTTGTAATCCAGCTGCGTGTAAAAGGCCTGGGTGTAAAATAAATATTGCATTATTTTATGCAGTTTTATGTGATTTTACACCCTGAAATATGTAGCCCATCAGTATGGGAAACCTACTTGACTGAAATGTCAATCTCATATTTGCGTTTATTCTTACAGCTTTTAATCGGTCTGATGGCCGAGTGGGCTAAGGCGTCAGTCCTTACTGTTGGTGCTGGATTTGAATCCCGTCGGTTGCAACTTTTTTTTTTGTGTTTGCAAAAATTACACATGAGCAATTCTCTACCAAAACCGGAAATGGATTTTATTTGTATTTTTTGATTTGGCTCAAACTTTGTGGGGGCCTTCCCTATGACCAAAGAAGCCATTTTGCATCATTAGTTTGTCCATATAAATTTCCATACAAATTTGGCAGCTGTTCATACAAAAATGGTACGTAAATATTCGAAAATCTGTAACTTTTGAAGGAATTTTTTGATCAATTTGGTGTCTTCGGCAAAGTTGTAGGTATTGTTAAGGACTATTTAGAAAAAAATAGGTACACGGAAAAAAAAATTTCCCGATTTTTTTATTAACTTTTTTTTCACAAAAACTCAAATTCCCAAAATACGTATTTTTTGATTTTCGAGATTTTTTTATATGTTTTAGGGGACAAAAATCCGCAACTTTTGAGCTATAGAGAAACATGGTCAAAAAATCTGCCGCCGAGTTATGATTTTTTGAAAAACTGGTGATTTTTGGAAAAAATTGAAATTTCATACATAAAATTTTTTTGACCTCATTTTTTTATGCAAAATTGAATTTGCAATCGAAAATTACTTTACAGATTTTTTGATAAAGGGCCCCGTTTTCAAGATATAGCCACCGAAAGTTTGATTTCAGCGAAATATTTGCAGTTTTTCGATTTTTAAAAATAGTGACCATGAGTGACCATTTCTAAAAATATTTTTTTTGAAAAGTTCAGAAAATTTGCTATAAAATTGTCTAAGAGACATCGAAGATTGGACCTCTGGTTGTTGAGATACAGCGGCTTAAAGAAAAAGAAACACGAAAATTGAAGTTTTCTACGTCTCACCCAAACAGCCCACGATTTTCTAATGACGATATCTCAGCAATTAATGGTTCAATTTTCAATGTTAATACATGAAACATTCGTGAAATTTTCCGATCTTTTCGAAAAAAATATTTTGAAAATTTTTAAATCAAGACTAACATTTCAAATGGGCATAATATTCAATGTTTGGCCCTTTTAAAATGTTAGTCTTGATTTAATTTTTTTCAAAATATTTTTTTCGAAAAGATCGGAAATTTTCACGAATGTTTCATGTATTAACACTGAAAATTGAACCATTAGTTGCTGAGATATCGTCATTAGAAAATCGTGGGCTGTTTGGGTGAGACTTAGAAAACTTCAATTTTCGTGTTTCTTTTTCTTTAAGCCGCTGTATCTCAACAACCAGAGGTCCAATCTTCGATGTCTTTTAGACAATTTTATTGCAAATTTTCTGAACTTTTCAAAAAAAATATTTTTAGAAATGGTCACTCATGGTCACTATTTTTAAAAATCGAAAAACTGCAAATATTTCGCTGAAATGAAACTTTCGGTGGCTATATCTTGAAAACGGGGCCCTTTATCAAAAAATCTGTAAAGTAACTTTCGATTGCAAATTCAATTTTGCATAAAAAAATGAGGTCAAAAAAATTTTATGTATGAAATTTCGATTTTTTCCAAAAATCACCAGTTTTTCAAAAAATCATAACTCGGCGGCAGATTTTTTGACCATGTTTCTCTATAGCTCAAAAGTTGCGGATTTTTGTCCCCTAAAACATATCAAAAAATCTCGAAAATCAAAAAATACGTATTTTGGGAATTTGAGTTTTTGTAAAAAAAAAGTTAATAAAAAAATCGGGAAATTTTTTTTTTCCGTGTACCTATTTTTTTCTAAATAGTCCTTAACAATACCTACAACTTTGCCGAAGACACCAAATTGATCAAAAAATTTCTTCAAAAGTTACAGATTTTCGAATATTTACGTACCATTTTTGTATGAACAGCTGCCAAATTTGTATGGAAATTTATATGGACAAACTAATGATGCAAAATGGCTTCTTTGGTCATAGGGAAGGCCCCCACAAAGTTTGAGCCAAATCAAAAAATACAAAAAATAAAAATGGTCGAAATCGGCCGGTTTTGTAGAGAATTGCTCACATGCAGTGTGTAATATTAAGTGTTAATTTTGACGAAGGTGATGTGCTGTGTAACTTAACTTCGCTTTATCCTTGGATCATTGTTTACTTCCTTGAAATCATTGTTCACTTATTAAGAATTGTTGTTCATTTACTCAACACTATCGCTTACCTGATGAGCAAACATAACTTTACGTTATCTAATATTTGTATTTTATTTACTTTTTATTATATTTTTTCACATTCATCCATTAATTATTTGCTGATAAGACTCGAAAAAGAAATCTTTTCAAAACTCACGATTTCCAAAAGATTCCTTCCGATGTTACTTTTTGGGGGAAACACCCACCGGAAAACAAGCTTTTTCCAGTGCTGTGTCGAGCAGACTCAGCTGGGAATTTGTTGGGACGCTTCCTTGTTTGGAAAGCGAAGGGAAAATCCTCGCTGGAAAGAGTTTTTTATTTTATTCTTCCGAGCAGCAATAACACTGATGGGGGTGGTTAGTTTGGGTTCTATTTTTCCCTAGCGATGGGAAAGTTTAGACGAAGCGAGCTGGTTTAAGATAGATGATTGTCTCGTATCTGCCGAATGCTTGGCGGGATTTGAAAAGTTTTATGTTTTGACCCCATTCGTTTGGGGGGTAATAGCAATCACTCTTGAAATTTTATTATTTCTAACTCAAGTAGTTAGAGAATTATGAGTTGGCCATAAATGAATTCGCAAACGATTCTCATCTTTTCACTCTTAGCTCATTTCCAAACTAGATCGTATTTTACCCTCTACTGTCCATGCATTTAAAACAATCTATTGAAAATCAGCTATTCTCTCCTAAATCCGAATAATTGTTAACAATTTTGGCAACTCTAAATACTTATTTTCTTTTCAGATGGTCTTTCATTATATTTGCTTATGAAATCTAGGATCCAGTAACAAAAAGGTGTTTACTTCCCAAATATGCAAAAAAATTATAAATAGGGTTGCCATATCTTTTTCGTTAAGGCTCAGTGAAAAGGTCTTTGAATGCCTAACTTATGATAGACCAAATAAAGTTTCCGAACTTTTTTTATAGCAATTGCAAAGATCATAAAAATATGTAAATTTTACAAATTTGCACAATTTGGACAAAGAGTTATCCCATTTTTGACATATATGGCTCATTGGAATGGTTTTTTTAGTCCAACTTATGAAAGTTCAGATATAGGATTCAGTCCATATATTGATTACCGTTGTCTGATATCTGGACCAAAACATTTAACCAAATTTTAACAATTGTGTCATTTTTAGAAATAGGCTTACGAGATCTTTGACTTGTATGATCATTGGAAAGTTCCTTTGATAGCTTTTTCACTACTTAGACAGTAATTGTTCCTGACTCTACTTCCATAATAATTTATGAGATCCAGCTACATAGAAGCATTACTTTCACATTTTTTTTTTATATTTTTAGTGTTTTTAGCTTATTGAAAAGATCTTTGGATAGATCAATCTATTACACAACTCGACATTTTTCGACAAATTTGAAGTTAATGTCAGTAGACGCTTCAGTTTCGTCAAGGTATGATAGATTTGGGCTTCCTGAACACACTCCAATCGACAGAATTGTAAATTGTTAATCTATTCAAATCGACCTCTTTGCATTTTCTTATTTGAAAGTAACATTTTGTATTATTAGTTTTCCATACAAATCTCCATTAGGGTGCTCAGAATATGGGCCTTTTTCTCAAAACCTCGCTCCACAAGCTGAATATTGTTCCCTGGACTATTTTAGGAATCTGGGCCAAATATGAGCAAAATCGGTCAACATTTACCCATTGATACTCGGAGGTGAAGTTTGTATGGGAAAAATTGAAAAAATGTATGGAAAACCCAATTTTCTTACGGTTTTGTCTTCAGGGTGTGCTACTTCCATCCAATTCCTCTCAAAAGTGAGATTTTTATAAAAAAAATTAATGCTCAAAAACTTTGTTGAACATACCAAAGCTGTAAAAATGGATCCTGAAAAGTTATTAGCGAATTAAAAAAGTCATTTTTGTATGAAAAACATTTTTTTCACCAACTTTAGGCTCGGGTATCAATGGGTTAATCTCAACCAGTTTCGCTCAAAATTTACAAAGATGCTTAAAATAACCCAATAAACCCTTTTCCGCTTGTGGAGCAGGGGGTCATTTTTTCTGGGCACCCTAATCTCCATACATTGCTATTTGAGGGCTTTTCATACAAAATGGGCATGTGAATGTTCGAAAATTTGTTTCATGAGAAGTGATTTTCTGATCGATTTGATGTCTTCGACAAAATTTTGGATTATGACGAGAACCTTTCTGAAAAAAATAGGAGCACGTTGAAATCAATTCCCGGTTTTTCATTTGACATTTTACCACTAAAAGTTGAATTCTCAAAATATGTATATTTAGTGAAATAAAAAAAAAAGTATCTTCTGCACTACAGGTTTGGATTGGTGCAAAATCTGGTACCGGAGATAAGATTTTTTTGAAAAAAAAAACTGATTTTTGGAAAAAAAAAATGAACATATTGCAATGTTTTTCAAAATTATTTTAAATTAAAAAAATCAAGTTTGCAAACGAAAATGGTTTTACATTTTTTTTTAAAGTGCACCGATTCCATGTTTGAGGAATTTTCGGGTATTCTTTCGATTTTTTTCAGGTTTTCGCAATTTAAAAATAATTTATGAAAGGAAAGCATCCCTCAAAAAAAATCAGAAAGGTTCCTATAATTTTCTTGTTTTGACATTGTTGATCGGACTGCTGGTTGCTGAGATATAACCTCTTAAAGTTTAAATTTTGGGAAAAAATAGTTTTTTTTTCAGCGTCATTTATTAAACCTTCGTTTTTCATCTCTTGATATCTGCTGAATTATTGGTTCGATTTTCAATTTTAAATAATGAATTTATTGCAAAATTTTCTGCGCTTTTTAATGAAAATAAAATCTACTTTTTAAGAATCAAAGTAACCTTTTAAAAGGACTAAACAAGTGTTTTTTTGACATTCTCAAATATTGAGCTAGATATAAAAAATTGGAAAATATTTTTATTTAAAAAATTACAAAACTTAATTAAAAAGTTTACAACTATCCTTCGGCGAGGAAGGCAAAATGATATTGATTCTTTAGGAATAATAAATATGGGGAAAATGGTTATCTCGAAAAACAATATTTTTAAAGTTATTTTAGTTTGAATTAATCATCGACATTTTGAAAAATAATAACTTGTACCATTTTGTTGTGAACAATCAATTTTTTTTCCAGAAATAATTTGGCAAATACTATAGATTGATTTAAAACAAAATTCCACTTTTACACAGTGTTGAGGTCGTTGAGGGTTAATATATTCATCACACATTACGATCAACGACGCTGTTTGCTGTAACACTTCGTTAGACATTATTTGAATGCGTTGTAGCAACTGAAACGAGGAAAACAAAAGCTCTATCACTCCCCAGGCCACCATCTCATTTCAGCGAGCGAAAGCGAAAAAGACAGATGACAGTTGGCTTAGCTTTGTCTGGGAAGCTTTCGAGATTGGGGTCGAGTAGGCCATAAGGATTGAAAGAAATCCCTGAAAAAAAACTATAGAATTCAAATTGTTTTCAAAGGATTTGAACAATAATTGAAAGAAATGCTCATTAGCCTGTCCCATTTTGAGGTCATGTCGAGGAATTTCAGGTGCTCACTTCTTAAATGATAGATTATGATGTTAGGAACAATGTTTTCTTAGACAAGAAAAAATAATAAAATACTTTCTCGCACCCCCTAGTCGATTTACTGAAAAAAGTCACTTTTTTGAACAAATTTTCTAAAATCGCTTGGAATCAATACAAAAACTGTTTCGATCAGGTGTGTATTATCTTCAAACGATAGGTTTTTGTCCATAGATTAAGATGCACTATCAATATTGAACCAAAATTTATGTTTTTGAACTCTCCCAGGCGGATTTGTGTCGAAAAAATCACATTTTTTCGAAACTTTTTTCAGAAATGTTCATTTAATTTAGGGTAGCCTATTTTTCCCAGTGAAACCAATACATGTAGCTTATAGGAAATTTCATGGCGAACATTTTTCCCTCTGAGAAAATCCAATTTCGACACTCCAGAGCCGAGATATTTAAGTTTTAGTGAGGAAAAAAGTGCCAATTTTCAAAATTTCTCAGAATTCAGAAGCAAGGCCTACTAATACACGATGTAGCAAGCATATGTCTCAAAGGTCAGGGTATGCTTTTTTATAGTAATTTTGGCCGCTGAATCCCAATCTGAAATCAAATTTCGTGTAAACAGTGATGTTTTGGAGCTACACCCTTTTGGAATGTTATTTGCGTGTTTAAGAGGCAGTTTTTGTAAATATTGCTCGGTTTGTTCTAGAGGTCGTATCGAGGTGCTCCGATTTGGATGAAACTTTCAGCGTTTGTTTGTCTATACATGAGATGAACTCATGCCAAATATGAGCCCTCTACGACAAAGGGGAGTGGGGTAAAACGGGCATTGAAGTTTGAATTGTCCGAGGATTTGGAATATGACAAAAGTGAGACTAAAAAGTGCCGCTATGGATGCCTACAGGACAATAACTAACGTTGCAAAATGTTTGTTATAGAAAAATCGAAAAACTATGAGAAAAACTGCGACTGGCCAAAAAGTTATTACCGTAGGCTTATAGTCCATGAAATTCCCTAACTTTTGAACTAAAAGAGTAAAGGCTGGCTGGCTGTTGCAAAAAGATATTGAGGTTTTAAAAAAACCCATTTTTAACAGTAATTTGCGAATGCTATGAGAAAATATTAAACCAATCCTGGATGTCTATGGCTCATTTTGAAGTGCTTTAAAAGACCTTTCGAATGCATCTAAGAGAGTTGGAATTGATGAAGTTTTACTAAAATGCGAGCAATTTTAAGATTTTTTATGTTTTTTGGACCTCAAACTTCAATGCCCGTTTTACCCCACTTCCCTTTGTCGTAGAGGGCTCATATTTGGCATGAGTTCATCTCATGTATAGACAAACAAACGCTGAAAGTTTCATCCAAATCGGAGCACCTCGATACGACCTCTAGAACAAACCGAGCAATATTTACAAAAACTGCCTCTTAAACACGCAAATAACATTCCAAAAGGGTGTAGCTCCAAAACATCACTGTTTACACGAAATTTGATTTCAGATTCGGATTCAGTGGCCAAAATTACTATAAAAAAGCATACCCTGACCTTTGAGACATATGCTTGCTACATCGTGTATTAGTAGGCCTTGCTTCTGAATTCTGAGAAATTTTGAAAATTGGCACTTTTTTCCTCACTAAAACTTAAATATCTCGGCTCTGGAGTGTCGAAATTGGATTTTCTCAGAGGGAAAAATGTTCGCCATGAAATTTCCTATAAGCTACATGTATTGGTTTCACTGGGAAAAATAGGCTACCCTAAATTAAATGAACATTTCTGAAAAAAGTTTCGAAAAAATGTGATTTTTTCGACACAAATCCGCCTGGGAGAGTTCAAAAACTTAAATTTTGGTTCAATATTGATAGTGCATCTTAATCTATGGACAAAAACCTATCGTTTGAAGATGATACACACCTGATCGAAACAGTTTTTGTATTGATTCCAAGCGATTTTAGAAAATTTGTTCAAAAAAGTGACTTTTTTCAGTAAATCGACTAGGGGGTGCGAGAAAGTATTTTATTATTTTTTCTTGTCTAAGAAAACATTGTTCCTAACATCATAATCTATCATTTAAGAAGTGAGCACCTGAAATTCCTCGACATGACCTCAAAATGGGACAGGCTAATGCCCATCTTACCCCAATTACCCCCCAGCCAACTCTCAGAAATGCTCACATTTGCCATCCAGAGCAGACAAATCACACTCACACGCAAACAATGCGCACGACACTTTTCCTTCCTGTGTGTGTGAGTGTGTCTCTTTCCGGCTGGTTGCACGCCGGAAAGTAAACGCCCTTGACACCTTCTTGAATAACGCGTGGTGGCGCGAATAAGCAAGAAGGTGGCTGCCACGTGTCACGAGAAGAAAGGGGGGTGTTGGAGCGTTATGCGATATGGTGCGACACGCTTTGAACTTTATCTTAACCCTTTGATGCCATTTTTTGAATATTTCGCAATGAAAAATTATTTGTAAAAAGTCAAACAACAAATTTTAAAATTCTCAGATGATGCATTTTTGGAGCTAAAATTGATGGAATTTTTAAGATTGTTTAGGTAATTTCCTTGGATTGCAGAAGGTTAACATCAAGGTTAACATAGTGAATCAAGAAAAAAATGCTTCCAAAGAAAGAGTCTTAAATTTCCCAGCACGTGATGTGAGCCGAATTAAATGATTGTGAAAAATTCATGGTCCACTTTCGACCGAGATATGCGTCCGGGCGTCCTGTTACAGGTATTTCAATTTGGCCCGGAGCAAACTGAAAGCTTGCCCATTTTCCCCCCATCCAGAATGGGTTTTGGCTGCGTGACTGGAATGTCAATTGGAGCAGAGTTTTTCCCGGGGAATTTTTTATCATCATTTCACCCCTAAGTAGTGTTCTGATCACACCGCACCGAAAGTGAAAGTGAATCCTCTTTCCGCCTAGCAAAATGGATGTTTGCTTGAAAATGGATTAGTTTTTGGTCTTGAAGGAAAGGGACAAGTGTGTGTGGGAGGGGGGTAAACCACGTGTGATCTCTCTTTCCGGAAAGGTGCTGGGCGAGAGCTTTCGGTGCGGCTATTTTTGGCAGTGAAAGTTTATTTATTTTTCCTAGGCCCGGAACCGAAGTTAATTAGTGAGGCTATAGTGTTATGGTCGGCGAAAGAGGCCCGGGTCCACTATCCGTCCTTCTGGGAACTGGTCAGGAACTGAGAGCAAGTTTCGAAATAGATACCGAATCTAGATGTGGTGATTATATGAATGCTAATGTGTTTGTTTGAACAAAATGGGGGAATTTGAATGATTGCGGTTTTGTGTGGCTTGAAATATATTTTATGTTAAGCAAATTTTATCATCTTCTACGAAAAATGGAAACGGAATCCTTCCAGGAAATCAAAATATATACAAGAAACAATAAAATAAACATAATAATCCGAAACCCATCTACTATTTCAACATTAACAGAACCCATAACGATATTATTGAATAATGTGGGTAATTCCCGCCAACTCACACAGTGGTTTGATCGATCACACACCCTGACCCCTCCTCGATTGGCGTGAAACTTCGCCCTAAAGGGTATTTTTCGACCTGATCGCGAATCCTAACTCTATTTTTCGATATTTCGTGACGGAGGGACGATACGTCCCCTTCAATTTTTGAACATTCGAAAAATACGTGTATTTTTCAATAATTTGCAGCCTAAAATGATGATAGTTTGGAAAGGATCATTTTTTCATTTAGAACCTTTTTTTTTTTCATTTTAAATTTTCATGGTTTTGGTAACATTGCAGGGTATTTTGTTTTGAGTGTAACAATATTCTACCAAATTGTAGAACAGAAAATTAGAAAAATATTGATATGTAAACATAAAGGGGTTTATTGTAACCATTACGAGTTACTGTGAAAAAAAATGGGAAAAAATCAAGGTTTTATTACATCTGAGAAGGGGTCATGTTATGTCAAAAAAATGTGTAATGTTTCATCTGAAAATGTGTAATTTTACCACTTTCCTGATGTAATGTTACTTTTTTATCCTAAATGCAGATAAAATTTCATAATAAAAGAGGTAATATTCAGACTATTCAAGGACATTTTGGAGGGTAAATTTTTTCATAAGATTTCCAAATAGGTCAAAGTGTTACCAAACACCGCTGAATATAAATTATCTTTATTTATTTAGATTAATCGTTTTAAACAATTTTGTATGTATATTTTAAATTTCAAATCTCAAAAACTCTTCAAAAATTAGAAATGCAAAAATCAAACAAATACTTATAAATGGCAGCACCTCTTCTTAAAAAAATAAAAAAAATAAAAAAATAACTTGAAATCAAATTTTAAGAATAATTTTATGATTTTTGATGCAAAATTTATCACAAATTGCTATAAACATTAGTGCAATTTGCTACTGTCGAAATTTACCCAGATGTTTTACGTCTTTTCCGATCTGTGGTCCTAAAATACCAAATACATAAAATGCCTTAAAGTGTCAAAGTTGACCAGAAATATAAAAAAGTAATTCAGTTAATGCTTAATAGTCATCAATCGTCCCCTAATTTTTATTGGAAAACTTTTAAGAATGGGGTTTTAACATTGAAATATTATGTGCATTTGCCTTCTCATTATCATTGTAATTACCATTGCTATGAGCTCTTTTTTAGCTATTTTTTAGTTTGTCACATTTTTTCTGATTCTATAATTTCTTTCAAAAATCTCAACATTTAAAAATAATCTTAACATTTCAAACAAAAAAGGGATAGTTTTATAATGTTGATAATTTTATGGTTGAATCTAATTTACCAAAATACATAAAACATAAAAATGTGAAATACTAAAGAAACCGATGAAAATAACTGGCAATTTTTTATTTATTTTTTTGTAAAAATAAACTTTTTTACAATTTTTTTAAGGTAAAATAACACAAAAAAGAACGAACAAATTTTCAGCTTTCCAAAATAAACCTTAAATTTTCACCTTCAATTGAATAGATTTCTCAAACATACAAACAAACATATGAAAAACTCGTTCATGGAATTGAAAATTGTGTTTTTTTTAGATTAGGCCGTTGCAGATATTTTTCAAAATCGATTTGAAAAATCAGGGAGCAACAAAAAATTTCAAAAAACTTCAAAACTTTAAAGGAAATAGAAAGCAAATAATTTGAAATGCATTGTCCTGCGTTCAAAATCATAATAAGCATGTTTGGGAACGATCCAAAATATTTAATTTTTTGTGGAATTCCAATGTATAGCACCGTTAAAAGTTTTTTTTAGGGAAAAAAAATCTCTGCGTTGGTTGGTATATTTTAAAAACTAATGATTGAAAAACAATTGGGCAGGTGTATAATGCATTTTAAAACCATAGCTTGTAATTTCAATTTTTATATTTTTTATTATACATATTTATTGTTTTTGTTTTGAGACCACACACGAAAAAGTTATGAAACAAAATATATTTATATAAATTCATTGTTATTTTGCATATTTTTGATAGTAGTACAGCTGCAGAATTTTGTGATACTTTTCGCCTAATTTTTTTTTAAATCAGGCTTGAAATTTTGTATTTTTTTTTTGTTGTCATTTCATCTTCCTCTTATGTACCAGTTTTAATTATTTGTCATACTAACAGCATTTTCTGCAAAAATGCAAAAAGTTTGACCAAAATTTACATTTCAAGTGTCAAAAGTTGTTCTCGAAATTGAAAATGTCTAACTCATCTCGAGAAAAGGCACGTTCTCCTCGCGTCAAACAGGATTAAAATTGTGCAGCAACTTTGCAACAGCACACATTCTAAAACTCTTAATTTTGCGAGGAAAAAAAAATCCCCACTCGCACACTGGCGCAGCTCAGCTCCTCAGCACACAACGAGAGTTTATTGTTTGCCCTCCCATACATACAAACGAACGCCCTGCCATTGCTTTTCGCCTGAGAAAATTTATATATATTCGCAAGCACTTGACTAACGCTAAATTATTCCCAAACAATACGGGTTCTAGATTAAATTCCAACCTGCTATTCGCACACCGGAAACGCTTTCCGCATACACTCACACACACACACGCGCGCTCACTCTCTTTTGGTTGGACAACAACAAAAAAATAAAACATGGAAAAAATCCTGGCACCACACTCACTCACAGCTGAGCTCATTCTGGAAAATTTATACAATTGCAACAACACGTTTGAATCCACCTAAAAGGGTGAAATCTGGCTGTGAAAACGCCTTGAAGTAGGCTTTTCCTGGCGCAACCATTTAGTTGCACGACAAGCTTATCAGTTTGCGCACTAAACGCGCGTGGTTGTCACTCAACTTGTACAAATTCCAAGCTGTTTTCAAATAAGAAAGACTAACAAGCTTCGAACAACAACAAAAAAAAACTAGCCAAAGCATTCCAAGTTCCGTGTTTGAACTTTCCAAGCCTTTTGTGCTGGCAACCCTGGCCGGGGGATGAGTTGCAACTCTTTCAACGTTGCTGCACACATCTCTCCCACGGCCAAAAAGTGCAGCAGCAGATGCAACATTCTTTCTGCTGCAGTGTGCACCGCAAATTTTGTGTGCTAGTTGTACCTTGCCCCCGTCCCCCCTTAAGTGCTTTGAAAAGTGAGCATCTGCCGTGTGGTTGCTTCTCGCTACAGGGAGAAAAATATGTTTTTCTAGAAAAGATGAGATGTTTCATGATTTTTCCTGCGCTGCGCCGTGAAGCCCAAAAGCTTCCCCCGTCTTTGAAGCGTGCTGGTACTAAATTAATTCCACAGAAGAAAAGCTGCTTTTCCCGGGGTTTTCCTTGGAACTTATTCCCCCCCGCGCGAAACAGTGGAAACATCGCATCGCATCCCACCGCCAAAGGTATGTGAAGGAATCTTTTATCCATCTGTCTGTGTGCAACAAGAGCCGATTGGCTTTATAAGGGAGAGGGAGCAGAAAAAAAATGTACAAAAAGCATATTTTCTATGCTTTTGCGGGGGAGGAAAATCTTATTTAATAAATGTTTTTAAAATGAAAGATTTTCGCCGGCTCTTTGCACGGCTTTCACAAAGTATTCATTTGAATACTTTTACCCGAAAGAATGTTTCTTCCCATTTCAGTCCGACAAACATCTCGGATCAAACTTTTTTTTTCCCCGGGAAGCAACATGGCCCGCATACACAATTCTTATTTGGTGGAATTCATCCGATTTTTCCTTTCTTTCTACTCGAAAGCATTTCCATGATGGAAAAGCCAAACTTGTGCAGGCACAATGTTCAATGCAACACAGTACTGTTTGCGATAGAAAATGCAGCTCGAAACAAATTCGTCGGGGAAATCTGGCCGCTTTTTTTGGCAAACAAGTTTGCTTTCAAAGTTGTCGGGCTTGACTTTCGCTTTTCCGCGCCATTATTGCGACGGAAAGAATGACTGCAATCGCGTTTGTTCTGGCAAGTTTTGGTTTGAGTTATTTTAACCATTAGTGGACTCCCTAGTAGAGTCGACGAGCATTTTTCACAATTATTCAATATTTTAAGCACTTTTTCATAACCTTTTGTACAACACAATGAAATCTGAAGTCTTTTGAACAATTCTGACTATTTGTTTCACCAGTTATTCGCTTTTGTGCAGAAAAATAGCCATTTGAAAAAAGTGTTTTTTTGCCAGTTATGGACCCCCTTTTCCTATAGTGGACACGGGTCCATAATCCGATTGTGGACCCGGGTCCACTATAGGAAAACTGTTGTTTTTATATCAAATTTAACCGAAATTTGATGTTCTGATGCATGGTGTGGGTCTAAAAATAGATATAAAGATTAAAAGTGGGCACTTGCTAAATATTCTCTGTAAACAAATAAATTTTGTAAACAGATATGGCTCTAAACAACATAAAAACTTAACAGACTTTTAAATTCATATATTTCCAAAAAATATCAAATAAAACGTGTCAAAACCACTGTGAACATAAAAACGATAAATAAAAAGTAATGTTGATGCAAATTTTTCATATTAATTACTTTAAAAGTTGACCAAAACAAAACAATGGATTTGTTTACAGTTGCTAATAAAACCACGCATGCATATTTTCAAAAAAAAAGTAACATTGAACTTACATAATTAGTTAAGTTTATTCAGTCATAAAATGGAAATGCTGTTTTGTTGTGAAAATGCTAGTGGCCATTGCTGATATCAGATGTCGAACTCGAAACACTTATTTTGGATGAAAGGACACGTCAATGTCAGTAAACATTGTTTCAAATGGTGCTGAACATGCCAAATAAAAGATTTGTAGAAAAAAAACACGATTTTAATTGTGATTTAATTGATTTTTTCATCAAAAAACCTTCAGAGCGTCCACTAATGGATAACGTAACCTAGAATGATTTTAAATGTGAAAAATCAACCAACTTACTTTTGAAATTCAGTATATATCGAAACAAATTTAAAATTACAAGCAAACCCCATTTATTTATACATCATTTCTTTGTAATTGTCTGCTCTACAACTTTTAAGTACATTATTACATTAAAGAAAAAGAAATTTGAAAAAAAATGTTCTAAATGAATAAAAATACCTCCCTGGATTTTTTACAGATTCCAAAAGTAAATTGAATTTTGCTTAAAAATGACCTGTCCCAAAAAAGTACAGTTGAGTAACGAAAAACTGTGAAGGATTTAAAACTTGTTTTTGCATTTTGTTATGAAACTCGTTATCAGAGACCAAAATTACCCCTTATAACAAAGTTTTAAGCAAATCAAAGAGAGGTCGCGGGAAACTGCTGTTGAGTCGGTGAAGAATAACCCATTTACATTGTTAAATTTCCATAATAATGTTGAAAAAAAAACCATAAATATTCAAAAAAAATAAATTTTTTCTCGACAAATTGTATGTTTAAATTTTCAAAACAAAAAAATATGCTACAACATTTATTACAATTTTTTTATGCAAAAAGCCAACATTGTATTAAATTTCCATAGTTTTACTTTATAAAAATACTCAATTTAGTGAAAATCAATCCATCTATTTGGAATTCACAAAATTTGAGCACTTTGAGTTATTGAAAAAAATACCAGCATTTGTTAAAATTTTTGTATTTAGTTTTATGAAATCAATGAAATTTTGATAACCTTGATATTTTATTCTTCGAAAAATAGATTTTGGAGAATTTATTAATATGGACAAATTAATTTATAAAATCAAAACAAAAACTGTATAAAAACGACAAACCTCTCAATATTTCTCTTTTAAGAATAATTCAAACGTTTTTGAAAACACTTTGAAATATAAATGCTCTTGAATAGTTGACCAAATTTATTAAAATATTTGATGGAATTTTATGAACTGCATGTAATTGCCTTTTTTTTAACTTCTGTCCAATCTTTTCAAAGTTAACGGTGATGTTGAATTCAACAAAGCTGTAGAAATTACTAAAAAATATGTTTCCATTATTCACATTTGCTACAATCAGAACTGCAGCCGGAACAGTTACAGCAGTTTTTAAAACATTTTTGAGACTAAAATTTGAAAATCGATTATTTTACTGTTCTATTCGTTTTTTTTTTTTAATTTTTCCTAGCCAAAACTTATTAAAGTAATGAAAATTATATTCAAAACATGACTAAAACAGATGTTTAAATTCAACCAAATAACTATATTAAAAATAAGATTGCATTGGATTTTTCAAAAGGCATTTTGAAAACAAATCTGAAAAAATGCTAAGTTGTTACAATGTAAGCTTTTGTTCAAATGGTATACAGACGTTGCAAATATTTTTCAAAGTTAATGTCGCCTACCCTCACCCTTCAAAATTGGTTTGAAAAAGCAGGGGGCATAAAAATATTTTTCCAAATAACTTAAAAATTTCCATGAAAGTAGAAGTCTAACCAACTGAACACAATCTAAAATGCATTTTTCTGCATCGGGGCATGTTATGCATGTTTGGGCTTGTTTAAAAATGTTTTGATTTTTTATGAAATTCCAATGTACAACACCGGAATTTTTTTTTTGTTTTTTTTTTTCGCAAAAAAATATTTTTTTCTCAATATTTTGATATTTTGGCAACTAATGATGGCAAAACAACTGGACCCCCCCCCCCCCCATCGACATTGGTCAGAGTCGAGGGACATAAACTTCAAAAAATATTTGCAATGGGCTTAATACTTAAAAAATCATAGCAAATTGTATTTTCCCATAACATTTGAAATTATTAAAAGAGTCTAAAAGATAAAAGCTATAAGAAATATGAGGTTTGAAAAACGTGGAATTGATTGATTTTATTTAAAAAAGAACTCTTTTCCTCTAACTTTCTCCCATCTAATAGCTTGACTGTAATATTTAAAAATAAGCCATAGTTTTTTCAAAACTTTCATTTTTGTCTGAATTTTTTTATTCTTAGTAATGTTTTTAGAAAAAAAACGATTGAATTTAGAAAAGTACAAATTTTATTCAAAATTTTTGCCGCACAGCTCTGGTCAAGGTCGAGGAGGAGGGATCAAAAACTAATTTCAAATTACAAGCCTTATATCTGAATTTTGTATTCAAAAAGCATTACAATATGCATTATAACGGTTATGATGCAAAATATCAATGAATTTATGAAAAAAATGTCTTGTGTTTTACGTCTTTTTCCGATCTGTGGTCCCAAAAGTCTTCATTTGTGAAAAGCTCTGAAAGCTTTTATTTGCCAATGAATGGAAAAATAAACGTATTCTGAATAGCTGAAAATTAAATTTTAAATACTTGAAATAAAATTTGCAAAGGCTTTATCTTAACTGTACATAAATTCTAAAAATTCAAGGAAAATGTTAGCAAAGTAGCTCATGAACATAAATAAATTTGATGCAATGATTTTGGTTTTGAAATATGTTTGAATTATTTTAAAACGTGTTAAATATTTTTTTTAAGCAAATGTGTACAGGACAATATGTTTTCATGGAACTATTAAACTTTGGATTAAAGGAAACTGTTTGAGAATCCAATCAAACGGTAAGTTTTCACAAATTTGATATTGAGCATGATTTTCAATCTAATCAAAATGCCGTACATAAGTTACATCAAGTTACATGAAGAACTCTCACACATTTTTGGCGCACGTGTTTTCGGGGAAAAACAACGCAAATTGAACGCCAGAACGCTCATAACCATAAAATATTTAATAATGTGATTATTATATGGCAACATTAAATTTTAAACTTTTTTTTCGCCCTCTCGTCAGCATCTTGCTGCTACCCCGCACATGATTTTATTATTTTGTTCACCTCATCTGACATCAACGTGTGCGTCTCGTCCTTTGGGGGCAGGACAGCCCCGCCTCCTTCCGTCTCTCTATTGTTGACTCCCAAGAGGTACTACGTGCGGAACCGTTATTGCGTTGTACCAACACCATATGCGTGTGCCGGTGTGTGTGCTTTCCACAGAGGAAAATTATGATTCAATGAACATACCGCGACCGACGAGCTACGAGCCACGTTCCGGTCCAACGACGATGAGGGCGAAAAAACGTGGTTGACTTCCAAGGGGGGCACCTTTGAGTAGCTTTTGAGAGGGAAAGAGCTTTTATGAAATTTTGGGAGAATTTTGCTGAAAATAAATCATAATTTTTCAAATAACATTTTTACGAGACTTTTTGATTATTTTTTTTTCAATCAAACACTGAAAATTTGTCAAAAATAGTCAAAAAACAAAAAAGACTCAATCTACTTGTCTGTGACCGGGAAAACGCGTGTTCCGAACATATGATGAGCTGGTGGAAATTGAAAAGTGCTTCTCAGCCTTCGGTTCAAAAGAGATCTCGGCATGGATACCAATTTTGCGCAGAATATGCGAGTCCGGGAAACACATCATTGGATGGCTGTTTGTCAGCGTGTTACGAAGCTGATTACGGTTTTTTTTTCTGCTCACATCAAGATAAGGTACTCACCACATGCTGCGACCGTTATGATCTAATAAAGGATGGTTTCCTTTAAGGATCGAAAGAGAATTCGAAGAAAGCAGCATATTTTTATACTTTGACGTAGCAAGATAAATGGTGAATTTATTAAATAAAATATGCATTACTTGTAAGAAGCCTTGAAAGTAACCTTTCCGACAACAACACACAAAAAAGCATCAGAAAACAACCTTCCGCTCTGATTCCCGGAAGGTATCCACTTCAGGAAAAACCTCCCTCGAAGCACTCATTTCTCAAAGCTTGGAGTGTTTATTGCACTTGGTGGCAGCAGCAAACAAAAAAAAAATCCTCACCCAAGATTCATCTCAAGTCGGTTGAGCAAAGAATGCAATAAAGTAAGGGGAAAACAACCCCACCTCTTCGGAGAAATACAAGAAAAAACGGCTCAAAGTTTCGAGCTGAAGTAAAATTAATAGTTGAGCAGCCTCAAGCGTTCAATTTCAACCACCCTCACGCCTGGGAAGTTCCGGGGCTTTTGCACTGATGGCTATTTTTCAGTAAATCCTTGCCCATTATTCGTTAGCCCCAGTTTTGAAGGCGGTGGTTCAAAATTTGAGAAGTTATTATACTTATTTTTCCTGTAATTCAGTATTGACAAAATAGACTTCATATCATTTCCAAAAATATTGTGCTGAAAAGTTCACACACTTTTTAGCACTTTTGCCGAAAAGTAGATATTTTCGTTATTTGTTTTGATGTTGAAATAATCCTAAAATAAAGCAGGAAAACAAGTTTTTGAAACGCATAAATGTTGTACTGACCCGATAATTAAAAAAAATCTAATCAACTTTTAAAAATGTTATTTAACAACATCAAAGGAGCCTTTATTACTCTTTTCCATTCTATCTTGGATATTTTATTAAAATTTGAAGAGAGTTTTTTCATCGTTGCTAACAAGCGAAAACATATTTTAACAGTTATTCCGGAATTTTATGACAATATTTTCTTGACAGTGAAATAATTCCAATAATTAAAACTTGAAACTCATTCATGCCCTTGAATTAAAGGCAGACATAACCATTTGAAAAATAGACTAACATCAGCTAGATGAGTAATTGTCTAGAATTTCACAAATGTTTTCGAGATTTTTAATTTTATATTTTTTTAATTTCATCAAACTTTGCCGATGCATTCCGTATGTCAAAAGAAGCTAACTTTTTATCGTTATTTTTTTATTTTAAAAATTTGTTGGCATCTTTTGTGTTAGAGTGAGAGTTCTGCAAAATCTGGTACCGGACACACAATATTTGAAAAAAAAAACTGATTTTTAGTTTATAATGCGATGAACAAAGTTGAATTTTGGAATGTTGAAAATTGGGTAGGGTGAATATCAACTTTTTTTTGAAAAAATGAAACTGATGAAAATTCATAATTTTCTGATAACACATTTTTTGACAGAAAATGTGTCACTATTTACTGATGAATATAACCATCATTTTTTCTGTTTAGTTTATGCAACAAGTTGAAAAAAATATTTTTTTCACCACGAGTCAAAATCAAAACAAAAAAGATATTGGAAAAAGTGACTATTCGTTACAAGTGCTGAAAAGTTCAACTTTTCAGCATCAATTTCACGTATTAATTATTACTTTTTTTCTGTTATTTTTGGTAGAGAAAATCAGGCCGTTTCGTCACTCGAGAATGACAGTAGAGGTGTTTGTGTTCGTGATATCTCGGAAACGATTTAAGAATTTTAAAAGGTAAACTCTTGTTAAACTTTTGCAAGAGTAACTATTTGATTGGGCTAAAAACACGTATTTTTACATTTTTTAATTTTATAAAAATAAATTGAAACAAAACTTGGGAAATTATTATGAAAACATCCCAAATTTAGAAATGGTTGTAAGGTTATAGAATGAAAATTTTTCTATTCAAAAATGAATAATTTTATTATGTAGTTAGGCCGTTGCAAATAGAGCAGTTCTCTAGGATCTCGGTCATTCGATTTTTTTTGTATTTTTTAATCCGACTGAAACTTTTTTGGTGCCTTCGGTATGCCCAAAGAAGCCATTTTGCATCATTAGTTTGTCCATATAATTTTCCATACAAATTCGGCAGCTGTCCATACAAAAATGATGTATGAAAATTCAAAAATCTGTATCTTTTGAAGGAATTTTTTGATCGATTTGGTGTCTTCGGCAAAGTTGTAGGTATGGATACGGACTACACTGGAAAAAAATAATACACGGTAAAAAAAATTTGGTGATTTTTTTATTTAACTTTTTATCACTAAAACTTGATTTACAAAAAAACACTATTTTTAATTTTTTTTATTTTTTGATATGTTTTAGAAGGCATAAAATGCCAACTTTTCAGAAATTTCCAGGTTGTGCAAAAAATCACTGACCGAGTTATGAATTTTTTAATCAATACTGATTTTTTCAAAAAATCGAAATTTTGGTCGTAAAAATTTTTCAACTTCATTTTTCGATGTAAAATCAAATTTGCAATCAAAAAGTACTTTACTGAAATTTTGATAAAGTGCACCGTTTTCAAGTTATAGCCATATTTAAGTGACTTTTTTGAAAATAGTCGCAGTTTTTCATTTTTTTAAATTAGTGCACATGTTTGCCCAGTTTTGAAAAAAATATTTTTGAAAAGCTGAGAAAATTCTCTATATTTTGCTTATTTGGACTTTGTTGATACGACCTTTAGTTGCTGAGATATTGCAATGCAAAGGTTTAAAAACAGGAAAATTGATGTTTTCTAAGTTTCACCCAAACAACCCACCATTTTCTATCGTCAATATCTCAGCAACTAATGGTCCGATTTTCAATGTTAATATATGAAACATTTGTGAAATTTTCCGATCTCTTCGAAAAAAATATTTTTGGAATTTTCAAATCAAGACTAACATTTCACAAAGGCCAAACATTCAATATTACGCCCTTTTCAAATGTTTGTCTTGATTTGAAAATTCCAAAAATATTTTTTTCGAAAAGATCGGAAAATTTCACAATTGTTTCATATATTAACATTGAAAATCGGACCATTAGTTGCTGAGATATTGACGATAGAAAATGGTGGGTTGTTTGGGTGAAACTTAGAAAACATCAATTTTCCTGTTTTTAAACCTTTGCATTGCAATATCTCAGCAACTAAAGGTCGTATCAACATAGTCCGAATAAGCAAAATATAGAGAATTTTCTCAGCTTTTCAAAAATATTTTTTTCAAAACTGGGCAAACATGTGCACTAATTTAAAAAAATGAAAAACTGCGACTATTTTCAAAAAAGTCACTTAAATATGGCTATAACTTGAAAACGGTGCACTTTATCAAAATTTTACTAAAGTACTTTTTGATTGCAAATTTGATTTTACATCGAAAAATGAAGTTGAAAAATTTTTACGACCAAAATTTCGATTTTTTGAAAAAATCAGTATTGATTAAAAAATTCATAACTCGGTCAGTGATTTTTTGCACAACCTGGAAATTTCTGAAAAGTTGGCATTTTATGTCTTCTAAAACATATCAAAAAATAAAAAAAATTAAAAATAGTGTTTTTTTGTAAATCAAGTTTTAGTGATAAAAAGTTAAATAAAAAAATCACCAAATTTTTTTTTACCGTGTATTATTTTTTCCAGTGTAGTCCGTATCCATACCTACAACTTTGCCGAAGACACCAAATCGATCAAAAAATTCCTTCAAAAGATACAGATTTTTGAATTTTCATACATCATTTTTGTATGGACAGCTGCCGAATTTGTATGGAAAATTATATGGACAAACTAATGATGCAAAATGGCTTCTTTGGGCATACCGAAGGCACCAAAAAAGTTTCAGCCGGATTAAAAAATACAAAAATTAAAATTGAAGAAAAAAGACCGATTTCGTAGAGAATTGCTCAATATTTTTCAAAGTTTATAATCAAGGGTGCAAAAAAAATTTTTTTTTCGAGAATCTTCAAAATTTTAATGAAAATAGAGGTCAAATCAACTTAAAACAATCTAAAACGCATTTTCCTGCATTTCGACGTCGTCGTGCTATCTTGTCGCACCCGCCATTTTGACGTTCCGAGAAAAACGCGTTTAAATGTTCGACCTTGATTGAACAAAAACGAGAGCACGCAATGTAAACAATAACAAACACGTTTTGTTTGGCTCACCATTCTGTGCATTGTCCCAAAGTTTGGTTGAAGTTGGTTGCTGAAGTCCCGAGTTATAATTACAAATGTTTACGGTAGTCTAGCTTGTACGTGTGACTTTCCTGGCCTGAAATCCCTTTGGCCTTTTGTCGCACTTACATCAATTTTCATGGAGTGACAAGATAGCACGACAAGATTGAAACTACTTTCATATGTAAAGTGACAAAAATGCACGGAGTTTTTTCGGTTTTTGTTGAATATCTCAGGATTGAAATCGAATTTTGGGGATCTGTGAAGGTCAAAAGGTGAGGCATTGTGAACTGCACAATATGGCGTTCTTAACTCAATTTGGCCCAAAATGCACGTACGACAAGTTAGCACAATGGCGAAGCATGTTTGGGCTGGATTAAAAATATTTTGATTTTTTATGAAATTCCAATGTACAGCACAGCAAAAACTAGTATTTTGGAAACTAATGATTGCAAAACAACTGGGCAGGTGTAAAATCCCCCCCCCCCCCTCAATTTTGGAATTTTGGTCAGAGTCAAGGGACATAAACTTCAAAAAATATTTGCAACGGCCTTACGATATCTCCAATATATTTTTAAATAGCTAATTTCAAATGCAATTTTTGTATGTTTGCACTGAAAAAGATAATGTCTAGTGTTTTTTTTAAGGTCTAATATGAAAATTTTCTTTATTGGAATTTTAAAAAAATCCAGACATGGGTCATAAAAGTCAATGTGAACTGTTGTAATTAATTCTAGTTACAAATTTAAACAAAATTGTCTGCGTGATTTGTAAACAAATTCAATACTTTTTGAACGGAGCTAAACCAAATTTGTTTTCTTCAATAGTCTTCACAGTCAACAAGTCAAGTAAATATCACATCTGGGAAATTATAAAGTCAATGGGAAATTTTTCGTTATAGGGCTATCGTGAAACTGCACATTTTAGGTAGAGTGAAAAGTCTTCTTATTTTTTTTTACCATTTCATTGAATCAAGTTTTAATTTGCGGAAATTTCTGTTTTTATAATTATGTTACAAAATTATTCGGAGCTGGACAGGACTGCTGCTTCTTCAGTTTTTAAAACACTTTATGTTTTATATTTTGAAGTAAATTTCCTCAATCTATTATAACGGAAAGCAACCATTAACTTTAGATAAATTAAAACAACTATTTGAGCAACCCTGTCCAGTTTTCCATCCCACAGTTCAACTCCAGAAAGTTTTTCTACTTTCCTTCCCCGGAAAGGAACTTCTTTTCAAGGGGAAATCGGAAAACTTTAGCTCGAATTGAACTTGGCCCCATCGTTGCGCACTGCAAGCAAGATGAAACGAGGAAATCAATATCAGCAGTTTGAACTTAACTCTTTTCGTTCGCAAACATAGCGAGAGTGTCCTTTCTGTTCCACTTTCCAGCAGGAGCAAAAAGGGGGGGAGGGGGAAGAGGTGCTGTATTTATCATTGTCCACCCACACCGGCACCTTAATTGCTTGCTAAAGGTTGGGTTCACTTTGATGGGAGAAGTATCGATAGATGATTGAATTTTCTCTCTGATTTTGAGAGGGGGAGGGAGAAGGAAAACTTGTTACTTTCCTGAGCAACTGATGGTTGAAAGTTTGCAACCGGGTTGTTCAATGTGAAGTTGAAATATTCTTCCGCAAATACTTTCAAGTTTGTTCAGAACATCAAACAAGCTTCCAGCCTGGAGCACCAATCAACACCACAGCTCCTAAAAACCATCCAACTCTTCATTGCACTCTGCATCGACACCTCGAAGCATAAAATCCTTCAACACCGGGCACCGGGTTGCAAAACTTTGAAATCGATGCATCTCGCCAACGGTATCGATTTCTTTCCACGCCCCAAAACTTATTCCGCAATAATATTTATCTTAAATGTTCAATCTATTCGCTCTCCCCTGAGAAAACCGCCACAGCTTCCTTCCGCGTTTTTCTGCACCGGAATCGATACCCCACTTTAAAGGGAGGGGGACCACGAAACACCCACATAAAAAGCCTCGGAAAAGTTTATAAACTTTTAAAATTTATTTCATTCTCCCAGCAAAGTTATGTGGAAAAACCGAAAGAGACACAGACACACAGAGTATCGCTATCATCAGGGCGGTGTGTGTGTATGTGTGAGTGTGGTGTGGGGGGAGGGAGGGTGGAAAGTGTACTTTCTTTGCCACATCCTTCGTGCCCGAAAGGAGCAAAAACTCCCACCCCCATCCGAAGGCACTTGAAAAAGATACCTACACCGAAAGCAACAAGACGGAATCTGATGAGGAACAAGCAAAATAAACTCTATCAGGTGTAGACACAGTTTGCGGAAAAACGGGCGCGTGTGTGTGTGTGAGACTGAAGCTGGGATGGATTCCGGTAAAAGAACGACGAGGGCTTTCTTCAAACTGTTGTGAGCCAACGGCATTTTTTGCGTATGCCTTTAAACACTTTTAAGCCATACTTCAGACATTTTTTTTACAAATTTTACAAATTTTACAAATTTTATAAATTTTACAAATTTTACAAATTTTACAAATTTTACAAATTTTACAAATTTTACAAATTTTACAAATTTTACAAATTTTACAAATTTTACAAATTTTACAAATTTTACAAATTTTACAAATTTTACAAATTTTACAAATTTTACAAATTTTACAAATTTTACGGCGGTTTCAAAAACACCCAAGAAGCAAAAACTGAAAATTCGTCTTATTTGAGCAACTTTAGAATCTCAAGCAATTGATTGAATTTCAGTCGTTTAAGACATTTGAGACATTTAAGACATTTGAGTCTTTTGAGACATTTGAGACATTTGAGTCATTTGAGACATTTGAGACATTTGAGACATTCGAAATATTCGAGTCATTAGAGACATTGAACATTTGCGACATCTGAGACATTTGAGACGTTTGCATTAGAGCATGTTAGACATTTGAGACAAATAAGACATTTGAATTCAATAAATTTCGTCTTATTTGAGCAGCTCTAGAATCTCAAGCAATTGATTGAATTTCAGTCGTTTAAGACATTTGAGACACTTGAGACATTTAAGACATTTAAGACATTTGAGTCTTTTGAGACATTTGAGACATTTGAGACATTCGAAATATTCGAGTCATTTGAGTCAGTGAACTTTTGCGACATCTGAGACATTTGAGTCATTTAAGGGACGTTGAGAAACTTTAGAATCTCAAGCAATTGAGAGACTTGAGACGCTTGAGACGCTTAAGACGTTCAAACCTCTTTTACAAAATTGAATACAAATCAACCACTTTTCTTCACAACAAGAGTAATCCCGTCGAAGCAATAGAGCCTGGAACATTATTGCCGTGTACCTTGGAGTATATTTTGCCGTCCTTTTTTCCCAAAGTCTGACATCCCAGCAAAAAAACACACACTCTCTTCTCGCTCCGTGATTCTCGGTGAAGTTTCCATAGTTTTTCCTCACCGAGGTCGAATCGAACGACGACTGTGGGTGACCGAGAGGCCGAGTGTTTAGTTTGAACGACGACGACGACGGGGCGCAAAGATCACACACAGAGGCCCTGCGAAATGGAACGAAAGACTGTGACCTTTGACTACCGGGAACAACGTGGCATATGATGGGCCCGAAAACCAGATTCAGACAGACAGGGCATAACCCGCAAGCCTTCCTCTTCCCGCTTGCACAAATATGTGAAAAGCAGAAAGGAATGCAGAGATTCTGGTCTGTTGAGTGGTGTTTTTGCTTGTGCATAGGCTAAATATAATATATAAACTTTTAAATAAATACTCTCCTCGAAAAGTTGCTTGGAGAGGAGCCTAAAATTGTATTTATATTGCCTGTCTCGGTTTTTTGGAAAAATTTTAAGGGTGGTATTCATCACATATTGTAAAGTTTTAAATTGCAAATTGCAAGCTAGAAAATTTGAAAAAGTTTGCACACTCTTTTTTGCTGCAATCAAATAACTTCCAATTTAATGTCCATTTTAATTGGATTCTCCCTAACTATCATCAGTACCACCCCATTTCTGCTGAGAAGACCCAAGCCCTGATGGCAGGAAAAACCGCAAGCTTTTGCCTGCTGAAGCAGTTTTTCGGCCCGTCTAAAGAAGCCCTCTCAAGCTCAAGTGGCTCATCCTCATCGCATATCTATACTATGTTTCCCCCCCCCCCCCTGCTCGGGGTGGGTATGAATTTCCGGGCTGCCAGGAACAGCAGCAGCAAAGAAAAATGAAAACATACTTGCTCACAAAAACCACACATGAGAGAAGGGGGTGCGCTAGAGCTTTCTTGGAAAAAGCTCGTGGCGCTAAAAAGCGAACGTAAGATAACGCAGTGAGATTTTATTACGGTTTATTAAATGTTTTATATTATTGCTGGTGGCATTTCATTGGAGGGGGATTTTGAGGGTTGGTTGAAGAAGGGTTGGTTTTTGCAGGTTTGCAATCGTGGAATGTACGACAAGAGAATTTGCTATTCATTTCAGGTGGTTTTTGGGAGTTTTGAAATAATAAAACAGTCTGTTGAAGTTTTGAACTTTGAACCAAATTAGAGTTTTATTCATCGTTATATAATTACGCAATATTAAAAATAAATAGTTATGCAAAGTCTATCTATGAAAATGACATAAATAAGACAAAAATCAATCATCAATCTAGTTTGGGGTTACATTTTAGAGTGTAACAATGTTCTACAAGTTGTAGAGCAGACAAAAACAAAAAAATGATATATAGACATAAGGGGTTTGCATGTATTCTTCACGAGTTATCAGAATTTTACAAAAAAGTGTTTTAAAAAAGTTATGATTTAGACCATTTTGACCAGTTTTTCGAATTATTAACCCCTAAAACGTGTGCTATTGAAAGTATTTTAAATCGTGTGCTTTTAAAAAAAAAATTCGGAAAGTTCATCTAATTTTGCCTAAGAATAACCTCTTGGACGATTGTTGTGGTTTGTGCACTGCTTGTATGTGGGGATTTGTCGAAAATAAAAAAAACAAGCCGAATACACCCACTCACCACAAAAATATTATTTTTTTTTTTGAAAAAAAAAATTCTGATTCTTGTAATGAACGAGTCACAACAATCTTCCAAGGGGTCATTCTTATGCAAAGTTAGCTGAACATTCTGAAAAAAATACTTTCAAACGCACACGATTGAGTTTTAGGGGTTAAAAATTCGAAAAACTGGTCAAAAATGGTCAAAATCATAACTTTTTCAAAAAACTGTAAAATTTTGATAACTCGTGAAGAATACATGCAAACCCCTTATATCTATATATCAAAATTTTTGTTTTTGCCTGCTCTACAACTTTGTAGAACATTGTTACACTCTAAAATGTCACCCTGCAAAGTTAGAAAAAAGACGTAATTTTAAAATGAAATATGTTGTTCTAAATGAAAAAAATGACCATTCTGGGTTATTTCAGATTCGAAAAGTATATTAAATTCCCCATAAAATTACATGTCTCACGATTTTTGACAGTTGAGTAACGGGAAAAGGCAGCAATTTTAAAAATATTGTTTAACTTTTTTTGATGAAAAATACGTTTTTCGGAATTTTGAGTACGCCATCAAATTGAGCGCCTAATTTTACACAATATTGAACAAGAATTTTCATCAGATGAAGTTTTTAATACGGATCTGAATGAAATAAAATCTATTATCAAAAAATTTAAAAATATGAAAGCCCCTGGTGAGGATGGCATTTTTTACATTTTAATTAAAAAATTACCAGAAGCAACTTTAAGTTGCTTGGTCAAAATTTTCAACAAATGTTTTGATTTGGCATATTTTCCCAGTAGTTGGAAAAATGCCAAAGTAATTCCGATTTTGAAACCGGATAAAAATCCTGCTGAAGCCTCAAGCTATCGGCCCATTAGTTTGCTTTCATCTATTAGTAAATTATTCGAAAGAATAATTCTTAATAGAATGATGACGCACATTAATGAAAATTCAATTTTCGCTGATGAGCAGTTTGGATTTCGCCTTGGGCATTCAACTACTCATCAGTTGTTGAGAGTTTCAAATTTAATTCGAAGCAACAAATCTGAGGGCTATTCTACTGGCGCTGCTCTTCTAGACATAGAAAAAGCATTTGACAGTGTTTGGCATAAAGGTTTGATTGCGAAATTGAAAAGGTTTAATTTTCCGATTTATATCGTGAAAATTATTCAAAATTATTTGACGGATCGTACTCTGCAGGTATGTTATCAGAATAGCAAATCTGATCAACTACCTGTACGTGCTGGCGTCCCTCAAGGAAGCATTTTGGGTCCAATTTTATACAATATTTTTACTTCTGACTTGCCTGATTTGCCCCCAGGATGTCAGAAATCACTTTTTGCTGATGACACAAGCATCTCCGCCAAAGGCAGAAGCCTTCGTGTCATCACAAGAAGATTACAAAAAAGCTTGGATATTTTCAATTCTTATTTGAAAGAATGGAAAATTACTCCAAATGCTGCAAAAACTCAACTTATTATTTTCCCTCACAAACCAAGGGCTGATTTTCTTAAACCAAAAAGTCATCACATTATAAAGATGAATGAGGTAAATTTAAAGTGGGAGGATCAAGTGAAATATCTTGGACTTGGTTTTGACAAAAACCTTACTTACAAGGATCACATTGAAAGTATCCAGGTTAAATGTAACAAATATATTAAATGTTTGTATCCACTTATAAACAGGAATTCTAGACTTTGTCTCAAGAATAAACTGTTAATTTATAAACAAATTTTCAGACCTGCCATGCTTTATGCTGTGCCGATCTGGACAAGCTGTTGCTTAACCAGGAAGAAAAAACTTCAGAGGATTCAGAACAAAATTCTGAAAATGATTCTGAAACTTCCTCCCTGGTTCAGCACCAGTGAACTTCATCAATTAGCCGAAATTGACACTTTGGATGTTATGTCCAATAAGATAATTGATGCATTTCGACAAAAATCATTGCAGTCTTCAGCTGCATTGATCCGCTCTTTATATAGTTTATAAGTTAGTTTTAAGGTATCCCTTTTCCCTTTTGTACATGTAGGACCTCCTACATTTGAAATCACTGAATAGCGAAAGCTACAATATTTCATGAATAAATGAAAGTTGCTAGTATTTAAAATTGAGGTGAAAAGTCATCGTTTGTGATTGGACACTCAATAATATTTTAACTGAATGAATGTACATGGAAAAGAAATTTGAATAAATATAAATTAAAAAAAAAAAAAAATTTTACACAATAGTCCCTTTGACACCAAATTTCTATCTCTTCACGGTTGCGAGCTACAAATCACTGCAAAACGTGTCTTAGTAAAAAACCCGAAAAATGAAAGGGGTCATACCACCCCACCGTCACGAGATATCGAAAAATGGACCTCGGATTCGTGATCCCGTGATCCAAAATTATCCCTCAGAGCAAAGTTTCACGAAAATCGAAGAGGGGTCGGGGCAACTGCTGTGTGAGTTTGCGGAGAATGACCCTGTTATAGGGACCATCCATAAACCACGTGGACACTTTTTTGGGAATCTCTTACCCCCCCCCCCCCCCCTTCGTGGACAATTGTCCATACAAAAAAAAACTTTTTTGTATGGATCGTGGACAATCGCCATACCCCCCCCCCCCCCCCCTAAAGTGTCCACGTGGTTTATGGATGGTCCCATAAGGAAGTTGCAAATATTTTTTAGATTTTTGTTTGAGGTCGAAGGCTAAAAAATTAATAAAAATGGAAAAACAAGGCACACTTCATTATTTCATTGAAAATGGAGCATATCATTATTTTTACACCAGGACAGTTGTTTAACTAGCATAAGTTTTAAAAAATAGTTCCAGCAATACAGTTTTAAACTAAACGGATTTTGCATTATTGTTTTATGAAATTTCTTCAATTTTCAAATTAATTGTCAAAAAGTCCAAAAATACGTTATACATAAATCACTTTAGACTGAAAAAGAGATATTGAACCAGAAAAGCGATAAATTTACACATTTTCAGACTTAAAAGATGTACTTCTTCCAAAATGTAATGTTACCATGATTTTTTTGTACACAGCAATTTTTTGTAAATTTGGAAGGTTTAATATTACCTCTTGTATGATGTAATATTACCACAATTTAGACTGAAAAAAGGAAATTACAACAGAGAAGTGGTAAATTTACAAATTTTTAGATAGCAAATTACACATTTTTCTTATATAAAATATGTACTCATTCTCAGATGTGATATTAACAAGATTTTTAACTGTATAGCAAAAGGGTTGACTCGTCACAAAAGCATATTTTTTTACTAACCGAAAATGAGACATCATTTTTTTTGCCCACATTTTAAAAAAGTAAAATAATAGTTCAACCAAAACAAGTTTCACCAAACATGATCCTCTGCAGCAAACAGTTCCAAACTGCAGTAGAATCTCAACCTCTGTTGAGCTATGCGCCCATAACTTTCCGGAGATTTTTTTTTTCGTCTCTTCCCTTCAACGCCCAGAAAATAGTTCGCACTCGAACGAAACTAATGAAAATTATGGAAATGTTGCTTCATTAGCATTAATAGAGTAAAATTATGACGTGCGCTCGTTGCACTTGAACACACTTTCCCAGCAGAGCATTTTCCCCTAGCTTATTTATGCTGCACCAAGAAGAAGATGAAGGAGGATGCTCCGGATGATGTGGTTCTGGGCCTTGGGTCGTTAATTTACACACTCCCCGGGCTGTCATCAGCTCAGTTTTTCGGAGGAGCTTTTTTCTCGCCATGGTGCAAAGTTTTGCTTTTTTTTTATTTATTCGCCCAAGTTGGCATAAAGTTCAAATCTCCGGCCGGAGAGATGCTGCACAAAATTGCCCTTGATGGGCCAAGATTGTTCTGGCTTCCTCTCGTATTTTTAATCTAACAGCACCGAGTGTAATGTAATTGCTTTGCATAGAGTGTAGTTTGCACCTCAACATTTTTCCCCCATTCACAATGGTTTTTGATTGTAATGGTGGAAATTGCAACTTTCAACTTTTTATTCCAATCCAACTTTGAGCACATTATCATTTATAATCAGGTGCACTCTTTGTTGGAAAATCCAAGGTATGCTAAATGTGCACATTGGCCACACTTTCGATGAGGAAAATTGTTTCACAGAACGTGA
The DNA here is from genome assembly GCF_016801865.2 of Culex pipiens pallens. Taxonomy (NCBI): domain Eukaryota; kingdom Metazoa; phylum Arthropoda; class Insecta; order Diptera; family Culicidae; genus Culex; species Culex pipiens. The sequence continues at coordinate 109,892,304 of NC_068938.1, forward strand.
ACGTGGGTCCCCTCGGCAGCAGCAGTTCCAGCAGACACGAGCGCTGAATGGAAGAATTTAATTTTAACTTCGAGTCCCGAAGGAACAAAAGTGTAATTCCGGGCGCCCACTTGACTCCTCCAGCCCTCCGGCCGGAAGTGCCGGAAGGTGTTGTCTGGGCTGGGCGGCCATCTGGTATTATAGTTGGGTGTGAAAAAGGCAGAACGCTTTTGCTTCTGGTTCTAGAGAGGTGTTTCTTTTACTATCCATTTGGGGCTGCTGAAGGCGAGACTGGACCAGCTGCCCTAGCGGGAGGGCGGACCTGTAAATGGGCGGAAAAGTTTTGCAAACCAGCTGTGGTGCTGTGTGCTGTAACGAACTCTGTAAAAGTAGTGGGAAATTGCGAGGGGTACATTTATTCTTACTGTTTGGTGTTCATATTTGAACATCAAAAATTGATAAAAAAAAATGAAAACACCTTTCGAAAAATAAACATGAATAATTTTGTATTTGTTGACAAATCACCATAAATCCAGTATCCGAACTCCAAATAGAGATCCTAGACTGATTGAAAAAATAATTTGGATTGAATATAAAATTTACTAACTACTTAGTATAAAAGACAGACTAAATTATCCAAACTTTTAATTTAACTAAATGTCAATATATTACCATAGAATTGCTAAATAAACATTTTGGAGTGGATATAACACCGTTTTGGGGATCTTTGTATCGATAGAATAGATTTTTCGTTGGAATTTCGTACCAACCCGAAATTACGTCGTCGGAAAATACGATTCACAAATCAACCTATGTGGCATCGGAAAGAGCATAAAATGTCCGATCTTTGGATACCCAAACATCTAGGTGTTTTATAAAACCCACGTTCTAAAATACCTGAGCAAATAGTAAGTTTCATCCACGAGAACAACAATTACGAAAGTCCATATATTTTTGGCAAGTTGCTCAAACGAAACCATAACAACGTTTTAACCTAAGTATTTAAATACGTGGGTTTCGAGAGACTGGATTTATGCTGATTTGTCAACAAATAACTTTTTTTATATTAATTTTTCGAAAGGCGTACAAACTTTTTTGGCACCTTTTTGATTTTTTTTTAATAATATTTGTTTTAGAACTTTTTATAGAAATCATCTTTTCATGAGCTTTTTGTAGCTAAATTGTTGGCATGAGTTCCTGATTCCTGACGTAGTACTAGGTTTATGTCAAACTGAAAATTGTTTCCATGTTTCATCACAAAATGTGCATAGTGTCCAAGGGGTGTAAATACTTTTTTTGATATACTGTAAAACGAGTCATAGCACTTATTCCAACATGTTGTTATTGTTTTCGTTTTAGCAAATGGAGTTAGATATTTTTTTATTGTTTCAATAAAAAAACATTTCTTAACATTCCAACGCCCAAGGCTCCAAAAAAGTTGGAACGGTAACTTCAACTCAATGGTTCTCGGGCAAAACTCAACCAATCAAGATTATTTTTCTTTCCAGTGATTTGTTAGGATGTCTAGATGATCCTAAAACTTTGCAGAACTTAATTTGATCAAATCTGTAATTTTTGCGATCGAAAAGATCGTTCCAACTTGTTTTTCGGGTGTAAAAAAAAAATTCGCCAAAAATTCCGCGGAGTCGTTTTAAAAAAAGGTGGAACGATATTTTTTCTAGACATTCTTACAAATCACTGGAAACAAGAATCGTCCCAATTGGTTGAGTAATGCCCGAGAACCAGCGAGTTGAAGTTACCGTTCCACCTTTTTTGGGAGGCTTGGTCGTCCGTGTAAGTTGGACATGCGTTGGGCGTTCCAGTGTTAAAAGATAATAAAGATCTGGCAACACTGTTAAAAGTTATGAGCACTGATTTCAAAATTTATAATACAGGGACTATTCTGTTTCTGTTTTTAAGCCATATTCATGCATTGGACTTTAGCAACGTCTAAGCTAAGGAGTGAACATTTACCGTTTTTTCTGTATAAAAAAATATGTGTCATTTAAGTTGATTTTTAGTTTACATTTTACATTTTAGAGGAAAAACTCAGTTTTGATAACGTTTTTCTCTACACAAAAAAAAACTTTGATTCAACAAAACTTTTACATTTTTGATCCCATGGAACATCAAATTAGAAGTTGTAAAAAAATATAAAAATTGAAAAAATAAGCCATAGTCTCAACATTTAAGTGCAAAAAGTGTTCTAAACTGCTTATTTACACTTGTTCAGTTGACTTGCATTAGACTTCAAAAAATGTATGATTTGACAAAAACAAAAGCTTGAGCAAAAAAAACCGAAAATTTTCAAAAATTCAAATGATTTTTACGTCAACCCAAACGTGCTTTAAATGATTCTAAACGCAGGGGACTGCATTCCAAATCGATTTCAGCTCATTTCAATTTAATTTCTATAGAAGTTTTAAAGATCTTTGAATAATTTTTTTTTTGCGCTCTGATTTTTCGGGCTAATTTTGAAGGAAGAAGGGGGGGGGGAGGTGTTTGGCAAATACTTTAAATAAAATGTCGCTTTTTCAGTCTATATAGAGGTAAAAGTTCATCATAAAAGAGTTTATACACAACCTTCTAAAATTACACCTTCCAAATTAACACAATTTTTTGCTGTGTAAATTTAAATTTATTGTTAAGTTTATTTGAAATATTCTTTTTGATATTCCGTCGTTAAACTACTTACTGTTCACGTCATTCTCTAGCGACGAAACGGCCTTCTCTTCTCTGCCAAAAATAACTTAATGGAAAATTAAAAAAGTTCTACATTTTAGCACTGAAAGTAGTGCTGAAAAGTTGAATTTTTTAGCACAAGTATCGAAAAGTAACATTTTTCAATATTTTTCATATTCCATTGAAAAAGCATTATTCGGATTTGCCAAAAAATGTAAGCAACTCGTTGCAAAAAATGATTTTTTCAGCACTCCTCGTATTTATCAAACTCGGTAAACCTCGTTCAATAAATGTACGACTTGTGCTGAACAAATTTTCTTTCTGCAATTAGTTGCATAAACTACTATTTAATATCTTTAATTTTCACTCTCGAACTTTGCTGGACAGCTTATTACTTTAAATTTTATTATTTTACAATCTTAAGAGAAAAAAGAAGAACAACTGAAAAAAGAATTATTGGTATCACGATCAAAATTGGTTAGGATGATCAAAATTCAATTGAGAAATATAAAATAAAATGTATAGAATTTCTTGGTCCCGATACAATTAGCAATATTTGCGACAAAAAACGGAAAAAAAGTTTGAACGATTGGAAATCTAATAATAATCAAATCTTAATTTGATTAGAAATAAGTATTATCAAAAACAATTTGAAAATTGAGTCCACCCCTCGTCGTAAAGGTAGACAAAAAGCTTATAACAATAAAACGACGGCCAAAAAGCTAACCAGCTGAGCTTCCTCCCAGTAGCATATTTCTTTTTCCCTTTAACCTACTTCTTGGTGCAGATGATCCCCAAGGGCACGTTTTCCATGAACACACTGCAGCAGCATGCTTCTGGAGAGCTGCCCATCGAGAGCCAGAATAAAATGTTGAAAATGTAAAATTAAGTGATAAAATAAAGTAAATTGAGTCGTAAGAGAAATAAAAGAAAATCTGACGACAAAATGGGACTTCTTTCCAGCTGGATTCTAGCACTGGTCCAGAATCTCCGCATCCTCGGATGTGATAAGCTCCAGGGCAGATGCATTCTCACAAAAGTGCACCCATTTTCCCTTCACTTTTGTGCCGTGCCGGTTTGGTCCGTTTTTATGGCCCAGAGGATGCGAGATTTTAACGACGCCATAATTGTCCACTAATGGGTTTAATTCCTGGAGAAAAGTTGGACCCCGGACACAGCGGTGAGATTTGATGGGAGGTTGAAATCGGTGTCACACCTGTCCGAGCACGTGAGGGAGAACAACATAAGGAAAAGTTGTTTGAAAATAACAAATTGCTGCAAAAAGGCTTCTCTGCAGCGTCACAGCCAAGTTTTATTGCAGTTTGAAATGGGAAATGCATTTTAAATAATGTGGCTCGGGTGGCACATCGACGGTATCAAAATATACTTACTCCTAAGAATAATCCTTTCTGATACCCAAAACCTTGATTAAAGATAACAACAAAATATGCAACAAATTTGCTTCATCCCATCCCGAAAAAAAAGAAGTAGCAGCAACCAATTCGAACTACAAGCACTGCTCGATCGATCTCCTTCGAGACTGAATGTTCCACTTTATTCAAGTTTGCCCTTGCCGGAGCTTTACAAGAAAGGGCGATGTGTAATCAATAAATCTCTGCCACGCCACGCGTCCCATTCATGGGGAAGGTTCGGGACGAAATCGGAGTTTTGCTAGGATGCGAGCTGCTGGCTCACTAAAGTCAAGCAGTTTCATAAAATTGAACCGATCTGGCGTGTGCAATACATCTTGAGAGCGAGCTCAGAGGGAAACTGCACGGATGTTATTTTGTTCAATCACTTGAAGAGATGTCTTTCGAAGGGTGAAAGGATTGAGTTTTATGTGACTTGGGAGTGCTCCCCGTACGTGGCTTGCGCGGGATATTGGAAGTTGGTTTTTCATGGGAAATTGAAATTGTTTGTTCGCATCAGTACAATGGAAGTGATGGGGTTGTGCGCTGGAAAACATATGACTTGAGAAGCGAAAAATTGAGCAAATTTCTCGGAGTAGACTACAAAGAGCGATTTGCTTCGCAGTATATCAGTTTGAAAATAAGTGAAAAGGATGTTTCCATTTAAGGATTCAAAATAGCTAGCTAGCTATTATATAAGAAAACAGAAATCACAAATTTATAACGATAAAATTATAGCTATTCCAATTTCCCAATGTATGCAAAACAGGGTGTGCAAAATGTTTTCGAAATAAAAATTCGAGCTTAGAAGTTCAGGTGGGTGCCAAAAACTTTTTAATTCTATTCAAAATGTTTTGCTAAATACTTAAAACCCTTAAAATAATTAAAATACTTAAAATTCTTAAAATACTTAAAATACTTAAAATACTTAAAATACTTAAAATACTTAAAATACTTAAAATACTTAAAATACTTAAAATACTTAAAATACTTAAAATACTTAAAATATTTAAAATACTTAAAATACTTAAAATACTTAAAATACTTAAAATACTTAAAATACTTAAAATACTTAAAATACTTAAAATACTTAAAATACTTAAAATACTTAAAATACTTAAAATACTTAAAATACTTAAAATACTTAAAATACTTAAAATACTTAAAATACTTAAAATACTTAAAATACTTAAAATACTTAAAATACTTAAAATACTTAAAATACTTAAAATACTTAAAATACTTAAAATACTTAAAATACTTAAAATACTTAAAATACTTAAAATACTTAAAATACTTAAAATACTTAAAATACTTATAATACTTAAAATACTTAAAATACTTAAAATACTTAAAATACTTAAAATACTTAAAATACTTAAAATACTTAAAATACTTAAAATACTTAAAATACTTAAAATACTTAAAAGACTTAAAATACTTAAAATACTTAAAATACTTAAAATACTTAAAATACTTAAAATACTTAAAATACTTAAAATACTTAAAATACTTAAAATACTTAAAATACTTAAAATACTTAAAATACTTAAAATACTTAAAATACTTATAATACTTAAAATACTTAAAATACTTAAAATACTTAAAATACTTAAAATACTTAAAATACTTAAAATACTTAAAATACTTAAAAAATTAAAATACTTAAAAAAAATAAAATACTTAAAATACTTAAAATACTTAAAATACTTAAAATACTTAAAATACTTAAAATACTTAAAATACTTAAAATACTTAAAATACTTAAAATACTTAAAATACTTAAAATACTTAAAATACTTAAAATACTTGAAATACTTGAAATACTTAAAATACTTAAAATACTTAAAATACTTAAAATACTTAAAATACTTAAAATACTTAAAATACTTAAAATACTTAAAATACTTAAAATATTTAAAATACTTAAAATACTTAAAATACTTAAAATACTTAAAATACTTAAAATACTTAAAATACTTAAAATACTTAAAATACTTAAAATACTTAAAATACTTAAAATACTTAAAATACTTAAAATACTTAAAATACTTAAAATACTTAAAATACTTAAAATACTTAAAATACTTAAAATACTTAAAATACTTAAAATACTTAAAATACTTAAAATACTTAAAATACTTAAAATACTTAAAATACTTAAAAAATAAAATACTTAAAAAAATAAAATACTTAAAATACTTAAAATACTTAAAATACTTAAAATACTTAAAATACTTAAAATACTTAAAATACTTAAAATACTTAAAATACTTAAAATACTTAAAATACTTAAAATACTTAAAATACTTAAAATACTTAAAATACTTAAAATACTTAAAATACTTAAAATACTTAAAATACTTAAAATACTTAAAATACTTAAAATACTTAAAATACTTAAAATACTTGAAATACTTAAAATACTTGAAATACTTAAAATACTTAAAATACTTAAAATACTTAAAATACTTAAAATACTTAAAATACTTAAAATACTTAAAATACTTTAAATACTTTAAATACTTTAAATACTTAAAATACTTAAAATACTTAAAATAATTAAAATACTTAAAATACATAAAATACTTAAAAAACTTAAAATACTTAAAATACTTAAAATACATAAAATACTTAAAATAGGGTCATTCTCCGCCAACTCACACAGCAGTTGCCCCAACCCCTCTTCGATTTGCGCGTAACTTTGCTCTAAGGGGTAATTTTGGTCCCTGATCACGAATCCGAGGTCCATTTTCCGATATTTCGTGACGGTGGGGCAGTACGACCCCTTTCATTTTTCTGTTATTTACTAAGACACGTTTTTCAGTGATTTGTGTAAAATTAAACGCCCAATTTGATGGCGAACTCAAAATTCCGAAAAAAAACGTATTTTTCATCAAAAAAAATGTTGAAAAATAGTTTTAAAATCGCTGCCATTTCCCGTTACTCGACTGTCAAAAATCGTGAGACATGTCATTTTATGGGAAATGTAATGTCTTTTTCAAATCTGAAATAACTCAGAAGGGTCATTTTTTTTCATTTTGAACAATTTTTTTTATTTTGAAATTACGTGTTTTTTCTAACTTTGCAGGGTTACATTTTAGAGTGTAACAATGTTCTACAAAGTTGTAGAGCAGACAAAAACAAAAATTTCGATATATATTCATAAGGGGTGTAACCCTACAAAGTTATAAAAAACACGTAATTTTAAAATGAAAAATTTTGTTCTAAATGAAAAAATGACCCTTCTGGGTTATTTCAGATTCGAAAAGTACATTAAATTTCCCATAAAATGACATGTCTAACGATTTTTGACAGTTGAGTAACGGGAAATGGCAGCGATTTTAAAACTATTTTTTAACTTTTTTGATGAAAAATACGTTTTTTTCGGAATTTTGAGTACGCCATCAAATTGGGCGTCTAATTTTACACAAAAGTCCCTTTGACACCAAAATTCTATCTCTTCACGGTTGTGAGCTCACTGTTGTAAAATCACTGAAAAACGTGTCTTAGTAAAAAAACAGAAAAATAAAAGGGGTCGAATCGCCCCACCGTCACGAAATATCGAAAAATGGACTCCGGATTCGTGATCAGGGACCAAAATTACCTCTTAGAGCAAAGTTTCACGAAAATCGAAGAGGGGTCGGGGCAACTTTTTCCGATTACGTGTGAGTTGGTGGAGAATTACCCAATACTTAAAATAATTAAAATACTTAAAATAGTTAAAAGACTTAAATGAAATTCTTAAAATATTTAAAATATTTGAAATACTTGACATTTTTTGTTCAAGTTGAGGGCTAAAAAACAAAATACAATGAGTAACACTTAAGAAAATGAATCAGATCATCAAAATCTCAACGTCAACCCTTCTTTTGAAAAAAAAAACCCGTTGTTTTCATACTTCCTGTACAAGATAAACGATCAAATTAAATCACCAATGCTCTCAGCGCTGAAATCACTCACTCTCCGCCCGAAAAACACGCAAACCAGACAGTCCTGAAAGCGAGACATTTCGGCCTTCCGCGCCGATATGACAATGAAGTGGAACCGGTTTCAGCTGTTGGGATGAGCTTCCGTGTGCCAACGGAAATGAATTTCCGAATCCATCTCGCGGAGGGGCTCTTCCAGCTTTTTTTCCTAGCAAGGAAACCACCTGGGGTCTTTCCATAAATGACGCGCTTTAATTTTTTTTTGAATTTTTTGTTTCGAGTTTCAATTATTACGTATGACATAGACATGACAACGTGATAAGAGTGGCAACGTAGTTTACGCACGACCTCCAAGGCCGACAACGCCTTCTATGGAAGGTATGATGCGTCACTCCCGGTTCGTGTGCTGCCATATCCGGTGTGGACTCTGCTGCACCGTAATCCTGAGGCGGAAGACCAGCACCACCCAGGATGGTATGATGAAGTTGGCACAAGCAACAGTAGCTACATAAAAAAAGAACCAAAAATTATGAATCAGTCTCACTTTTGGGCGAAATTCTCGTACACGTTCATTCGTTCGTTTGCATGCGCGATGCGACGCCATAAAATTAGATTATCTTTGGAGGACTTTTCCTTGTTCCACGGTGAATGAGAATGTGGATGGTGTTTCAGCTTTTCGTGGCATTCAACTGGAAAAAGGCAGATTCGTTAAAGTATTTTTTCTGGTTTGAATTCCTTAAAAAAAATATGTGTTTGTAAATGTATTACTGTACAAATGGATACATAACTTAATTTGAAGAACAAAAGTTTTTCAATTAATTGCACTTTCCTAGTTTTCCCGGAAAATGACGAAGCAATCAATCTTCCTGTATGTTCTACTCAAACACAACCCTTCTCTGCGAGTTCCCCCTACCTTAAAATGTTAAAGTTTCCAGCTCGCTCCTCTCACTCAATTACTCACAACTTTTTCCACGTGTCACCTTTAGTTTGCTCACGTGTGTAGAAGCAAAAAGGAGGAGCTCACTCGTTCACTCTTCCCTGCAGGGTGGAATTATTACCTGACATCACGAGCTTTATTTTGAATGAAACAGACATTCCTGAACACAAACATACAACGAGTGGAAACTCATCACGGTTTCGGATCGACGCGCCAAAAATGCGAGAGGAGGCAACCCCTCCTTCATCATTCTCCGAAATACACTGGGAAAGTATTTGTACTTCATGGAATGCTCGTCCCCATTTGTCGGAAGCACGGGGCAGGAGGACATAAATTCGTTTGAAATAGGAAAAGGAGCGAGGGAGGGGAGGGGGGGTGGTCCCAAAAATGTTCCACTTAAAGCAGAGGCATGACAGGGTTGTTTGATGGCCGAGAAAGCAAAGCCAAAATGGACCACCCCCGCTAGGAATCCGTCAATGACTACGACGAATGTGACCCCAAAATTGTGGAGTCATTACAAGTGGTGCACTGAAAGAAATGCTGATTTTTTTTTCAACTTCACTTAAAAGTTCGTTTCGGCTAATGAGTCCTTCTTGTGAAACTCGTTTGTTCTAAGCGCTATTTTTCAGAATCCATTTTGTATTCAGCACAAGTGTCTTCCATCACAAACTCTTTTGAATTAAACACATTTTAGATGTAACTCTTTTGTAAGTATTTTATCAGAATCCTTTTTGTCTAAAGTGCCTTTAAAAGAACATCTTTTTGGCGCCTTAAAACGACTTCATTTTTTATATTTTAAATACCATTCATCATTGTCCCTTCCGTCTTGCATCTGGATATATTCGGCCTAAAGCGCCTTTCATCAAAAAATCATTCGTTTTATGCGCCTTAAATCAGAATCTTTTTTATTTTGAGCACCTTTAATCAACAAGCCTATTTTTTCCAACGTCTTTCTTCTCGACATTTTAGTAGAAAGCGTCTTTCATGAAAAAAAAACTCTTTTGTCTAACGCTATCGGATCATCCTTTATCTTAAACGCCTTTATTAGAATTAAGCCCCTTTTACTAAAAAGTCTCAAAAAATCAAATACTTAAAAGTCTATTGTCTTTAAATTTTACATGAAAAAGTCTATTGTCGTCATTGGCTTAAAGCTTTTTTATTAGGCGCCATTTATCAGAATCTTCTAAGTGTTATGCTCCTTTACTCCAAAAGTCTATTGTATTTAGCGTCTTTCATCTGAACATCCTTGGTCCAAATTGCCTTTCATCAGACACTAATTTGTTTAAAGCGCCTTCAGTCGGATCAGCTTCTGTCTTAAGCAACCATTGACAGTTTTTTTACTCGCCTTTCTTCAAAAAGTCTTCTGATTTAAACGAATTACATCTGAATGTTTTTGTGTTAGGCGTCTTTTACCAGAACATCTATCGTTTTAGACGCCTTTTATCAGAATTAGAAGGCACTTATTACAAAAAAGTCTATTAATTAGCGTTGATTTTAAATTTAAGCGCCTTTCATCGAAAAGACAACTGCCTTTAACATCTTTTGCATTTTTAAGGACTTAAGCGCCTTTTATTTGAGCATATTTCGTCTTTACCCGCATAAACGAGAACCTTAAAAAAACTTTGTGTTAAATGGTTTTCTCACCATTTCAGAGATCGTAACCACTATTTGAAAAATGGTAGGAAAACCTTAAAAATACCATATCGGAAATGGTACCAAACCATTTTTCATAAAGTTCGACCATCTGAAATGAGGGTGGTTAGCAACGGTAACCTTAAAAATCCTCGAACAACGTTTCGTCAAATTACCATTTGTGTAATGATAAAAATAAAGTTAATTTTCGCGAAAAAGCGACCTTTTTCTCTCGGTTTTTACTGTTTGAGAAATGGTTTTTAAATAGTATTTTAAGGTTTTTCTTACAAATTTTAACCTTGCGTCTACTTTTTTAGAAAGGGTTTGTAAATGGTTTTTTAGGGTTTTTCTTGCTATTTTTACCTAGCGCTACTATTTTGGAAATAGTTTTCATATGGTTATTTAAGGTTTATCCTACAATTTTTCCCAGTTTCACTATTTCAGAAATAGTTTTCAAATGGTAAATTAAAGTTTATCATACAAATTTACTACTTTTTGAGAAATAGTTTTGAAATAGTTTTTAAAAGTTTTTCTTACATTTTTTACCTACCTTTTTTTACAGAATTGTTCACTTTTTGACGGATGGTTCACAGCAATAATATTTGAACTTTAGCGGCTTAAATTCTAGTTGAATGTTGATTGTGTTTAGTTGATCCTACTGCCAAAATCGTCCAAACCTGAAAAAGTAAGAAGAAAAAAATCACAAAGTATCAAGATGAATATAATATTCAAATATCATATGTACTTATCTGATGATTCAGATTGATTGATGCCAATCGTTTGTTCGCTTGGTCGCATCCTCGGCGGAACAATATTGTCGGCCGGCTGCCGGCAAGATCTCTTGATTACCGTTCGAATTCTCCAGCACCAGCTGTTCCGTTTTTATCAAGTTCTCCACGGCGCTGAAATGATTTACAAGAAAAATATAAACAAAGTATCTGGTAAATTAAATGATTTGTTTGAAAATTATACCTGCGCACAAAACGTAAACAACGACCAGCCGCACAAACGTTTCACTTCAGACTGTTTTTGCCTGCGCTGCGCTTGCCTGCGCGAGAGCAGGTAACGAAGCGTAGCGAGAGAAGAGAAAAGAGAGAGCGCGCAAGGCATAGTATTAGTGTTGAATCCAAAATATTATTATTATTATTAACTGTTGAAAATTTGTTTTTATAATACACTGCTCGAAGAGTTCATTTTAAATATAAATCATTTATTTGCTTATATTATCGAATCAAATGAAAGGCGAGCACGCCCTTGATAGAGAAATCCTACTTGAGCACCGCGTTGTCCTGTTCGATCTTGCGTAGATTCATTTGGACTCCTCGTGTCCTGGCGCGCGTCGAATTCGTCGATCAGTGTCATGCGCTTTAGAATTCTCCAGGGTATTAATCAACTCCTGGGTAATTTTTTGTTTGCTTCCGGAACGCTCAGCTCGGGGAATTTCGAACCAAGGCTGAAAACGAGTCCCAGATCAATCTCTTTTTGTTCTCTACTTCGCCGTAGCGTCTCTCGATATCGCTCAGCGCGACCTTGTACAGCTGGTTGGCCTTGCAACGGTCAGGCATGAGTCCTACGTCCAGATTGACCGGCGTCGGTCGCGCTATCGGCACGTCGTGCGTCATCTCGGCAAATTTCATTGAATGCGCCGTCTCATCGTAATTTTCGGTCCGCGGGTACACGTACGTGTCTCTCGCCCTGTCCCTCGCCTTCAAAGCAGTTCTTGAACAGGTGCGTCATCTTCGACTCACGGTCGGCACCTTCTTGTTGCCTCCCGTCATCTGTTTCTCACGCAAAATCCCCGAACATGTTCGCATCGTTATCAAGCTGTTGTTGATGTTCCCGGCCTCGTGCATCCTCTGTCCGGTGTTCCCCGTCCGTAGACGCCTAAGACCCTCCTCAAGAACTAGTAACGGAACTAAATCTAGCAAGTTTTTAGTGACAAATACTCGATCTCAAAACATTCTATTTACGCGTCCACATTAAAGACGTCTGGAGGAAATAAATTGAAAGTTAGAATTGGACAGTAAAATTCAAAACTGGAGACTTGCTCAAGATGTCCTGCGTGTCGGTGGCCTCGTTCAGCATGATCAGGTGCGCAAACTGATCGTCCTCCTTGACCAGCTCCAGCGTATCCGTCATGTCGCGTGATCCTTGAAACCGTACTTCCGGTTATGTCACGCTCTAGATAATGTACAGAACGCGCTTGGCAAGCTTGCCCTCGTGCATAATGTTCTTCCACATCTGCAAGATCGCGTTGATACCCTTGCCGGAACCTCCATCAGCTTTTGGCCCACCTCCTTTAAAAACGTGAACCGAGTTCTTCAACGACTCCCACACGATCCGCTAGTACGCCGCCGAAGTCTTGTCCGTAATCTACGCCTGCATCATCCACAACCTTGCGGCGGAATGTACCCACCACCGGTTTTTGACGTCAGCAAGTCAAGCGTCCTCCTAATCGCCGGGTTCTCATTCTTCAGCAGCACCTCGTCGCTCTCGACTTTGCGGTCCGAATCAATCTTCCAGGCCATCGCAGGTGGCGTCGGCCTCCTCTCCACATTTCTACTCCACTCACACTCCTCCTTCGACTCCTATCGCAACTCTTCGATCTGCTTCTACTCCGTCGCCTCCGCTCACGACCGGGAATATGCATCCCACCGGGAAGCCACCCTTCTGCAATGCATTTTTATCCTTCGCGACGGTGATTCACTGTGTTTGTACTTGTCCTGGACGATGATAGACGCCGGCTGTAGCGACTGCGGCGCACGGATGAATCAATTTTCTCTGTCGTCGGACATCGTCGGTTTGGAAGCGGTTTACGCCGGCGCCAATGACCAAAGCTCCTCCAGCTGATGGTATTACAATGGCCAGATTGACGCGGCATCATGAACGCTGGCTACGCAGACCACGATGAGCGCAGAACTCTCGACGAATTCTCTTGACAATCACCTTGCAGCGCTTAGTCGACATCGCGGAAACACACGCGGGGGCGTTCCTGAAATTGCGAAACGGAAGCCGATGGAACAGCAGAAGCAGGCCACTGCCTCTAGTCGTATCTGGCGAAGGTCGTGTAGCATGTCCTAATCCAGTACCTGCAAAGATGCAATAAACTCAAACACACAGTTTCTAAACACAATAATTGAAATTTACTTTAAACTTGGAATGAATGATCCAGCGGGGCGATCTGCACGTCTCTTGAACTAATTTCCGAAGAACTCAACTGGCCAGGATCATGTACTGTAGAATCTGTAAATATGTTGTTATATGAAAACCAGAACCGCAACATACATATCTCGTGAACCAAACAAAAGCCTTTGGGGACAACTCTGGCTACTCCAGCTTCCGGTCGCCTGTGGACCGATTTCCTGTGGATGCTTCAGCAAGGTAGGCCAATCGGTCCACTAGAAGAAAGATCTTTTCTAAGCTGCACTTCCTTACCTGAACTACTTTCCAGAATCTCTGCGAACCGTAAATCGAATTGCGTGAAACCCACTCAAGGGGATGAAAAATAACGAGGAATGACATTCAAAACAAAGCTAAGCAAAAAAAATTGCACGCTACAGAAGAATCATGCATAATCTAGCCAAATTATGTTATCCAAGACACCAACCGTACACGTCTAAATATAAATACCATACAAACCGTAATAAAATAGATTTAAGTTGATTTAATTACTAACTTCTCGATAGCGTGTGTAAATTTAGTAGATTTTCTAGCAATTCTTCTGCTTCGTGTAAAATTTGTTTGTTTTCGGTATTTGTTTTGATTGTGTCATTTATGTCACAATGTCTGAGGTAACTTAAATTTTAATTCCCGTCCAGTGCGAAGCAAGAACTTTTTACCTTAAATTCTAGTATTTAAAAAGAATTAGCCACCTGTGCACCGTTGATTTAGAATTTCCTCGGATTAGATACCATCATGCAAGAAGACATCAGCACAATCTGACGTTGAACGTCTGATTGAGGCCAGCAAGTTGCACGAGATTCTCCTTGTCAGTGGTCCAACTTCAACTCCAAAACCATATTAACAATTAAAATTTTCATTTAATGTAGGTAATCTGTTTTTATGCCGACTGTTGTTGATCATGTCTCCGGCTCATTCACTCCCGCACTTCAATGTCCAACGTCTTGCCAAAACGGCAGCAAATGACTTTTGTATTAAAAGCTGCTTAAAATAAAACAAACCTTCTGCCTTTTTTGCCTTCCTCACCTCAGCAAGGAAAAGCTGTAAGATAACTCGAAAATGACTTCCTTAATTTGACCTCTAGACCCACCTTCACGTAAACATATCAACTCAGAATCAATTTCTGCGCAAATGTCTGTTTGTGTGGTTGGATGTTGATCAAAATAATTTCACTCGATTATCTCGGGACTGGTTGAACCTATTTTGTCCGTTTAGGCCTCATGGTGATATATGGTGATGTTTAGTTAAGTATTTCAAAAGTTATGCTGTAAAAAAGATTTTTGTAGATACAAAAATTAAAATTGCAAAAATTCCGGTTGATGACGTAGGCCGGATCTTTCACCACAGTGCTTTTTTAAATGATTCTTCAATTTTCCAATAGGTGGCAGCAAAGAGTTCGTTAGCCTAAGCTTTTATGGCATCAACGTGAGTAAGCTTTTAAAGCATTTTACTTGCATGTATTCATCCGCAATGAGGAAAGCACTGAGGTGGTTTAAGTATCGTTTTCTTCTTAAAATTGATTAAATCTCAATCGAAGCTTAAGTCTGTTTTTATTTTCCAAAGCTTCTTCATCACTTCTTTGCAGTTTCAAAAAGTATTGTATGTCTTATTTCAGATTGTTTTGTCCTTGTTTTTTTTTGCGATTAATGCGCAAAAACAAGAACATTTGGTTCTGGTTGTGTTGAAATTTTTGTTCATTATTTTCATCTATTCCTTTTTGGGAAAACTTATTTGCAAATTGAAACTCTTTTTTTCAAATGGTTATTTAATGTTTCTATATGATAATTGCGTATGGAGATCAACCATTTGAACTTCTCATTAACCTTATGATATATGATAACCATTTCAGTTAATGTCCACAAATAGTTTTTTAAAGTCAGCAAGAACAAAATTCACCATAACAAACATTAAAATAACCTTATGATATATGGTAACCATTTCAGTAAACATCCTCAAATAGTTTTTCAAAGTCATCAAGAAAAAAAATCACTATTGCAAACTTTAAAATAACTATTTAAGTTATGGTAACCATTTGACAAATGATCTTCTAAGTCTGCCAAAAAACATTATTACAAATGGTGACCATATCTCATAAGGTTTTTTTAAGTTCCTCACCAGAATCGATATAGTTTTCGTTTATCCGGGTAGAACCTTTATCAGAATATTTTCTCATTTTAGGCGCCTTTCAGCAAAAAGTCTTCTGTCTTTGGCGTATTTCATTATCTTTGGTCTAATTTGTATACATTAAGTAACTCTTATGTCTTAAGCGCCATCCATCGGGTCATGTTTTTTTGGTCTTAAGCGCATTTAATCAGAATAATTGGATTTAAAAACCATTTAGCAAAAAGTCTTGAAAAAGTTTGTGGTATTTAACATCTTTCATCAACACATTTTTGATATTTTGTGTTTAAAGCTTTCATGACATTTTTTTAATGTTATGCATCTTTCATCAAAGAGTGTCTTTACTTTGTTTCAACTGGTCCTATTTGTTCTTTCGTTTTGCTTCAAAAAGTTATAAGTCTTAAACGTCGTTTAACAAAACATCTGTCGTAAGGGCGCCTTTTATCAGATTTGTTTAGGCGCCTCCTGAGTCGGGCGGAGAAGAATACACCTAGTTGTCAGTGTCAGCCACTTGCGAACTGTCAGTGAGAGCCGCCTTCAATTTTTGTTACTGTTCTTATTTGGTTAGAGCAGTATTGTATTTGTTAGCAAAATATATTTAAAAAAGTTTTTAAATTTGCAAATGTTTTTTCGGACTGAGACAATTTCGGCTAAAATAAAATAATTAACTTTATTTATTTTTCAATTTTTGCTTATTTTTGATAAGATTTAGTTTAAAATATATATTCATGAGATATATTTCCAATGTGACCATGAATCAATCAATGTTATACATCAATGTCTTACATACATGTGCTTAAACTAAGACTTATTAAGTTAGTAGTAGTTAGCCAATGTATTTAAATATATAAATCGTTCAATACAACCAGAGCTGTGGAGGAAGTGAAAAAAATTCTCTGGATGGAAATAGGAACAAAGCGGGAAAAAACGGCGAGCTGGAGGTTGACATGAATAGAAAGGAAGCGGAACGTTTTCTTTTTTTATGGAAAAAAATCATCGTACGTAAAATTTGCCTAAAAATTAAGATCGTTCAATTGGGTCCTAAAATGAAGCTTAGATTGCTGATATTATTGTTTACAGCGATAAAGCTTATTTTTTTGAGTACAATGACCCTTTGTACGACCACAAAGAGTTTGAAATGGATTTTTAAATCAATTTTGAAAAATTAACCCCGCGGTCCTTCTTGACAGAAAAGCTCCTACTTGACAACTCGTTCCAAGGGGACCATAGTTGATCCATCGAAAAAATGTTGTCTTGTCAATATTTTTTTTTGCATTAAAATGAAAAAAAAAGTGATCAGAAATGGTTTTTAATCGTGTTTTTTACCGTTGTTCATAAAAATTGACATAGGGCTTTAGTACCCAATTTAAGATAAGCCACCGTTTTTCAAACAATCGCTCTGCAAAGCCGGCATCTCGGAAGAATGATCATGTCACAGCGAATTCACTTTACTTCCTCCAATGCTCGGGTTTTGCATTTTATTGCAACCAGAAAGGAAAATGACAGAAAACTAAGTCCGGCAGTACCGGCGCTCACGGCGGCATAGTTTCCTCCGCTGTCTGGTGCGGTTCCGGAAAAAAACAGAAGGATCGCCTTCGACAAGCAGGAAGCAGCAAACAAAATACTGGCCCCTCACGCCTGTGGAGTCACGAAGGAACAAGGCAAGGAGGTACTCTACAGTTCGGCTGAGCTGTGGAGGATCTTCAACGAGTTCAGCACCCAGTTGAAAAGCAGCAAACCCACCCAGATTAATTAAAAGTGATCGGTTTCATCACAGAGTAAGGCAGAGTCACTACTGCCATTCGATTTTTGGTTCCACTTTGTGGTACATCGCACGCCTGCTACCAGCAAACCTTATTGAGCCAAAAAATAAAACGACATTTCTTCGGACTGCTCGCTCTGTGTTACTCTGTGGTTTCATGTCCTGCAAGTATGGTGTGAAATGACCCTTGCTGTCATTAGTTGAAAAAAATATTTTCATTATTTTTTATGTCACATTCATGATTTGCGGTCCTACCCTCGTCTCGGCACCGAAGAGGACCGAATAAAAATAAGTTATGAATAAAAAAAAAAAATTCGCGGAGAAAGTTGCATCACATGAGTCATGCACGATCTTGAGCACTATTTTGAAATGAGCTGCAAGAAAATTTGTTTTGTCAAGAAGGGCAGATGACGACTGACTGGAAATTTAAATGGGAAGAGAAATTATCTTGCACAAAAAACAAAAACAACAACAAGAAAATGAATAAGAATAAGAAGACCTCTTCGCTTCTCCCTCCCAGGGCGCCTCCTATCAAAAAGACTATTTACTTTAACGTCTTTCATGTGGAAATCTTTGGTCATTGGATTTGAGTTCTTTTAGGCGCCTTTCATCGGATCATGGCGCCTTTTGTGAGAATACTTATAAGTTCAACAAAAAGTATGTTATTTAGTGTCTTTAACCAAAAACTATGTTGTTCTAAGCGCCTTTCATCTGAACGTTTTTTGTCGTCGGCGCTTTTTTCGATTTTAAATTAAAGTGCCTATCATCGAAAAGAAAACTTTAAAATCTTTTGCATTTTAAAAGGACTTTTTTTTAATTTTAATTTTTTTAGGTGTTTTTTGTGTTTTTTTTTCTGTCATAAGTATGATTTAGTGGTCTGTCCCAGGAAAATTAAAATTAAATTTCTCACGGTGTTAGTAGCTTTTATTTTTTAAGCGCCTCTCATCAAAAGTGTATTATCTTGAGCGTCAACTGTCTGGACTTTTTGGTCTAAAGCGTATTTCTTCAAAATGTTTTTTTTCTTAGGCGCCTTTTATCAGATTTGTTAAAGCGCATTTCATTGAAAATTGCCAACGCTTTTATCTGGAAATTTTTGTTTTAGACGCCTTTTATCGGATTATTGTTTGCCTTTAGCGTCTTTTATCAAAATATTTTTATTGTTTAAGCGCCTTTCACCAAAAAGTGTTTTTTTTTATCAAGCGTATTAAACCATAAACTTTTTTGTTAAAGCGCACTTTTTCTAAATTTATACGCATTTTCACCAAAAAGGCGACTAGATGTCTTTAACAAACCCTCAGATAAGAATTTTACTGCCAAAGCTTAATTCTTTTCTCGGCAGATCTAAAAGTTCCACGAAAGGTTCCGTGCTGCCGTAGGCGAGGTTTCGTTGGCCACTTTTTGGCTTACTGAAAAAAAGGAAAACACGTGTCAGAATACACTGTGGGTTTGAAAGGAAAGGTTGGATGGCTTTAGTTACCGCTGGAACGATATTTTGGTTCTTCTTAGAAAAAAAGAAGGGATTATTTATTAGGAATTAAATTTACAAATTTTCTTCAAAACATTCTAAAATGTTTTTCTTTTCTTTTTTCAGGTAAGTGCAACTTCTACACATCTTTAGTCGATTACGATAAGTATTCTCAAACAACAATTAAATTTCACAAACTTTTACAAAGTTAATTTAACGAAAACGCACCCAAAGCAAGTCTCCTGAAACTCCAAGACATTTTCTTCAATTTTTTGAGTGAATTACCATGTACCACCACGTCTTCGCCAGGCCTGGATAAATGTGATTATTTCTAATTTATTTACTCCGACGATTTCTTTCACTTTCACTACCACCTCCATTAAGCCCGTTGGCGGGGAGGCTGCCGGCAAAAGAGGACAAGGACACGAACCGGGGAAATTGACGAGCCTTGGCAGCTTCCAGATCTCCGTCGCCGCCACCCGCGTCATGAGCGATGAGTTGTGTACTGACTGCGCCCAGTTCTGGCGCTCACAGTCTTGCTTGAAGAGCTCTTATTCCGCCTCAATAATCTCATTTGTTGCGATTAAAGGGCCCCCGGAGAGCGTTCTTTCAATATGTTGGGGGGTAACAATTTGGGAGGGCGAAACTGCGACTGAAACTGAACTGAAACTGAACTGAAACTGAGACTGAAATCGGGACTTGAGTTGAGCCCTTTCCAACTGTCACTCCCCGGAATATCCGCGTGTTGACGAAGGAAGTACCGCCTGCTCTGCGCGGAGCCATAAGGGATTACTTAAACACTGTAACGTAACGACAGACGCACACGCTGATCGTAATCGTTTTCCGCACATCCACCGTGACGCGGAAGCAGCCAGCTTCGCAAAGAACTTCGCGAGCTTTAGTGAAATTGATGGCCCACTGGAGCACATATATCAACAGCTTAGGCAGAGTGCGTAAGATACTGGTATTTTTTTTGTTAGGGACATAAATTAAGGAGAAGGCCTCGAATTGGGCTTTAATTTGGGCATTTTATTGCAAAAGCAAGCAGTGAAATGAGTTCATAAAAGGAAAAAATAAAGTTTTCTTCAAAAATAATTTGAGATATTGACAAACAATACCTAATCAAATAACTTGTATACAACGTTTGGCATAAGTTGTGTACAAGTTAAGGAGGTATTACATTGCATCATAAGTTTAATGAAATACCTTCTTCACTCTCTTAAGTTTGAAATTTAATGGGAATATTTTTTTCTGTTACTTCATACAATCAACGACCGCGACAAACTTCAGCAAAATACGTTCCAGTAATAACATATTAAGTCTAACCCATAAATAAGGAAACTTCTGCAGGACACCTTCAACAACATCAAAGCAAAGGATATCCCGGAAATGTGTGATCCTTTGAACGAATTCGTCATATTTTTTCCCGCTCCCTTCATTCATTCGCAATAATGCATATTAAATTATTATTTCATTAAAAATAAACTCCTTTTATGACTTCCTGCTCTCATGCATTATGTATCGGGGTGGTGAGGGCGCCAAAAAGCGAGGGGATGACGGGGTGAAACGGGACAAAATGATTTATATATTGGCTGGAAGCCTTGTTGTTGTGGCGTTTTGCTTTCTTCACTCTCAGTCGACGTCCTTGTTGACGTTCGCATCGACGAAGGAGCTTTCCACCCACAACACACACACACACACACACTGATGTACATATGGGAGCACCCCTTGGGGGCGTTGACTGTGGCGGCGGCAAGAATCTCACTCATATTATTCTGAACGACACCAAAGTCGAGCGGCGGAGAGAGTTACAAGCTAGTATTATTTATTTAACGACTTTGACACGGAATGTGCAAGCGAGGAGAACGCTCCCCCTCCAGTTGTGAGGGAAAGAAGAAGCACAGTTGGTTAAAATACTTAGAAGATTCAAAAACATTATGAAAAAACAAATCTCAGAAATTAAGTTAAAAAAGTTAGTAAAAAACAAAAATTGACATGATTTACAAAAAAAAATAAAAACGTCTAAAATTGACAAATATTAAAAAAGATCACCAAAAATAAGAATAATACCCAAAATATACACCAATGTCATAAACGTCATTACAAAAATTACAAAAATTAAAAAAATTACAAAAGTTACAAAAATTACAAAAATTACAAAAATTACAAAAATTACAAAAATTACAAAAATTACAAAAATTACAAAAATTACAAAAATTACAAAAAATACAAAAATTACAAAAAATTACAAAAATTATTAAAATTACAAAAATTACAAAAATTACAAAAATTACAAAAATTACAAAAATTATAAAAAATACAAAAATTACAAAAATTACAAAAATTACAAAAATTACAAAAATTACAAAAATTACAAAAATTACAAAAATTACAAAAATTACAAAAATTACAAAAATTACAAAAATTACAAAAATTACAAAAATTACAAAAATTACAAAAATTACAAAAATTACAAAAATTACAAAAATTACAAAAATTACAAAAATTACAAAAATTACAAAAATTACAAAAATTACAAAATTACAAAAATTACAAAAATTACAAAAATTACAAAAATTACAAAAATTACAAAAATTACAAAAATTACAAAAATTACAAAAATTACAAAAATTACAAAAATTACAAAAATTACAAAAATTACAAAAATTGCAAAAATTACCAAAAATTACAAAAAATCCAAAAAATACAAAAAATACAAAAATTACAAAAATTACAAAAATTACAAAAATTACAAAAATTACAAAAATTACAAAAATTACAAAAATTACAAAAATTACAAAAATTACAAAAATTACAAAAATTACAAAAATTACAAAAATTACAAAAATTACAAAAATTACAAAAAATACAAAAATTACAAAAGTTACAAAAATTACGAAAATTAAACAAAGTTTAACAAAAACTGAAAAATAGACTAAAACTTACAAAGTTGGCCAAAGTTTGACATAGTTTGACAATGTTAAGCAATGTTTGACAGAGTTTGACAGTTTGTCCAAATTTGGCAATGTTTGGCAATTAATTGTAACTTTTGACAACGTTTAACATCTTAAAAAAATGTCACAGTTTGACATCTTTTAACAAATTTTGACAAAATTTTACTAAGTTTGACAATATTTGACAAATTTTGACATTGGTTGACAAATTTTGTCAAAGTTTGACAAAATTGAAAAAAAAATACAATTTTGACAATGTTAAAAAAGTTTGAAAAAACCCGACGAATTTGACAAATTTTGACACTAAACAATGATAAAAGTTGACACAAATTTACATTGTTTTACAAGAATATTTGAGAAATCGCAATTATGGCAATATGTCCAAGCTTTTTTTGCACTCAGTTCACCGTGCCCCACCTCCACGTGTCACGTTTGGTGTAAAACGGCAAGCAAAAAGCGAAAGAGATATGGGGCGAAGAAATTGTAATAATGTTATTTGAAATTAATAAAGCCGGAAAACATGGGACGCCTTCGACTTCCTTCCGGCGGCCACCAGTCATCCTTTCGTAGCGTAGGTTCCCACGTGGGCTTCCTTCCCCCCATTTTGAGCGAGAATGGAGAGGGGTACCTCTTCGTGGGTGTGATTTGCTGTTTTTCACTCAACAGCCATATTCATCCCGCAGGGTGGTTGTTACTGGAGGCCGCAGGGGCAGGTTGACTGGCAACACTGCCGGTTGTAAAGTCGTTTCGTGCGGAGAAATATGGAACAAGTAAAGTTGTTAGAAATTATGCGGTTCTAGGACTTCCTGGAAGGGGAGAAGGAAGCACTGTGATAGTGTGACACGTGGGAAAGATTTACAACTATGTGACGTTTGATTGCCGGGTTGGAACGGCAGTGATATGTAAATTAGGGCTTTGGTTGGCACCCTGGGAACTTGGGAGATATGACTTCCTGAATTTCGCCTGATAAGACTTGGAAGATTTAAGTTTAGATACTAAATCGTCTTCAACTAAGGCATTTATGCATGAAAATTTTGAAACTTTGCCCTGATTTACCCATCCTGAAAGACCAAGTCTCTATCGACTGTCGTCCAAAACTTTTGATCTCATTTCCAAAACTCCTAGGAGATGGCCCTCTTTCACTTAGACCCAATTTAACAAAATGTCAGTAAGCAGTAAGCAAAGTTGAAAGTTGAAAAAACAACAGAGTAGCAGCATAAAAAAAAATGGGAAAAAAAGTCAAAGCTCCAAAAGCGAAGCCCTACATTGAACTCGAGGTTATTTTTTCTACTTGAAAACAAAAAAAAACTCTCTCTCCGTGTTCCGAGGGGATGCTCTATTAGCTTCATTAGGCAAAAACAAAAGGCGGTTCTGTCCCTGTCCCCCGGTCCGAATTCTTTTCTCCGAAACGCAAATACCCCAACCGTACTGACCCCGGGGAGGGGTGCGGGGGTGGAACCAAAGCTCGTCAGGAAAGTTTTTCATCTTATTTTGTGATTCGATAAGGTGAAAGGAATTGTAAGAAAATGATTATATTTGATGGAAAATTTTCGTCATCATCATATACTTGTGTGTGAGTGTGGTTCAATCCGCTGGCCGGCAGTGAAATTATGGGAAAGTATAATTTCTATCAGACTTGGAATATGCTGATTCAGCAATCATTTGGGCCTTACCTGGCCCCGCCTAATCATAGAGCAAAAACACATAAACCATTCAGGATGAAGCTATTGAAAGATCAGTGGAGGTTGAAACATATTGAGACAAATAAAAAAAATAGCAAATTCTTACTTAAGAAAGCTCTCCCAACCCTTCAACATGAACAAAAGTTGCGTTTTTTGCTACTTCAATGTCCTTTGCGCTGCGCTAGCGACGAGGAGCAGGTTTCCTTCAACTTGATTAAAGCAAACAAATAAATCAATGAGAGCAAATCCTTTCCCTCCTCTGGTGGGACAACCGTTTAGTGTCCTTTCGGCACCCCTTTTTTCTCACGGGACACACAACGGGAAGCGACACTACCCACCCGGCCAGGTAAGAGGATTACAATCGAGCTTGGTGAAAACCCCAAAATTAACAAAAACAAGCTGCGTCGTCCAAGGCTTCGGTACGACCAAATCATCGATCCGGAAAACGAAGGAGAATTCGTCCCTGATGACCCCACATCCCCACTGCTATCCCACCTTCATCAGGGTTCAATCAGCACAGAGGGGCGACACACAACTCACAGAGGAAGAAACCCCGAACGGAGACGAGACTTGGCCCGTCTCCGGTTGCCGGTCACAGTGAGTAACTTTCTGCTTTATGGCCAGAACGTCGTAATTAATTCCTGGGAAGAACCCATTCGACCAAAGTTTGTCTTTCTGTGGTGCTTTTCCGAAGAAACGGCAGAAAACATCAGGATCCTGCGAAGCGCTCTCAGTTGAGCTGATTGAGCTATTTTCCTTGCTAAAAAGGTTCGGTCAGCCGGCGACATTTGATTTAACGCTGCCAGAGGAGGAGCAGGAAAACAAATTGATATTCATTTGTGTTCCCCGAGAAACGGAATTGCGTTTGTTTTCGGAAAAAGGGGTTTGCCAACGTGATGTTTTTAAGGTTAATGACGGTTGTTGTCAAATGTCGGGAAAAAGCTTATTTTACAAATTGCCGGCTTAACCAGCTGATCCCTCAAAAGCCAACACTAATCTTATCTCATTAAAATTGGTCGAAAATGTAATTTAATTTGACTGTTGATTTGATCTTGACTTGAACTTGACTTGAACTTGACTTGAACTTGACTTGAACTTGACTTGAACTTGACTTGAACTTGACTTGAACTTGACTTGAACTTGACTTGAACTTGACTTGAACTTGACTTGAACTTGACTTGAACTTGACTTGAACTTGACTTGAACTTGACTTGAACTTGACTTGAACTTGACTTGAACTTGACTTGAACTTGACTTGAACTTGACTTGAACTTGACTTGAACTTGACTTCCCGGGCAGAAAGTTACATCTTCCTGAAAACTTGTCATGTTCGCAAAAACACAAACATGTCAAGTACCTGTTAACTTCCAGTTAAGAGTTAATCAAACATAAACGCGAACATAATTTACTCTACGCATATCAAAAAATTATCAACTTAAGTTCGTGTTGGAAACTTCAAATTATCATGCTATGGTACGGAAAAATATCATCCATAAACATAAAATTATCCCGACCAGTTCATTTTTTTCCTGGAAAAATATTGGGCGAAAAATATCATTCAAAAACATAAAAGTATTATAACAAGTTGTGATGTTTCCAGATATTTTTTTTTCTGTAATAATTTGGTGGCTTTAGAAAGCGTAATACACAGTTAGAAAATATAAGGTTTATATAGACTGTTTTTCAATTGTATTTTAATAAAACAAATTAATTTAATGATATAATATGATTTTCTAGTAAAATTTATTTTTATTAAATAAGCCTAAAATTAAAAACTCTAGCAAACAATCGGCTGGAAGACTAAACATAATGACAATCTAAATTTTTTAAAATATTTGTATACAGCAACTCCCCACGAAAACCATGGGACCAAAAGTTGCCTCTTTTAATTACGAAAATTTTGGTATTTTAACATGTATAGGTCATCGCTGAAATTTTTAAGGTATCGCAGTTTTAGTGAAAAAAGTTGATTTTTTCCCGTTTTCGTCATTTTCCCATTTTTGCGCGTGGCGCGTCGAAAACCCCAGTTTTTATTTTAAAAAATTCGTTTCTCAGTGTATCGAAAACATAACTGCACCATTTTTTGATATGTTATGTGAAATTTTCTGAGGAATCTGATAAAAATATTTTCAGACATAGGCTCTTTGGTCCCGAGACCTTCAAAACAGCATTTTATGTTTTCATTCAACCTTTTCAAATGTTGAGCTAGATTTTTGAAACTTCTTACTATTTTTCCCAAATAGCCAAACTAATCACCTTTCATTTGCGTCTAGGACAGCTAAAATCGGATGAAATGGCGCGGAGATATGATTTTTTGAAAAAATTGGATTTTGCGAAAATCGACGAAAATTGCCATTTTTCGAACCACCCTAACACGGCGTAAATCACCCTAATGGCCAAACAAAAAAATACGGGTCGAATTATTTCGGCCAAGGATACCCCAGAAAAATTTTGAGCCCGATCGGAGAACTTTTTTTTCGAATCATGCTGATTTCGTGGGGAATTGCTGTATACATATCATTTGCCGTATAATTCGAATTAATTCAAAGTTTAGTGTGAATAAGTAAGGCTGGTACCGTAAACTGGGGTGACTTTGATAGCCCGGGGTGACTTTGATAGGTTTTTCAAATGCTCGTCAAATTAATATCTAAACATTTTTGAGAATTTTGAGTATGTAAGCATCAATGGATAGCTTATTATCGAACATATATGCATAAATGAGACTGTTACATTGGATGTATCAAAATTAGTGGCCAAATCAAATTTCTATCAATGTCACCCCAGGCTATCAAAGTCGATTAGTGCGCTGACCACGGGGACGCGCTGTCTTGTTTTTGCATGCTCATTTTCATTTCTTTTGTGTCGATGTTTGTGTGCTTGGGTGCGTGGTTATTATAATTAAATAATGGCATCATTAGTGCGCTGACCACGGGGACGCGCGGTCTTGTTTTTGCATGCTCATTTTCATTTCTTTTGTGTCGATGTTTGTGTGCTTGGGTGCGTGGTTATTATAATTAAATAATGGCATCATTAGTGCGCTGACCACGGGGACGCGCTGTCTTGTTTTTGCATGCTCATTTTCATTTCTTTTGTGTCGATGTTTGTGTGCTTGGGTGCGTGGTTATTATAATTAAATAATGGCATCATTAGTGCGCTGACCACGGGGACGCGCGGTCTTGTTTTTGCATGCTCATTTTCATTTCTTTTGTGTCGATGTTTGTGTGCTTGGGTGCGTGGTTAATAACCACTGGTTATTATATATAGGTGAAGGGATTTTATTAAATGATCATTATATTGCATTATTATATTTATTTGATTATATAACCACACTATACTTTACACTTAACACATTTTACAAAACACATATGAAACTGTAAACAGGAGCGTTTGGTACGGTATGTCCACGCATCCTTCCTCCCCTGTAGATTCTGTGAAATGTGATCCGTTCTCAGAATCCTCTCTGCGGTAAACACAACGTAGTAGGGCTGGCCGCTTTAATTTTTGCAATACATTTTCGGGTGTTCTCGGATGTACTGTAATTATTAATAATGACAAGAAAAGTGCTTGGGGCGTAATCTAATCACAAGACTTTCCAGCATGCTTTCATCGGACTGGCTGCGTTTGTGTTAGATTAGATTAGATTAGATTAGATGTCACCCCAGGCTATCAAAGTCACCCC